>NW_028230449.1:3942436-4291320 GCF_043228905.1 Azolla caroliniana
CATACGTGCATGTGGCAAAGGACCGGAGAGGAAAGCTAGATCCGAAGACCCGGCCATGCATATTCCTCGGTTACGGCGACGACGAGTTCGGCTACCGAGTATGGGACCCGGTCGACAAGAGGATATTCCGGAGTCGTGATATCATCTTCATGGAGAACAAGACACTCGCCGACTGGGAGTCGGAGAAGAAGATGAAGAGCTCCAAGTCGACCGGTGAGGATCAACTCTACGGGGAGCAGTCCCGACCGGCAAGGGACCGGTTAGCACTCGAGGATCCGGCCGAAGACGGTGAAGAAACAGAACCGACCGAAGAAGATGAAAATGATACCGGAACCGGCCCCGATCCCGAAATGGATTCGGATGAAGAAGAAGAATCGGAAGAACCGGTTACCGAAGCTCCGGAACGGAGATATCCTCTAAGAGAGAGAAGGGCCCCCCGGAGATTTCCGGAACCAGAGCATGTGCTGCTAACCGACGAGGGGGAGCCGGAGAGCTTTGAAGAAGCAAAGCATGACACCCAGAGCCGCAGGTGGTTGAGTGCCATGCAGGACGAGATGGATTCCCTGCATGAGAACCACACATATGAACTTGTGGAGTTGCCGAAAGGAAAACGGGCACTCCGTAACAAGTGGGTGTTCAAGCTGAAACCGGGAGATGCCGGAAACCCCCCGAGATACAAAGCCAGGATCGTGGTGAAGGGGTTTCAGCAGAAGAAGGGCGTCGACTTCGACGAGATATTTGCCCCGGTAGTGAAGATGACCTCCATCCGGACGGTGCTGAGCATAGCGGCAAGCATGGACCTCGAGGTAGAACAGATGGACGTGAAGACGGCATTCCTTCACGGCGACCTCGATGAAGAGATCTACATGCAGCAACCGGAAGGATTCGAGAAGGAAGGGAAGGAGCACCTGGTATGCCGGTTGAAGAAGAGCCTTTACGGACTGAAGCAGGCTCCCCGGCAATGGTACCGGAAGTTCGACTCCTTCATGACCGACGAAGGGTACCTCAAAACGCAGTCCGACCACTGCGTGTTTGTGAAGGAGTTCGAAGGAGGAGACTCTCTAATACTCCTCCTGTACGTGGACGACATGTTGATCGTCGGACGGGACCAGGTCAAGATACGGATGCTGAAGAAGGCTCTTCACCGAACCTTCTCAATGAAGGACCTGGGTCCGGCGAGGCAAATACTAGGGATGCACATCATCCGGGACCGGAAGAAGAAGCAGTTGTGGCTGTCACAGGAGAAGTACGTGACGAAGGTGCTTCACCGGTTCAACATGTCGGAAGCAAGACCGGTCGGATCGACCCTCCCGGCAAACTGCAAGCTGTCCAGCAAGCAAAGTCCCAAGACAAAGGCTGAGAAGGAGGATATGATGAAAGTGCCGTATGCCTCAGCCGTCGGGAGCTTGATGTACGCCATGGTGTGTACGAGACCGGACATCGGATATGCAGTCGGAGTGGTGAGCCGGTACATGAGCAATCCCGGCAAAGAGCATTGGAACGCGGTCAAGTGGATACTCCGATACCTGAAGGGCACGGCAAACGTGTGCCTCCGATTCGGCTCCGGTAAACCCGAACTCGACGGTTTCACCGATTCGGATATGTCGGCTGATGCAGATACCAGCCGGTCCACATCAGGGTATGTGATGACGTATGCAGGGGGAGCTGTTTCGTGGCAGTCGAGGCTGCAGAAGACGGTTGCGTTGTCAACCACGGAGGCGGAGTACATGGCAGCTGTTGAAGCCGGCAAGGAAATAATATGGATGAAGGACTTCATTAGAGAGCTCGGTATCCGGCAAGAGGAGTACCGACTCTACTGCGACAGTCAGAGTGCCATCCACCTTGCGAAGAACGCAGCCTATCACTCCCGGACGAAACACATCCAGCGTAGATACCACTGGATCCGGGAAAGGATAGAAGACAAGGAGTTCGTGCTGACGAAGATCCACACCGACGAGAACGGGTCGGATATGCTGACCAAGGTGCTCACACCCGACAAGCTGGAAGCATGCCGGAAGAGGATCGGATTGGAAAGACATCCCATGCCGAAGTGAAGGGGGAGTTTGTTGGGATTTCGGTCCCTTTCGGATGGGATGGTTGGATATCGGAGATGAATGCCGACAAGCCCGGTTTCGGTTTCGGATCCGGATGACGAAGACCCCGGCTTCGGTGCCGGATGACGAATGTACCCGGAGAGCGATCCGGATGCAGGGACATATCCGTGAATATGTTCGCTACGAGCCCCCTGAGGCTACAGTTGTAAATAGCCCAAAGTCATATAAGTATAAATATGACTTAGGGCAAACAGTTTTGTAGTTGCTTCTCATTTTTCTGTTTTTCCATTTTAGAGGAGTGAAGAGAGAGCAGCCGTGAGAGAGCGCGAGAGAGAAAGAGGTAGACGCCTCTGTGTATTTCCGCCGCCTGTGGCGAGGACAGCGAGCTCAAGGTCGTCGCCTTGGAGCTCGTCATTGTATACTTCTCTGTATAGTGTTGTTTGGAGTCTTGTACTCCCGTGGTTTTTTCCCCGCTTAGGGTTTTCCACGTTAATCCTTGTGTACTCGCGTTTCTTCGTTTTGTTTCTACGTGTGTTTCCTATTTTCTGCTCCATTGATCCGCGATTAATCGGTTGTGGCCGAGATAAGAAGGTGGATAGAAGGCACTATTACTTACAGAGTTGAGCAAAGCGACACTCAAACTCAATGAACGCATCCATGGCACTCCGGTGGGTCTTCATCGATGACACCCATTGGTCGAACTTGCACAAACTTTGTCCCTTCGGTCTCTCGTAGCCATATGCCTCCAATAGAGCCTCCTTGAAAGTCACCCATGAATCATGAGCTTCTTGAAGCTCTTTTACCTCTTTGTACTTCGGTTCAGCCATTTTGAGAGACAAGCTCAACATTTGTGCATAATATGATGCGTAACCAGTGTGTAGACTGGGTGCGTAAACTGGTACGCAGACCGGTGCGTAGGAAGGCCATATCGGTGCGTAAACCGAAAGGCCGTTAGAGAGATATTCCTCGTAAGGAATAGTTTTGGGAGTAAGAGTCAAAGCTCATTTATGAGCAGTCAAGTATTGTCAGTACTTGTGTCAGCCCGATTGTCAAGGCTTGTATAAAAGTGCTCACTGAGCACATCCTATGTACAGATTGAGTATTTTTTGAATTAAGTTCGTTTGTTACTCTCTGTCTCTCTCGTGCGTACTGTGCAAACCTAAGCTTTCCATTAAACCTACATTTTCTGTTGTTCGGTTTCCTGTACTACTTCCGCATGCAATTCTTTTCATGGTATCAGAGCGCGAGGGTTGAGAACCTCTGCAGCCGACATAGCATGAAAGAAAAACCAACCAAGAAGAACATGCAAAACCGATGGATAGAGGCATGGCCAACTTGCTTCCGACGGAGAAGCTCCACAGAAACAACTACGCGTCTTGGTCTTACAAGATGCACCAGTGCCTGCTCGGACATGGTTACTGGAGCTATGTCGATGGTGCAAATGACACAACACCCGATTCAACACACAAAGACTTCCTGATGTGGGAACAATCAGTGAGCAGTGTTGTACTGTTTCGCGTCTTGTGTGGATGAATAATTATTAAGCTACGTTCAGGATGCAAAAACACCGAAGGGTGCGTGGGAAAATCTGAAGAAGATCTTCGCCGCGAGCACCACAACTAGGAAGCTTCAGCTTTGACAAGAGTTGAGCAACCTACGGCAACATGATTTGTCGGTGGCTGACTATACCTCGAGGATTAAGGACATCTACGACTCCTTAGCTTCCATCGATGTGAACATCGACGAAAGCGAGATGGTCCAGGTCTGTCTCGGGGATTTGGCGTCAAAATTTGGAGCGTTCCGAACTGTTGTGTGTACACGAGAGAATACGCTGTCATTTTTCGACTTACAGTTGATGCTCCTTATAGAGGAGAACCACGCGGGACGCGGGTGCATCGACAAGCATGCACACCGACAACAAGATGTTGTACACGGAGGGAGAGAGGCCCCGTGGTCGTGGCAGACGAGGCGAGTCAGTACGCAATGGAAGCGGTTGACAGGATCAAGGAAGAAGGCACCGAAGTGATGCCGACAGCAATTCCGGACCCTCCGGAAACAGGGGGAGTCGAGGCGACGAGAACCGGCAAGGGAAATCCGCCGTAGAATGCTGGTACTGTGGCAAGAAAGGCTATAGGGAGAGTGAGTGCTGGAAGAAGCGCGCCGATTCGGAGAGAACCAGGTCCGGATCAGGTTCCGGACAGACTGACAAAGGAAATCGGCAATGATTGCACTATGCCGAAGGATCCGGAGAAGGCGAAAAAGGGTCAATCTTCGTGATGAGACACAAAGCAAACTCAATGAAGCAGACCACCCCGAAATCGGACGAGGTGTGGTACGTCGAGTCCGGCATGTCAAATCACATGACGAGCCATAAGGAGTGGTTCTCGTACCTAGAAAAACCGTTGCAACCGGGAGTAGTCGCAATCGGAGACAACACTCCGCATCCGATCGCGAATGTCAGAGAAGTTCCCCTGAGCCATGTCGGGCAGAAAGGGAAACTCATGAACGTGCTACACGTTCCGACAATCACGAAGAGCTTGGTGTCGATTGGACAGATCGTCGACTAAGGGATGGAGGTCCGGTTTACGCACCTTGGGTGCTTCATTGAGGAAGAAGGCCCTGTTATTGCGCAAGGGCGCAGAGATGGGAGGATGTTCATCCTCGACTCTACTGACGGTGGCACCGCAATGTTCGCGAAGGGACAAAAAGTCAAGTCGGACATTGACTTATGGCACAAGCAGATAGGCCACGTCAACTACCAGCGGCTTCAAGACCTGCAATCGAAACTAGTGGTGTTCGTATTGCCCAAATTTAGTGGTCGGAGGGCACAGATTTGTGAAGCCTTCCAACTTGGGAAGCAACACCGACTTCCCCTCCCCAACGAGCGTAACCGGAGCCGGAACAAGCTCGACTTGATACACTCCAATGTGTGGGGGCCGGCACAAAACGTTAGTCTTGGCGGGAGCCGATATTTCGTCTCCTTCATCGACAACTACACGCGGCACACGTGGATCTACCTCATTGAGAAGAAGAACGAAGTCTTCGACTGATTGCAGAACCTCAAAGGGTTCGTGGAAATGGAAACAGGGAGAAGGATCAAGTGCCTGCGGTCGGATGGCGGAAAAGAATACTTTTCCAGCCAATTCAACGGTTATCTACAACAGATGGGAGTTCGGCGCGAATTCAGTTTTAGATACACGCAGGAGCAAAACGGCATGGTCGAGAGGAAAAATCGGTCGGTTGTTGAAGCGGCACGGGCAATGCCAGAGGAGAAGAGCTTGCCCAAGTTCTACTAGGCCAAGGCGGTAAGGACAGCGGTATACATCCAGAACCGAATTCGAGAAAAGGTGTCGGCCCACGAGCTATACTTCGGAACGAAGCCGAACTTGCGACACTTACGTGTTTTTGGTAGCATTGCGTATGTGCATGTGCCGAAGGAGAAACGGAGGAAGCTGGACGCAAAGGCCGAGAAATGTATCTTGGTCGGTTACTCGGACGAGCAGAAGGGTTATAAGTGTTACAACCCGCGCACCAAACAAGCACGCGTGAGCCGCAACGTTGTGTTTGATGAGTCCACGTCCTGGTACTTGCCCTCGACTCCGGATCTCACCTCCAATTTGAGTTCTAACGATGAGGTCAGCGAGGCCGAGATGTCTCCGGATGAGCTTGAAATCGGGACCTGCGAAGAGAGTCCGATTTCGTTTCCGTTAAGTGGACCAAATGGATGATTGAGTCGGCTCGACCAGTTCGATGAAGAGCTGGCGAGTAGCGGAGACTTGGTCGTGCATTCCCCCTTGCAGGAAGCCAAGGAGACGGCTTACGCACACAGAGAAAGGGAAGAAGCAGGTGTCGGATTCCGGCACGGATAGGAACGAGTCAGACCGAAGCGAGTCTGACTCCGAGGAAAGCGGTGATGGGTCTTCAAGAGCAAAGTCTGCATCAGCCGAGAGGACCTCGACATCAACTAATGACCGATTGCGCCGATCTGCCCGCCAGAAGAACCTAGTTGTGCGGTACGGATACAACGAGTACATGGCGCATCATTATGCATACATGACCCGTGTAGCGGAAGTGCGTGAGCCGGAGAGCTACGCAGAAGTGGCTAAGGACGCAAACTGGCGCACCACGATGGAGGAAGAGATGCACACACTGGCGGAAAACGAGACCTGGGACCTGGTTGACGCACCGAAGGGTGTGAAGCCGATCGGATGTAGGTGGGTGTACAAGGTCAAGTACAACACCGACGGCTCGGTCAACCGATACAAGGCCCGGTTAGTGGCAAAAGGCTATGCGCAGAAACACGACATCGACTACGATGAGACATTCGTGCCGGTCACGAAGATGAAGACCATCCGTGTTTTGCTCACGGTAGCTACGGCAAAGGGGCGGCACTTACATCAGATGGATGTAAAGAATGCGTTCCTGCAAGGTGAGCTTGAGGAACACGTGTACATGGTACAGCCCCCCGGATTTCACTCCGGAACGAACACTTCAGCAGTGTGTCGATTGAAGAAGTTCCTTTACAGACTGAAGCAAGCCCCGCGTGCCTGGAACGCGAAGATTACGCAGCAACTGCGTCGGATGGGCTTTGCAACGTCGAAATCGAACTCTTCCCTGTTCGTCCGGAAAGGTCGACTTGGTCCGGTCAGTATTTTACTATATGTTGATGACTTGGTCATCACCGGCGCCGACCTAGGTGAGATCGACCGCATGAAGATCCAGCTTGCGGCATCATTCGACATGAAGGATTTGGGGGACCTTCATTACTTCCTCGGGATCGAAGTGATCCGCACCCCCGAAGGCATACTGATCAGCCAACGTCATTACGCGCTGAATATGCTCTTCAAATTCGGGATGGCAGACTGTAAGTCCGTCTGGACTCCTCTGGATAGAACCGTCAAGCTTCGCCCCGAGTTCGGAAAGGTATGCGACCCGACGAGGTTCCGTCAGATAGTCAGCAACCTCATATACTTGACCATCACCCGACCCGATCTCAGTTATCCGGTCAGGATGATCAGTCAGTTCATGGCACGACCTACCGAGGAGCACCTTTAGTGTGCGCAACGCATACTGTGGTACGTAAGTGGCACTAAGGATCGGGGACTGCTATATCGGACCGGTACAGCCTCGCCGTTGGTCGGCTACACCGACGCCGATTAGGCTAGCATCGCCACCGATCGCCGATCCATGTCCGGATACTCGTTCTCTCTTGGGAGCGCCGCGATCGCGTGGAGTAGTAAGAAGCAACCGACAGTTGCACTGTCGAGCACCGAAGCTGAGTACCGAGGAGCGGCTGTCGCGACATGCGAAGCCATATGGTTGAAACGGCTACTTAAGGACCTGCAAGAGGAGGTGTCCGATCCGACAACGATCTACTGCGACAACCTCAGCATCATCTAGCTTGCCAAGAACCCCGTTTTCCATGCCTAGACTAAGCACATTGAGGTGCACTACCATTTCGTCCGTGAGCGTGTTCTCTTCGGTGAAGTTGAACTTCAGTATGTTCCGACGGATCGGCAGCCCGCCGACATCTTCACCAAGCCTCTTGGTCTAGACAAGTTACGGCAATTCTCGGTTGTGCTTGGGCTACGTCACCTCGACGTACTGAGCTTGAGGGGGAGAGGTGTCCCGAATGACCACGAAAGGGGGAGAGAAGACTACGACGCCGAGTCGGATGATGAATTCGATTTCGGATCGGCTAAAGAAGCCGAGGGCGGACCCTTGGAAGAATCCGGAAGCAGACAGAAGGAGAGTAGTCGAAATGAAGAGCTGAAGCCAACCAAGTGTGGGAGAGATGAAGCCATCAAGGGCCAGAAGACTGAAGACAAGTTGGAGACAGCCCACTCGAACAACAACGAAAACCAATCGGAGGTAGATGAGTCAGTTCAGATGTTTGATTCGAATACGCTGAATCAACCATGGGTCAAGCGGAAGAGAAGGCGGCATAAGAGGTGCGAACACCGCAACAGCAAGGAAGCTGAGAAGGGCTGTGGGAGCAGACAAGCCGACCGGAAGGGTTGAAGCGTGCGGAGTCGAACAGGCCGAGGAACGCGAGTGAGCATGGATCTAGGACAAGCTGCAGTGTAGATCCGGCGGAGCAGGCGGAACCTCAAGTTAAGCTTGAGGGGGAGTGTTGAGAGACAAGCTCAACATTTATGCGTAATACGATGCGTAACCAGTGCGTAGACAGGGTGCGTAAACCGGTATGCAGACCGGTGCGTAAACTGAAAGGCCGTTAGAGAGATATTCCTCGTAAGGAATAGTTTTGGGAGTAAGAGTCGAAGCTCATTTATGAGCAGTCAAGTACTGTTAGTACTTGTGTCAGCCCGATTGTCAGGGCTTGTATAAAAGTGCTCACTGAGCACATCCTATGTATAGATTGAGTATTTTTTGAATTAAGTTCGTGTGTTATTCTCTGTCTTTCCCGTGCATACTGTGCAAATCTAAGCTTTCCATTAAACCTGTGTTTTCTATTGTTCGGTTTCTTGTACTTCTTGCGCACGCAATTCTTTTCAAGCCACCACCCGACAAAAGTATTGCAAGCTCATAGCTTCTTTTACACCTCTCGAATCCATCTCAGCATTGTAGGTGTCTAGAAAATTTTGGACTATGCCCCCGTTGAAATAGCCGACTCCCTCGACCACGCTTTCGACGGCTTGTTGGGCCGCATCTCGTCTTTTACCTTCTCTCGAAAATTCTATCATCATCTTCGACATTCCCTTCATGAGATATTCCTCGTCCATCTTCATCCTCCCCTGCTGCTCTTCACATCGGGTTCACCAAGAGATGTCGCGAAGATGCGCATGTGGGCGTGCTTTGCTTGAATAGGACCACTCGGGTCTTGGACCAGGGAGTTATTGAGAAGAGGACGATGTGAATGTAAGATTTGGGGAAACAATCAGCACTTCACTTGAGAAGATCGGAAATTTTTACACTCGAGAAGAAGATAAACAAGAAGAAGAAGAAGAAGAATATTATATTGATGGTGATAGTGATGATGATAATATCACATATTGAGCCCCCCCTTTACACAAGCCTTACGAAGGTTTTTATAGGTCTATCCAATACTTCTAACATGAACAAAACCATGGGCTTGGACCCATGGATTTTGGGCACACGGTTTTTCTTGTGGCATGCACAAAACCATGGGCTTGGAACATGGTTTTGTCCACACGGTTTTGTACGGTTGTTTTCCTATGCCTTTTGAATATGAAAAGAAATACAAAATATTTAAAGTACTTGGTAGTAGCCCTAATGGTAAGATAAATGTCTCCCACCTTGGAGGTGCAAGGTTCAAATCTTGTTTGCATCCCTCTATATGCACTCAAGTGCCACTAGACCTTCGGATAATTTTCATATTTATAATCGTTTGCATAATGTGCGTGGAACTACACTGTTTCACAATTTCTCCCATTGGACGTGCAACATCACGATAGTGCCAAGGTAAACGGCCGGCCTTGGCTTATGTTGCAGATTTCCGTTTTCTCGCCACCGATATTCCCTGGGATGACCAGGCACTAATGGAGCAATTTCGTTTTGTCCTACGTAATGATGTTAAAGATTTACTCTTAACTTTCCCCGAGTAGCCAAAATCATTGACCGAAGCAATCAGTCGTGCGGTGTGATGCGATAATCGCCTCTTCGAACGACGTTCGGAACGTCAGTTCCAAATGCCACGGATAAGATCGGAACCCACCAATGCTTCAATCCTAGCAGAGCCTTTAGCAAGGGAGTCATTCAATACGCGTCTAACTAATACTCAAACTCCAAAGGAAACGACATCACTCGTCGTCGCGGACCACTATCGGAAGAAGAAAAGTAGCGACGCAAGGCAAATTGATTATGTCTTTATTGCGGTGGACCGAGGCATATTGCAGTGAATTGCCTCCATTGGCCAAAAAGGTAGGTAATTCAAATAACCTCTAGTACTAATAGTACTAAACTCGAATCTATTCCTCTAGGTTTGTTTGATAGTCCTAATAGCCCAAGCCTTTCAAACAAATTTGAAATCCCTAGTCAACTAGAAGAAGAGTTAAATGATTAAGTCCAGCCAAAGTAGGAGCTGTTTGGTTGGAGAGCCCTATATTTGTGTAGCCCATTAGTGGTTCCATTTCCTCTAAGCAAGTTAGCAATGTGTTCTTAGCTCAAGTAATGGTTAGTACTAAACGTACTCCTCTAGTACATATCTTAGCACTCTTAGATTCCGGAGCCAACTCTTGCTTCATGGATAAGAATTTTTCCCAAGCTCATAAGATATCCTTAAAGAAACTTCCATGTCTAGCCTCTGTAGTAGTCATTGATGGTCGTCCCATTGCTTCCGGGAATATTATAGAAGAGTCAGAACCCGTTAATATCATCCTAGATAAGTTGGCGTGTGTTGTATCTTTTAATATAATTAGTATCCTAGAACATCCCATTGTTTTGGGATTACCATGGTTCGAATTACATAACCCAACCATAGATTGGAGAACAAGAGAAATACGGTGTCGACAAACTCGAGGATCTACTCATAAGACTGCAACCATTTCGCTACATCAGTTGCGTGAGGAAGGATGCAAGGAAGAAATGTTTCTCTTTGCAATATTAGTAAACCCCTCTAGTATCAATAAAGAGGACTCCACCGTTCAACTTCCAGAGAAGTATCATCATTATGCCGATGTGTTCAATAAAGTACGAGCTAATACACTTCCTCACCATCGACCATATGATTGCCCCATTGATTTACAACTGGGAAAAGAGCCACCATGGGGACCGATCTACAATTTGTCACCAATCGAGCTAGAAGTCCTTCGAGCCTATATAGAGGAGAATTTGGCAAATGGTTTCATTCGACATTCGACATCTCCAACTGGCGCACCCATTTTCTTCATCAAGAAAAACGATGGATCACTTCATCTCGTCATAGATTACCATGGGTTGAATAAAGTCACCATCAGGATAAGGTATCCACTTCCTCTTATATCAAGTCTTTTAGAACGGATCAATGGTACAAGGTTCTTCACAAAGATCGACTTATGAGGAGCATATAACCTCATATGGATCTGACTAGGAGATGAATGGAAGACTGCGTTTCGCACCAGATATGGGCACTTCGAGTATACGGTCATGCCATTTGGCCTTACTAATGCGCCAAGTCTTCTAGCACATGGCAAATGATATATTCTGAGATCTCTTGGATGAATTTTTGATCATCTATTTGGATGATCTACTGGTTTATTCGAAGACCCAAGAAGAGCATGATTCTCATGTATTGTTAGTACTAAAACGGCTTCGAGAACATGGTCTTTATGCAAAACTGGAAAAATGTAGTTTCGGGTGCAACCAGGTAGAATTTTTGGGCTATGTCATTTCCTCGGAAGGCATCTCCATGGATCCAGCTAAGGTCAAAACGGTGGTAGAGTGGGAGACTCCACGTTCATTGCGAGATGTGCAATGCTTTTTAGGCTTTGCCAATTTTTACCGCAAGTTCATACAAGATTACTCAAAGCTTGTTCTGCCTCTCACACAACTTACCAAGAAGGGAAAATCTTCTGTTTGGTCTGAAGAAGCGGACATTGCTTTTGAGAGTCTTAAGAAGGCATTTACATTAGCTCCTATTTTAGCTCATGTTGATCCAGAAAAACCATTCATCATTGAAGCAAACGTGTCGGATTTCGCCTTGGGTAGCATTCTATCTCAACAAGGCGATGATGAAAAGCTACATTTTGTGGCTTTCCATTCACGCAAGTTTGACGCTGCGGAAATCAACTATGAAATTCATGATAAGGAGCTATTAGCAATAGTGGACTCTTTTACGCAATGGAGGCATTTTCTAGAGGGATCTTCTCATCAAGTCATCGTATTCAATGACCACAAAAACCTTGCCTACTTTCAGAATGCTCGTGTGTTAAATCGACGTCAAGCTCGGTGGGCCCAATTCCTCACTCGTTTCGACTTCAAAATTACATCGTCCGGGGAAGCAACAAGGGAAGGCAGATGCATTATCACGGCATTCGTATCTAGTACCGCGTTCCAGCGAGCCAACTTTCGATAACCAAAAGCAAGTAATCTTGGGACCGGCATGATTGCAAGCAACATAGGTCTTCGGTATGCCCTTGGATTCCCACGTTATCAATACCATACGTGAGGACTAGAAGACAGATGTTTTCGCTTAGGCAATTCTAGCACAAATTGATCCCTCTCAAGCATCTTGTTCACAATTGCAACAACAAGGTACGGACTATCGACAATTCGAATGTCATGACGGATTACTATTCTTTAAGAAACTCTTGTATGTTCCTAATGGTATTTGTCGCCTTCAAGTAGTCCAAAACTTTCATGACACATATATACAACTGGGCATTTTGGTAGTACTAAAATACTACATTTAGTACAACGATCCTTCTGGTGGCCCCATATGCGACAATTTGTTGAAGATTTTGTTTGGACTTGTGATACATGTTGCAGAGCAAAAATGCCAAGGCTTCATCCATATGGTTTATTAGAACCATTACCAATTGCAAGCAAGCCATTACAATCCATTGCCCTAGATTTCATCACACATCTTTAGGTCTCTAAGGGATTTCATGCGATCTTAACAGTAGTAGATCGATATACGAAGATGGCCCATTTCCTGCCATGTACTAAGGAAATCTCCAATGAAGAAACCACCGAAATTGTCATGCATGAAGTATGTCGGCATCATGGCCTTCCTGATAGTATCATCAGCGACTGTGGACCCCAGTTCGTCTCAAAGTTCTGGAAGCACCTCTTTAAAATGCTTAAGGTCCCTTGTAACCTCTCCTCCGGCTACCACCCGCAAATAGACGCCCAAGCAAAACAAACAAATCAAACGCTGGAGCAGTATCTTCGGTGCTTTTTAAGCTATCATCAAGATGACTTGGCGGATATTCTCCACTTCGCCGAATTTGCGTATAATAACTTTGTCCACTCATCGACAAAGGTGACACCATTTTATGCTTACATGGGTTGTCACCCCCGGTGGTGCGTATTTGAAACCCTAGAGTTACCTACAATTCCTTGTGGAGAGGATCGTTTGGAGCAGCTACGTAAGATACAAGCAGATTTATCTACTCATCTATAGCAAGCTCAACAAACACACAAGGTTTACGTGGATCGTCATCGGCTTCCATCCAGTTTTGACATTGGAGATCGGGTGCGGCTACTACGACGACACATCAAGACTACTTGCCCATGTGAGAAGTTGGATTACCGGCGATTAGGTCCTTTTCGTATTATCGGAAAAATTAATGATGTCGCTTTTCATCTCGATCTACCTCCACAACTTCGGATAAATCTGGCGGCACCCCTGATCGAGCTTGAAGATGAACCTGAGTACGAGGTTGCCGCCATCCTCGATTCCAAGATTGTTCGCAACAAGCTCTACTATTTAGTCGATTGGCTAGGATATAGTCCCAGCGAGCGTACTTGGGAAGAATGTGACCAATGCTCGTGCTCTTCTTCAAGCCTTCTATCGTCAATATCCAGACAAACTGGGTCCTCAATCCAAAACGACTCGTGACACTCGTCATGTTTTAAAGGGGGGTTAGTGTCATGATATGGGAAGACTCGAACCCATGACCTTATATTACATGGGTCAAGCTCTTACCATTAGGATATGTATTGTAATACGAAGGATATTATTTTCATTTAAGTTTTACTATAGAAAATTGATGTATATTCCAGATTTCTCTGGAACATTCTAGAAACTTCAGGACTACTCCTAAGAACACTATAAAAGGAGGCACAAGGCATTGTTTCGAACCAAATCAGTTCAACGCCAGTCTTAAGCCTTCTAGCTACTATTGTATATTCCCTTAACATAGTATATATCTTTTGTTATCCTCATTCTCATTCTCTCTCTCTCTCTCTCTCTCTCACTCACTCACTCACGCACTCTCTCCTTCTCTCGAGAATTCTACACTTCCCTTAGTACTAATTCTCATCTTTTAGTACTAATTCCTTCTCTGTTTTAGTACTATTCCTGACAGTACTTCTTTGTCTTAGTACTGCTCCTGACACCGAGTGACCGAGTTCTTCTCTTAAGATGAGCGTCGGAGTTTTTCGTTTGCCGATGTGAGTGCCTTTTGTATTCCAAATGTCCGGAAAATGGGTACACCAAACTCAGTATCTAGTGAGCGAGCCGACACATCCAAGCGAGCCGACACATCCGAATCACTGTCGTCGTGTTGGTCAACTTCATATTTGGGCATCTTACCTTTGCCTTTGTCCGATTTCGGACTTGGCTGTGATGTGCTTTGGTCACTTGTGGACTCGTGTGGTCCACTTAGTTCGGTAGAGCTTGGATTGTCCTTTGGTAAAGGACTTGATCGAACATCTTCATCCGAGTTGATGACCAAGTGTTCATCGATCAGTTTGGATGGAGCCGAATCGGGCTCATACCATGATGCTGATTCGTCGAAAAATACGTCCTGACTTATCTGAACCGCTCGGGTCGAAGGATTGAAGCACCTGTATCCCTTTTTCTCGGACAAGTATCCTATGGGGATACATTTCTCTGACTTCATGTCGAGCTTCTATCGTCTTTCGTTCAATATGTGTACATATGCAATGCTTCCGAACACCTTGAGGTGCGACATGATTGGCTTCCTTCCAACAAAGATCTCGTATGGAGTTAGCTCATGTACTCCATTAGTGGTGCATCGATTCAGGAGATAGATGGCTGTGGATGCCACTTTAGCCCAATAGAAATTTGGCATGTGCTTCTCATGCAACATGGCGTGTGCTACCTTGAGTATGTGCCGATTCTTCCTTTCGGCAACTCCATTTTGTTGGGGTGTGTCGGCACGAAAATTCTCTCCGAATGCCTTCACCTTGGAGGTAGGAGATTAATTCGTTGGAGAAGTACTCCTTGCCTCCATCCGATCGTAGGCATCGAATATGCCAACCAGTTTCTTTTTTGACTTGGCTCTAGAGCTTTTGAAAGTGGGAGATCACTTCACTCTTCTTCTTCATCGGGAAGATCCACGTGTAGCGGGAGTAATCCTCGATGAAGTTGATGTAATATCGGCATCTGCCGATCATCGGCATTTGAGCCGATCCCCATACATTCGAATGGATGATGTCAAGGAGGCCTTTCCTTATGTGGCTCTCCTTTGGAAATGGGAGTCGATGTTTTTTTCCGAGTTAACATGCTTCACACACTCGGTAAACTCGTTTCAACTCAAAGGTCGAAACTTCGATGACGACTCCCTTTGATTGCATAGCTCGGAGCCATTGGAGGTTGATGTGACAGGTCCTTGTAGATGCCTATTTTATCTTCTTAATAGGACCACCTCCACCCAGACACTTTTATTTGGCTAGGTAATACAAATACATCTTTCCCCTTTCGCCCACGCCAAAAAATTTCAATAGTAATAGACTACGATTTTTTATTTCTGAAACCGCTTAATGCTACCCTTCGAATAGAAAGTAAAATTCACAATTTATCTAAACACCCCCTCACATATAAAGGAAACACAATTGCTAAGCATAGGACTCAAATACATTCCACCATCCTCTCTACCTTCCACTAATACTATCCTTAAAGAATTTGCTAGTTTAAGTAGATCTTTAGGTTTAAAACATTCCTTTAGAGACATGGACTCACCCCCCCCCTTAATCCATTTAAACTACCAAATCCTAATTGGAATCCACGATCTCAATATCCTTCTCTTGAAATATTATTAAAAAACATGAAACCCTCCTTTTGTCTAAACTCTAATAACCTAAACCGAAACCTGTTAGGACACCGCTTTACCTTCGCACATCCCTTAAGAGCCTTAGGAAAAACAACCAAATTATCATTCTTTCGGCTCATAAGAACATGGGAGTATGTGTTCTAGACAAAGATACCTATTATGAAAAAGCTATAAACCACATCTCGGATACCACCACCTATAGAAAAGTAACCCATTTTCCGTTAGAAGAATTCTTATTTTGCCTTAATAGTATAGTGCAAAAAAATCTAGGAACACTTTACTTTATCGAAACTAATTACATACTCCATAAACCCCTAAAGGGATATCAAGTATCTAATATTTACTTTCTCCCTAAACTCCATAAAACACCCATAACACGTTCGCGTTCACAAGTGGAAGGATCGCACATTCCACTTATAGATTCCGTTTATAATCTTGCGATTTTAGGCAATTTTTCAAAAACTTGATACACCAGTATCGCATGTTTTAAATCACATGTAAAATTTGCTAAAGTTCTGAGATTTAACAAGTTTCAAAATGATAATTTCTAAAATTGAATAGTTTTTCAATAAATGTTTAAACATTCATGGTTTGCAGATATGAAATGTAGTTAAGTTAAAGAAAATCACAATGATTAACTCAAGGCACAAGTTAAGATTAATGGTTTCACCATCTTGAGGAGATGTAGGTTCTAGAAGTGGAAGTTACATCTATTGTTAGACTTCAAAATGTTTTAGGTATAAGAGGTAACATTATAATCCTTAATGCCATCATCTATAAATTTAGTGCTCATTAAAATCCATATATTCACAACTCAAGAAATGTATACAATATTCATAAACAATTTTGATAAATTCATAACTCCTAAAATATAGACGATATTCGTAAACTGTCAAAACTGCCACACTTACATGTAAACATTAATATATCAATTTGAGCATATCACATATTTATCAAGGTATCCACAATGCTCTCCTCTTCTTCATTTTGAGAACTCCCCTACAAAATATGTGAAGTAAATGACATTTGCAAGGTTCAATTACCATCAACACAATTATTAATGGTTTTTTGTTAATCAAGGAAGCACATGTTCAACATACTTCTTTACAGTATCGATATGCATCTTTTACTCTTGTAAAAACAGAGATTTTAGTACAATTAGAGTTCATGTAAATCCTAAACCTCTTTTATTTGAAAAAAAAGAAGATTTCTAAACATGAACTCCATACATTGTATCGAGTTGATTTAAAAAACAAAGTTTTCATCACAATTCCATACAATGTATCGAATTCATGTTTAAATTTTTGTTTTTCCAAATAAATAAATAAATAATAAAATAAAAAAAATTGAAAAAAATTACTTTAAACATGAACTCCATATATTGTATTGAATTGTGGTAAAAATTACTTTAACATGAACTCAGATTTTCAACACGCGATACGGTGTATCGAGTTCATGTTTAAAAACTTAGCTTTTTGACATGAACTCGATAGGATGTATCGAGTTCTTCTTTAAAACATTTAAACATGAACTCAATACATTGTATTGAATTCATGTTGAAAAGTCAACATTTCAACACGAACTCGATACAGTTGAAAAACAGAGTTTTCAAGACCAACTTGATACATTATATCGAGTTCATGTTTAAAGTTCTTCTTTTGGGTTTTTTAAAAAACAATTTTGATTTTTTTTCTATTTATTTTGGGGTTTTTTGTTTTTAAAAATAAAATAAAATTTGAAGTGCTAAAAAAACCAAAGTTTTCATCACAAGTCGATCCAATGTATCAAATTCATGTTTAAAGTCTTCCCCCCCCCCCTCCCCCTCCCCCCAAAAAAAACAATTTACTTTAAACATGAACTCGGTACATTGTATTGAATTGTGGTGAAAAATCTAGTTTTTTCATGAACTCAAGCTCGATTTTTTTATTTTAAATACGAGAAAAAAAACTTTGAACATGAATTTGATATATTGTATCGAATTGTGATGAAAACTCTATTTTTTACATCAACTCGATACAATGTATGGAGTTCATGTTTAGAAATCTTCTTTTTTTCCAAATAAAAGAGGTTTAAGGTTTACATGAACTCTAGAGGTTTTTACAAGAGAAAAAGATGCATATCGATACTGCAAAGAAGTATGTTGCATAGCAAGACACCTTATGGTTAACATGTGCTTCATTGATTAACAAAAATCCATTAATAATTGTGTTGATGGTAATTGAACCTTGCAAATGCCATTTACGTGATTTATAAAATTTTCTCGTGGTTCTTAATTCCCACTTCAAGCACTTGGTTAATCTTCATAGTTTGGTTCATCTACAACAGAGAAACATTTATGCGGAACTAAGGATGACAACACAAGCATGATTCAGATGACAAGGAAACTTGCAAGAACTCAAGGTTGGGATATTAATAGCTACACATGTAGATGGCCATGACCTAGGGCACCAATTTTGCATTGGTAAAGTTTTGGATGTGGTGATGTATTAAACCTTTGTAATACATCTATTATTGACACTAGTGAGGTGGATATCATTGTGTATGACTTTACACTAACAAAAGTTGGATGTGTAAGGACGACAATGATAGAAATAATAAATGAGATATTACCAAGTCTAGAAAATATCTCAGATTGAAGGCAAACAAGATTTAGTGCACACAATTTGGAGACACTATTTGGTGAAGAAAATGATTTGATGGGTACATTTGAAAATGAGGAGGAAGAGTCACAATTGTATATTAGCTATAGTAGTGATTCTCATGAAAGGAATGATGATAGTGATGCAAATAACTCCTAAATGTATTTTTTGTGCAACGATATGTAACAAATTTAGACAACATTTTATCGAATGAAATAAAAAAGTTGATTGTTTTGAAATCTTTCACTTATGATATCGTTAGGATCTAAAATACTACTAGTTGTAATTTGTCCTTAAAAATACACAAAGTTGCTTTTCGTATTTGGCCAAAATTTGGCATTTCTCAATTTTGCCAAATGGTGAAAATTTTAGCTTTTTCATTAAGTTTTGGAGAACATGTGATATTGGTATCAAGGTGTTTTGTGAAATGGCCAAAAAAGCCTCAAAATAAGACGAAATATTCCTTATCCTTCCATTTGTCCGCGATCCTTCCACTTGTGAATGCGAATGTGTTCCATTAGCTTTAGACCGATCTGTTCTTATACTAACTCGATATTCGAACAAACCTCAAAATGGCTACATTTTCAACTTTTACCCATCCTAGTACTCCAAAACCAATACCTAAAAGACTCACACTCCCTCATCCAAAAACTAGAACAACGAACCGCCCCTCCTAACAGTTTCATCTTCTCTTTCGATGTAGAATCCCTTTATCCTAGCATCCGCCATAAGTTAGGACTCGAAGCACTTTGCCATCATCTACCCCCATTTTTCCTTAGCCAAGACTAATCTTATCTATACCCTTAGTGGTCTAACCCTAGAGTATCACTACTTGACCTTTGATAATCAAGTATACCAACAAATCAAAGAAACAACCATGGGTAGCAACTTCTCAGTTGTCTATGCATGCCTTTTCTTATCACACTTAGAAAACTCACAAACCACACCCCATCTCTTCTATTTTACTAGGTACATTGATGATACCTTCGGGGTTTAGACAGGTACGAAATCCAAACTCTTAGACCACCTTATTTTCTAAAGCCTTATGACCGATAACTCTATTAAACTTACGATCCATACATTGTTGTGAAGATCCGTCACTACGCACAGATCATGAGGCAGAACCGCCGGTGTTCTGGACCGGAAGGACTCGAAGTTTGCATAGCTTTAGCAAGAAAGGAATTAAGATAGATTGAAAGAGAGAGAGATTGAGATAAGATAGAACACTTGACTTTAGATTGAGAGAGATTAAGATTGAACTCTTGACTTGAGATTTGAAGAACAAGATTGATACATCAATTGGATAACGAATTTCTTACTTTTAATTTCTTAATTAGTACATTGCTCCCCTTTTGTCTTTTTCAACCACTCTTTTATAGACACCCCCATGCATATGATGCATGTGAGGCTACAAGACTTGCATACAATGCATGTGATGCATGTTTGCCATTTGGCGCTCATGCATTACATGTGATGCATGTTTGCCATTTGGCGCTCATGCATTACATGTGATGCATGATAACCATGTCACTCAATCAAGCTCTAATATGAGAATTTCATGTAAAAGTATAATGATAGAAAAAACATTTCTAAGCAAATGACTTGTCTTAGTGGTGAGTTTACTTCCTCCTACCTTGGAGGTGCAAGGTTCAAGCCTTGCTTGCATCCCTTTGATTACAAATTTCTAATAGGTTTTTTTAGTCTAGATCATTTTGTTCGTTTCACATCGAAATTATCGTGATTAACCTATCCGATCGATCCGTCTATCTGGTTCGGTTCCGACCTAGTGCTCCGGTTTATCCAGTCCGGTTTCAGTGCTGGTGCCAGTTCTGGTTTGATTGCCGTCTCCATCCGGTTTCGGTTTCGGTTCCGAGTCCATCCTCGTCCACCTGGTTCCCAAAACCATTATGACTAGTTAAGCCACAGTTTAACCCAAGAACATTATGTGCTCCACTCATAGACAAAAAGTAATAGGTTCTGGCTCTGCTTATATACTGTGGGATCCTGATTTGTCCTATCTATGTGGGATATCTCATAGTTTTGTTTTTCTCTTCTTTTTCTCAAACTTCACATTCACATAACTTGACATTTATTTGTCCGTTTCAAATGTAGTAAAGTACATTCGTGAAAAGAATGGCGTGCCGAAGCAGTATAGGAAAACCAAACAACAGAAAACGCAGGTTTAATGGAAAGCTTAGGTTTTCACAGTACGCACGGGAGAAACAGAGAGAGAGTAACACAAGAACTTAAATTTGAAAATAATACTCAATCTGTACATAGGATGTGCTCAGTGAGCACTTTTATACAAGCCCTGACAATGGCTGACACAAGTATTGATAGTACTTGATTGCTCATAAATGAGCCTCGACACTTACTCCCAAAACTATTCCTTACGAGAAATATCTTTCTAACGGCCTTTCGGTCTACGCACCGATATAACCTTTCTATGCACCGGTCTGCGTACCGGTTTTATGCACCCAGTCTACGCACTGGTTACGCATCGTATTACGCACAAATGTTGAGCTTGTCTCTCAACACTCCCCCTCAAGCTCAACTTGAGGTTCCGCATGCTCTGCCGGACCTACGCTCTGGCTTCTCGTAGCTCCACACCTCGCTCGCGCTCCTCGGCCTGTTCGACTCCGTGCGCTTTGACCCTTCTGGTCGGCTTGTCTGCTCCCACGGCCCTTCATAGGTCCCTTGCTGTCGCGGTGTTGGCACTTCTCCTGCTGCCTTCTTTTCCGCTTGGCCCTCAGTTGATTCAGTGTATCTGAATCAAACATCTGAACCAACTCGGCTACCTCCGATCGGTTTTCGCTCTCGTCCGAGTTGGCTGTCTCCAACTCGTCTCCAGTCTTCTCGCCCTTGACGGCATCATCTCCCCCATGCCTGGTTGGCTTTGGCTCTTTCTTTCGACTACTCCCCTTGTGTCCACTTTCGGACTCTTCCGCGGATTCGCTCTCGGCTTCTTCAGCCGATCCGAGGACTTTTCCGCTCCTTTCCTGCTCCCTTTCGTGGTCATCTGGGACATTTCTCCCCCTCAAGTTCGGCACGTCGAAGTGACGCAACCCAAGCGCACCCGAAAATTGCCGCAACTTGTCTAGACCAAGAGGCTTGGTGAAGATGTCGGCAGTCTGCCGATCTGTCGGAACATATTGAAGTTCGACTTCACCAGAAAGGACACGCTCACGGACAAAATGGTAGTGCACCTCAATGTGCTTGGTCCATGCGTGGAAGCCGGGGTTCTTCGCGAGTTGGATGCTGCTGAGGTTGTCGTAGTAGATCGTCGTTGGATCGGACACCTCCACCTACAGATTCTTAAGTAGCCGCTTCAACCATATGGCTTCGCATGTTGCGACAGTTGCTCCTCTATACTCGGCTTCAGTGCTCGACAGTGCAATTGTCGGCTGCTTCTTGCTACTCCACGCTATCGCGGCACTCCCAAGAGAGAATGCATATCTAGACGTGGATCAGCGATCGGCGACATTGCCGGCCTAGTCAGCATCGGTGTAGCCGACCAACTGCAGGGTTGTATCGGTCCGATATAGCAGTCCACGGTCCTTAGTGTTGCTTACGTACCGCAGTACGCGTTGCGCACATTTTCTTCAAGTTCTCCCACACTTCTTTAGGCGTCTTGGCGTCTTGAATGTGGCTAAGCATGTGATCGTGGACACATGTTGCCAAGCAATACATTACCCAACTTACTCCTTGCTCCCACGTTGGGTAGTTGGCATTTGTGATGTCGGGTTCATTTTCGAGTGTGATGTTGATGTAGCTCCAATACCCTTGGCCGACTCGGTATTGGTTCATCTTGTACTCCCAAGATGAAAATTGCTCGGTCTAGCTTTTCACTACAAAGCAAGCTACCCATTTGTGTGTTCATGTTGATGTAGTGTCTTCCTTTTTGGTTTTTCTTCCTTCGTTCACGTAAATGTTGTCATACCTTTCGACGCCGGATCGTTGCATGAGTCGGGTGGGAACCACTAGTGTCATGGCAAGACTCGAACCCATGACTTTATGCTACATGGGTCGAGCTCTTACCATTAGATTAGGAATTGTATTTTGTAGAATATTATTTTCATTTATACTTTATCATAGAAAATTGATGTATATTCCAGATCTCTCTGGAACATTCTAGAAGCTTCAAGATTATTCCTAAAAACACTATAAAAGGAGGCACAAGGCATTGTTTTGAACCAAATTGGTTCAACACCAGTCTTAAGCCTCTTAGTCGATTTGTACTTATTTTTCATATAATATAAGAGTTGCTGTCATCATCCTATTTCTCTCTCTCTCCTCTTCTCACTTCCTCGCTCTCGGGAATCTTACGCAGTCCCGTCCTCTTAGTACTAATAGTACTACTCTTCTTAGTACTAATTCCATCTCTGTTTTAGTACTATTCCTGACAGTTTGAACCAATTTGCCTCTAGCCTACTTGTCACTCTCCCTCATCCTCCTACCCTTTTCCCTATACTATGGCTACTGTTAGCGCCCAAGAATACCAATCCGTTTTCTCCGAGCTACAGTGCCTAAAAGAAAAGTTTGTTGCCCTGGAACAAGAAAACCAACGGCTGATAGGGGATCTGCAACAAATCTCTCTAGAAAAACAACAAACGCAACAACAACATGGGGAGTTAGCGTTACGGGTACAACAACTCGAAGCAGCGTTGCAACAACAAGGATCCAGTCCCCAAGGATTTCATAAAGAGCCCAAGATTGGACTTCCTGTGAAATTTGATGGAACGCGTTCGCAATTCCGGGGATTCCTTAATCAGGTACGCTTAGTCATCCAGATGCATCCTTCCCGATATCCCACTGATGCATCTCGAGTCGGCCTAATAGGCACGCTACTTAGCGGCTCAGCCTTGGCATGGTTTGCTCCGCTTCTAGAAAAACAATCACCCTTACTTAATAATTTTGAAGATTTTATTGGTGAGTTTAAAGCCTGCTTTGGAGACACCGACAGCATCAGGACGGCGATCAACAAGATCCGGCGATTGCGTCAAGGCGATCGTCCAGCCTCTGCCTACGCGGCGGATTTCCGCCTACTTGCTTCAGATATACCCTGGGATGATCAAGCACTAATGGAGCAGTTTCGCTATGGCTTGCGAAACGATGTCAAAGATCTACTTCTAACTTTCCCCGAAGAACCAAAGTCTCTTACGGAGGCAATCAGTCGAGCAGTTCGATGTGACAACCGCCTTTCTGAGCGGCGTTCAGAACGTCAATTACAGATACCACGCTCGAGGCCAGAGCCCACTTACGCCGCAGTCGCGGCTAAACCGTTTGCACGAGACACACCTCAAGCAAATACTTCGACACCGATGGAGATCGATACCATGCGTCGACGCGGCCCGTTATCGGAAGAAGAAAAGCAACGACGACGTGCCAATCGATTATGTCTTTATTGCGGTGGACCAGGACATATCGCCATCAATTGTCCCCATAGGCCAAGAAGACAGGTAAATCAAATCGTCGCCTGTACTAAACCCGAGTCAATTCTTCCCTTTGGAGTGTCTGATAGTATTAATAGTACTAATAGAGTGTCAGATAGTATTCATAGTACTAATAGCCCAAGTATCTCAAATAAATTTGAAATCCTTAGTCAATTAGATGAAGAGTTAAAGGATTGAGTCCAGCCAAAATAGGAGCCATTTGGTTGGACAGCAGCCCTAGATCTGTACAGCCCATTAGTGGTTCCATTCCTTCCAAGCAAGTTAGCAATGTGTTCCTAGCCCAAGTCATTGTTAGTACTAAAAGTACTCCCCCAGTACCCGTCCTAGCACTTTTAGATTCCGGAGCTAATTCCTGTTTCATGGATCGAAATTTTGCCCAAGCTTCTCAGATATCCTTAAGAAAACTTCCTTGTCCCGCATCTGTAGTGGTCATTGATGGTCGTCCCATTGCTTCCGGGAATATTGTAGAAGAATCAGAACCCATTCAAGTTGTCCTAGGTAGTTTTGTGTGTATAATATCATTTAATATAATTAGTAGTCCAGAGCATCCCATTGTCCTAGGATTACCTTGGCTTGAATTACATAATCCAGCCATAGATTGGAGAACAAGAGAAGTCCGATATCGACCACCCCAAGAATCAACTCACCGAGTTTCGACCATTTCACTCCATCAACTACGCGAAGAAGGACCCAAGGAGGCAATGTTCCTATTTGCCATATCAGTACATCCTTCTAGCACTATTAAGAAGGACTCCTCAATACAACTTCCGGCAAAATATCATCCTTATGCCGATGTATTTGACAAGGTAAAAGCCGGTACCCTTCCTCATCACCGTCCCTATGACTGTCCCATCGATTTACAACCAGGAACCGAGCCACCATGGGGACCAATTTACAACTTGTCACCCACCGAGTTAGAAGTCCTTCGAGCCTACATAGAGGAGAACTTGGCAAGCGGGTTCATCCGTCATTCGAAATCTCCGGCCGGTGCACCCATCTTCGTTGTCAAGAAGAAAGATGGCTCACTCGTCTTGTCGTTGATTACCGCGGATTGAATAAAGTCATCATCCGGAATAGGTATGCACTTCCTCTTATATCAAGTCTTTTAGAGCGAGTTAATGGTGCCAAGTTTTTTACTAAAATCGACCTACGAGGAGCGTATAATCTCGTGCGGATCCGACCGGGAGATGAGTGGAAGACCGCTTTTCGCACGCGGTATGGGCATTTCGAGTATACTGTTATGCCGTTTGGCCTAACCAATGCACCCGCAGTCTTCCAACACATGGCAAATGATATATTCAGAGACCTCTTGGATATCTGTTTGATCATTTATCTGGATGATCTGTTGATTTATTCGAAGACCCAGGAAGAGCACGATTCTCATGTACTATTAGTACTAAAGCGACTCCGCGAGAATGGTCTTTATGCCAAGCTAGAGAAATGTAGCTTTGACTGCAAGCAAGTGGAATTTCTAGGCTACGTCATCTCCTCAAAGGGCATCGCCATGGATCCAGCTAAAATCCAAACTGTACTAGAGTGGCAAATTCCACGGTCGGTACGAGATGTACAATGTTTTCTAGGCTTTGCTAACTTCTACCGTAAGTTTATACAGGATTACTCGAAGATTATTTTACCTCTCACACAACTTACGAAGAAGGGCCAAGCATTTCTTTGGTCCATCGAAGCAGATATGGCTTTTCGGCATCTTAAGAAAGCCTTTACATCAGCACCGATTCTAGCTCATGTGGATACAAGCAAACCATTCATCATGGAGGCCGACGCATCAGATTTCGCCCTCGGTAGCATCCTTTCTCAACAAGGCGATAAAGAAGAGTTGCATCCGGTGGCTTTCCATTCGCGCAAATTCAATGTCGCAGAAATCAACTACGAAATACATGACAAGGAGTTATTAGCCATCGTGGATTCATTTGTACAATGGCGGCATTTCTTAGAGGGCTCTCCACATCAGGTCATCGTCTTTAGCGATCATAAAAATCTTGCTTATTTTCAGAACGCTCGCGTACTAAATCGACGGCAAGCTCGGTGGGCGCAATTCCTCACGCGTTTCAACTTCGAAATCACATATCGACCGGGGAAGCAGCAAGGAAAAGCAGATGCACTATCACGGCGTTCATATCTTGCACCTCGTCCTGGTGACGCAACATTTGATAATCAAAAGCAAGTAATCTTGGCACCAACACGATTGCACACGACGCGGATTTTTCACACCCCGATGGATTCACGGATTACCGATGACATACGTGCAACCTTGAAGACGGATAGTTTTGCTCAAGACATCCTGGCGCACATTGATACTTCTCGGGCATCCTGTTCTCAGTCTCAACAACCAGGTATTGACTACCGACAATTCGAATATCATGATGGGTTGTTATTCTTTAAAAAGCGCGTATATGTCCCCGATTGCTCCTGTCGCCTTCAAATCGTCCAACATTGTCACGACACCCATACGGCGGGACATTTCGGTAGTACCAAGACGTTGGAGTTAGTGCAGCGATCTTTTTGGTGGCCCCACATGCGCCGTTTTGTCGACGACTACGTTCGGACCTGTGATGCTTGCTGCCGAGCAAAGATGCCACGACACCATCCATATGGCTTGTTGGAACCTTTACCAATTCCAAGTAAGCCATGGCAGTCTATTTGTCTTCATTTTATTACAGATTTGCCGGTCTCGAAGGGGTTCGATGCTATCCTAACCGTCGTCGATCGATATACGAAGATGGCACATTTTGTGCCATGTACTAAAGCCATCACTAGCGAGGAAACCGCCGCTCTTGTTATGCGTGAGGTATTTCGGCATCATGGCCTACCAGAGAGTATTATCAGTGACCGAGGCCCGCAATTTGTCTCCAAATTTTGGCAGCATCTCTTCAGGATGCTCAAGGTCTCCTGCAACCTCTCCTTCGGCTACCATCCTCAAACTGACGGACAGGCGGAACGAACAAACCAAACGTTGGAGCAATATCTCCGGTGTTTCCTGAGTTATCAACAGGACGATTGGGCCGAGATTCTCCACTTTGCGGAGTTTGCGTATAATAATGTTATTCATTCCTCGACTCGGGTCTCCCCATTTCTCGCTTATACCGGTTTCCATCCTCGCTGGTCGGTGATCGACACTCCGGAGCTACCTACCAACCCTCGTGCCGAGGACCATTTGGAGAGGCTACGCAAGATCCAGATGGATCTCTCTACTCACCTTCGTCATGCTCAAAACACACAGAAGACTTATGCGGATCGTCATCGGATTCCCTCCTCTTTTGCCATCGGAGATCGAGTATGGCTCTTACGTCGTCACATCAAGACTACTCGACCGTGCGACAAGTTGGATTATCGACGACTCGGTCCTTTCCGTATTACGGGGAAGATTAATGATGTCACCTTCCGCCTGGATCTCCCTCCGCAGCTTCAGATACATCCGGTTTTCCATTGTTCTCTTCTTGAACCTTATAAAACAAACACCATTCCCGATCGTGTGACACCACCGCCGCCCCCGCTGGAGTTGGACGCCGGCCCGGAGTATGAAGTTGCTGCCATCCTCGATTCCAAACTTGTTCGCAACAAACTTTATTACTTGGTCGATTGGCTCGGTTATAGTCCGAGCGAACGTACTTGGGAACCCGTCGAGAATGTTGCCAATGCACAAGATCTTCTTGCTGATTTCCACCGAAAGTATCCGGACAAACCCGGTCCGCAGTTAGCGCCGACTCGTTCCACTCGTCGTCTTTAAGGGGGAGATAGTGTCATGGCAAGACTCGAACCCATGACTTTATGCTACATGGGTCGAGCTCTTACCATTAGATTAGGAATTGTATTTTGTAGGATATTATTTTCATTTATACTTTATCATAGAAAATTGATGTATATTCCAGATCTCTCTGGAACATTCTAGAAGCTTCAAGATTATTCCTAAAAACACTATAAAAGGAGGCACAAGGCATTTTTTTGAACCAAATTGGTTCAACACCAGTCTTAAGCCTCTTAGTCGATTTGTACTTATTTTTCATATAATATAAGAGCTGCTGTCATCATCCTATTTCTCTCTCTCTCCTCTTCTCACTTCCTCTCTCTCGGGAATCTTACGCAGTCCCGTCCTCTTAGTACTAATAGTACTACTCTTCTTAGTACTAATTCCATCTCTGTTTTAGTACTATTCCTGACAACTAGGGTTTTGGACTAGGAGGAGGAGAGTTTTAAGGCTAATAAGAATATAAATAGATTATAAGAAAGAGAAACTGGAACTTGTGAATCCCACAAGTATATTGTATTAGATTAATCAATATTAAAATAAGAATATAAATTTGGATTGGAAGAGAAGCATGTAGAAACCTTGTGAATCCCACGAGTATAGTTTATTTCGTGAATCCCACAAATATAATTTATTAATTGTTGTTTTTAGAAATATCTCCAATTTCCAAAGTTTCCACACCTTTATTACATTGTGCTCCCCATCCTTATATAGTGATGAGAGAGTCTTAGCAATCCATGCTTTTTCTCTAACTATAGACTATATGCTTTCTCTAACTATAGACTATATGCTTTCTCTAACATGCTTCTTCTAAAAGTGATCATGCTTTTTCTAACCTCGTGCATTTTTATCGACTATAGTGTTCATGCATGCTAGATGTGCATGTGTCACTTTTTTCTATCATGCGTTTTTCTTCTAACTAAAGCTTTTTCCTAGAAAATATGTGTGGAAAAAACCTTTCTATGTGGGATATCTACTTTTCTAACATTTATGATGTGTTAGTCTAATGGTAAGGCTTTACATTGTTAACATGGAGGTAGAAGGTTCGAATCTTGACCTATGCATGTAATATATATTTTGATATTCCTTTCTTTTTCTTCATATTTATTCAATCCATTATTTTATACGTTTTTCACTTAGTGTACGAAATACACTATGACACTCGCCCCCTCCGAACCCACACATCCCCCGATATGTGCCGAAATTCTCTATCCGTAATACCTTTGTTTGTCCCAATATGTCGACTTTGTCTCTCCATTTTGAGCAATTATCATTGGGAAAACTTTGGCCTTAAGGATTAAACAAAAGGTTTATATTACTCTCCATTAATGACTACATTGTAACCAGGCCTTTATATAGGTCACTAGTGCGAAGTACAAAAGGGTGCCAATCGGCACCTATTCGGAATCGGTCCGGATCCGGATCGGCATACCAATTCGGTCAGTCTGTCCACATCTTCTCATATATTAATATATTAAGACTAATAATTACAACATATTCCCAATTAACAATTCCCCTTTTCACACCCTGGTCTCGGCGTCCTTAGCTCCTTTGCCGGCCGGGTAACACATGGCACGCCCGTGGGACAGTTCCTTGTACGTCGAATCCACTATCCGGCCCTATTACTCTTCGTCCAAAATGTCCAGAATGCTTTGCTCCAGAGTTTCCAATGGCTCGAAGGGAATCTGTTGTTCCTGTTGTGGTTGCGGTTGTGGTTGTTGTGGTGGCTGCTTCGACTCCGGCTGCGACTCCGATTGTTGCTCTGGCACCGGCGTTTCCTTCGTTGTTTCCTCCGTCGCAGTTGTCCCTGGTTGACTTACCCTGGCATGGTCTCCGTCTGGTCCTTGTACCGGTGACGGTTCCTCATCACTGAGGTTGATCGTTGCAGCCTACTTGCTTTTTCTTCCCTAAGCTGGGACCGCTCATAGCTGTCAAATTGGATTTGAGCCTCCATCCGATCGTCGTCCAGTTGAGCTATGAGTTGTCGGACCTGCACCAATTGCTCATCCGCTAGAGCTGTGAAATCCTCTGCCAGCTCATCCTTTGTGGCGGTGAAGTCCTCCGATGTGAGCATGTAACAGTCGTCACCTTCCTTCCGCCAGTTTTCCGCGTCCGCCCTAAGCAACTGGAGTTCAGCCGTATTTTGCGCCCATTTCATCCACCATCGCACGGAGCTCTCGTCAGTCAAGTGTTTGGTCTTGTTTAGTCATGCCCGAAGGATGCACTAGATCCGCTCGGTTCCCATCTGTGATTTGTTCTCCGCGGCTTGTCGCTCCTCTTTCAATTGCTTGATGATTCTGACAGTGTCTACCTCGTACTCCCTATAATGCGACAATTGACTTTGATAGGTTGTTTGCAACCTTTGTAACACCATTGTCGCCCTCTCCTTTTCTTCATTGTGCTGCTTGTGGAGCTCCATCCGGTCCCTCGCCGCTTCCTCCAATAGCTTTGTATTCTCAGCCCGTTCGTCGGCGAGTGCCGTGGTGGCCCGATCAACTTTCTGTCGGAGCTCGGCCATCCTTTCTTGCTGTTGCTTATGCTCCGTGTCCAAGCTCTTAAAGTTCCGGTGCAGGTGGTCGAAGTCCTCTGTCTTTTGCTTCAACCGCGGGTTGATTTGCTGGCGAGCGCGGTCTTCCCGGTCCTTTTGTTGACGGAGTTCTTCTTTCAGCCTTTCGATTTCCGTTTCCGCCATTCGTCGCAGCTTGTCCTTCTCCTGTAGCAATTTTTCTTTTTCCTCCTTTAGCCGATCGTAAGCTTGATGCCCTTTCCGCAGATTTTCTTCTGCCCGGTGGAGGTTTTCAGCAGTCTTCTTTAAGTCCTCTTCTGCCGCTTTCTTCAAATCTCGTTCGCAACTCCGTAGTGCTTCTTGTGCAGCAAGTTCGTCCCTTAATTCGGCAAGCTCTTGGGCTTGCGCCGCATCTTTCTCCGGGACGGTTTCTGTCGTCGGGGTCTTATTCGTATGTACAAGCGTGGTTGTTTCTTTATTCTGTACATCCACCGGAGTCACCGGTGCTTGGATCCGTGTTGCGGTTAAGGCCATTTTGGCCATGTCTTCTGTGACCCGATTCAAGTCTTGTTCAAGGCACCAGATCCTTGACCGGGCCGTCTCTAGTTCATCGGTTGTGACTAGCAACCGTTCCATCTACGCTCATTCTTCCGCCTCTACATACAGTATCACTTTGGGAACCTGCTCTCCTATCCAACGGAGCCATTGGCTGTCGGTGCCCTGTTGTTGCGTCTGCACGGAGGGTTGGCTTGTGGGTTCACTTGCCAGTGGCCGGTCCCGCCTAACTGTGTCGTGCTGCAATTCCGGCCCTGCCTGCGGACCACTTTGTCGTTCAGGTTCCGGTTGTGTTTCGGTTGGCCGCTCTTGTTCTGCTTGTTCTTGGCTGGCTGAGGAAGGTGGCACATGCCTTACCGGCACTTGCATTTCGGGGCTTGCCCTTTCTTGACCCGCCGGTATTGCCTGTTGTGCGGGGGCTTCTGAGACCGGTTCCATCCGAACCGGTTCCGGTTCCTCCCTTGGCGTAGGATTCTCAGTGTGGGGTAAAGGCGTTGTGGTAGTGTATTTCGTACACTACGTGAAAAAGTAAAAATAATATAACCGATTTAATTACATATAAATAAATAAAATAAAAATATCAAGATATTTATCACGTGCATAGGGCAAGATTCGAACCCTATACCTCCATGTAGCCAAACCTCAACTTTACCATTATGCTACCTTATCTTTAGTGTTCTACAAGTAGATTTAATAACTATAAGTGCTTTATTTGCGCCTACCTTTATTAAAAGGTAAATCATGTATTTTTAGAGTGCGTGAATATTTTATAGAAAAACGCAAGCAACTAAAAAGTGACTCATGCACATCTAGCGTGCATGAGCACTATATTTAGCAAATAAAAGCAAGGATTAGAAAAGCATCACATGCACATTTAGTGTGCATGAACATATTAGAAAAAAGCATGTAGCTATGCTTAGTCTCTCCCATCACTATATAAGGATGGGGAGCACAATGTAATAGGTGTGTGAAATATTTGGAAATTGGATATATTTCCGAAAACACCAACCGATTAATATAATCGTGGGATTCACGAAAATAATATAATCTATACTTGTGGGATTCACAAGTTTCTTATATCTTTCTTTCAATCTAAATACATATTCTTATCTAAATATTGATTAATCGAATACAATACACTCGTGGGATTCACGAAATTTCTATCTCTCTTTCTAATAATCTATTCATTACTAGCCTCATCTCATATTCTTCTTTTTCCTAGTCCAAAACCTCAGTGGTTCCCACCCGACTCACGCAACGATCCGGCACCGAAAGGCATGACAGCGTTCCATCCTTCTGTGGGTCCGAACACTTCCCTGCTGATTCTGCGGTGCTCGTCTTCGGCCGCCGCTGGAGGTGCTCCGTAGGTTCTTCCTCCGTTTCCTCCTCCTGAGTCCCGACATTCATTCTTGCCGCCAGGGTGTCTGTTTCTTGCTGCACCGGTCGGTAGAGTGTGCTCTTCAGGGGCCGTGCTAGTGTCTCCTCCTGCTTGTCCGTCGGCTGCTTCCGGATGGCGCGCTCCTTCGCTGCCTGCTCTGTGTCGGCTGTCTTCCCCTTAGTGGTCTTGGTAGCCAACAACTGTTGTCGTTTCGAAGCAGCTTTCAAGGTGCCGTCCGTTACTCTTCCCCACTTCTTGGTCTGGATGGGCTCGACATGTGGCGCCAATAGGGTGAGCCATTGCGCCATCGCATGACATATTTTCCGGCCTTCTTTGGCTTCCTTACCTCTTACGGTGTCAATAGCCGCACACAATCCGCCGGATCAGCACCGGCCAATCCACCTTGACCCCTTGGTATGTTGCGATGATCAAGCCTGCTCGGTTCTGAGGCATAACGGGGGGTCGAGGGTATACGTGGCCGAACTCATGGAGTACACGGGAAATTTCTCAGAATAACATATCTTCTCTGCCCTGTGTCTTGTAACACTTGCTGGCCAGAGAATACTCGCCGAAGTATTTGATGAGCCGGTCAGAGGTAGGGTTGTCAATAGTATAGATGCCCCCCTCCGGAAGGCCTGTTAGTGCATGGATTGCTTCCTCCGTGATCAGCTCGGTGTCAATTTCTTTGATGATGTTGTCAACTTCTCAGTGTGGTGGTGCATCCATGATTGTGAGGAACCCCTCCAATCCGTGTTGTCGTAGCCATTTCTTGGCGGCCTTAGAGAGAGTCTGGCAGTCCATGTCTGCGTCGAGGTCGGACAACGTTGGTGAGGGTTGTGTATGAGGAAGCTCTGTGTGAGGAGGCTTTGTGTAAGGAAGCTCTGTGTGTTGGCTCTCTTCTGATGATCTTTAAGCGCCAGTGTGCATTTGTGCTCCTTGGTTCGCGGAAGAAGAAGGTCTCGATGCATGGGGGGTTTTCTCTCTGCATCTTGGCGCCTTTTTCGAGCCTCCGCGTGTGCAGGTTGTGTACTATAATAGTATTACGTGCCATGTGGCGGTGGTTTAAAGCCCTATTCATAGCCCCCTCGTACCTTTTTGAAGTGCCTCTTTACTCCTCGTTTGCATGGCCGTTCCAACCACTCCTTTGCATGATTTCTTTGATTTGATTTGATTGATTGATTTATTTTATATCAATTGTTAGGTTAATTCGTCTCCTTCTTAGGTGAGGGTTGTGTATGAGGAAGCTCTGTGTGAGGAGGCTTTGTGTAAGGAAGCTCTGTGTGTTGGCTCTCTTCTGATGATCTTTAAGCGCCAGTGTGCGTTTGTGCTCCTTGGTTCGCGGAAGAAGAAGGTCTCAATGCATGGGGGGTTTTCTATTTGCATCTTGGCGCCTTTTTCGAGCCTCCGCGTGTGCAGGTCGTGTACTATAATAGCATTACGTGCCATGTGGCGGTGGTTTAATGCCCTATTCATAGCCCCCTCGTACCTTTTTGAAGTGCCTCTTTACTCCTCGTTTGCATGGCCATTCCAACCACTCCTTTGCATGATTTCTTTGATTTGATTTGATTGATTGATTTATTTTATATCAATTGTTAGGTTAATTCGTCTCCGGTCCTATCGGACCCTTACCCGAATGAGGAATCTTGCCGGCCTCGTGACGGTTTGTCGTCCTCTTATCCAACCCGTGCGCCGGCTCTTTGTCCCCCTTACCGGTTCATTGTTGTCGATTGCTAATCGGGTTGCCGTTGTTTCCGGTATGCCGGTATCTGGTTCGGCATCGGCCTTTCCTTGTTCAAATGGGTTCCTTGGCATGGGTCCCTTGTATGGCTTTAGTCGAAATCCGTTGACCCACCACCCAAGACCTCGCCGGCAAGTGTCCCTAACTAGTAGGATCCATTGAACTCGCGTGTGATCCAGTATGGTCCAGTCCACCGAAACCGTAGTTTCCCCGACATCTTGCCCATCCGGCTCTGGAACACTAGTACCGGCTTGCCAATTCCAAACATCTTTTCATTTCCTTTTCGGTGGCGATCCACAAACGCCTTTCTTCGCCAATGCTCCAGTTCCAGGTGCATGATACTCGCTAGTCGGTGTTCTTCTAGTTCACACAGAGCTGCTAACCGAATTGCCTCTGATTCCTTCTCGTTTAACCGTTCCCTAATCTAAATCCGTAAGCTCGGGACCTGGAACTCTACCGGCATGACGGCCTCCAATCCGAATGCTAGCCGGAACGGTGTGGTTTGGATGCTTGTTTTGTAAGTTGTCTGGTAAGCCCATAGGGCGCTGTGCAACTTCGTATCCCAGTCTGTCTGGTTTTCATTGAAGATTTTCCAAAGGATATTCTGTAGCGTTTTATTCGTCGACTCGGCTAACCCGTTTGCTTGCGGATAGTATGGTGTGCTCCGTTTATGCACCACTACATAGAACGACGTCAAGCTTTCCACCACTTGGCCGAGGAAGTGCCCTCCTTGGTTACTTATTAGCTCGATTGGGCATCCATACCTACACCAGATGTATTCATACAAGAATTTCGCCGTCGATGCCGCGGTGTTGTCGTGCAAGGCTTTGGCTTCTACCCATTTCGTGCAGTAATCTGTAGCTACGATCACATACCGGTTGCCGGTTCTCATTGTCGGTGGTTTGAATGGACCCACAAAATCCAGTCCCCAATTTTGAAATGGTTCTAACGACAGTACCGGCTGGTGCGGCATCCTAGCTTGCTCGGTTGGCTGGCCCATTCGCTGACATAGATCGCATTCTTTAGCGTACCGGACCGTGTCTTTCAATGTTGTCGGCCACCATAGGACACTCTGCCATATCTTCCTTGCCGTAGCATCTCCGCAGTGTGCTTCTCGTAGTATTATATCCTTCTCGTCGCTGCGCACCGCCCATTGTCATATACCGTCCGTGCCATTGTGGTATAGCGTGTCCCGTAATAAACAGAAGTGTCGGCTTTGTACCGCCAGGCGTTTCCTCTCGTCCCGGTTCATCTCCTCCGGAGGCAATCCGGTGCTCAGAAATTGTTGCATATTCGTTAGCCACTTATCTTCTTGTGCCACCGTTTCATCTTTTGCCGTTTCCGCGGTGACTCGAAATAGCTCAGCATTTGAAAACTCGTCTAGGACTCCGTCACCAGTATCGCCGGAATCTAACCGGCTCAAATAGTTTGCTACTGTGTGCTGTATGCCGGGTCGGTGGAATATTTTGAACTCAAATTCCTGCAACAGTAACGTCCACCGTGCCAACTTACCGGTTAGTGACGCTCTGGAAACTAAATAGAGGAGTGTCGAATGATCTACGTGGCAGGAAAATTTCCTTCCCAGCAAATAATGTCTGAATTTTGTCATGCTGTAGATCATGCCCAAAGCTTCCCTTTCCATGGTGGAATAAGTTCGTTCGGCTTGGGATAACTTTCGGCTTGCGTAATATACGGGTCGGTACCACCTTGGCTCCGTAAGTTGCATCAACGCACTTCCGATTGCAATGTCGGACGCATCCACGAACACATGAAACTCCTTAGCCTAATCTGGGGGTTGCACTACCGGCGCTTGCAACAATAGTACTTTGAGTGGCCGGTACGCCTTGTCTTCGATGTCGGTCCACTGAAATGGTGTTCAGTGCACCGCAGCATGCAACGGTGTAGCTAGGTCCGCCAGATACCGGAGCATTCAGCTATGCCACCAGATTTGGCCTAAGAAACGACTTAATGCTTTGGTCGTTGTCGGTGGCAGTGCCTCCAAGATTGCTTTTACTTTGTCCGGGTCCACGGCAATTCCTTCCTTGCTCACAATGTGTCCTAATAGTGCCCCGCTTGACACTCCGAATACACATTTTGCCGGATTCAAGCTTAGCCGGTAAGCCCGACATTTCTCTAGACACAGTCGGAGGTGCTGAAAGTGATCCCCTTCCCGACTATAGACGGCGAAGTCATCGAAAAATACCTACATGAATGCTGGTATGAATTCTCCAAATGTTTCCATGATGATCCTCTGGAACGTTGTCGGCGCCGTTTTTAGTCCGAACATCATTACTACGGCAACAAACACTCCCCATTCGGTGACGAAAGCCGTTTTCTCCTGGTCATTGAGGTGCATCCGGATCTGGTTGTATCCACTGAATCCGTCTAGGAAACTGTATACCTCATGGCCGGCGACTGCGTCCAAAACTCCATCCGTAAATGGGAGTGGGAATGCATCTGTTATTGTCGCCGCGTTAAGCTTACGGTAGTCGACACAAACTCTAATTTTGCCGTTTTTCTTTGGTACGACTACTATCAGGCTCAACCATGTAGATTTCTTTACTGGGCGGATAAAGCCAACCCTCAGCAACTTGTCAATTTCCTCCTTGACTTTGGCGGCGTAATTTGGATTCATCCGGTACCGCCGCTGTGCTACCGGTTTGGCGTCTTTGCTCAAATGTATCTGATGCTGATATAGCTGAGGATCGAGCCCTCGCATATCCTCGTAAGACCAGGCAAACACGTCTTGAAATTCTTTGATAAGTGTAATCATCACCATTTTGCTCTCCGGAGTCATTTCCTTGGCAATGTGCACCGTTGTCGCCTCTTCCGTGAATGCTCCATACCTTATATTTTTGTAGACTTCAATACCTTGAATTCTAAAAACACTTTCACATTTAGCCCTCCCCCTTGCTTTTTGGTGAACCATTTATGGTGAACCCTAAGCTACTAATAAAACTAAAGGTTCTCCTTCGCCTTATTCATGGCTATAGACAAAGAAGGAGAAAATAAATAGAAAAGAAACAAACTATGTGAGTAAAACCCCCGCTAGTCGATAGGAAAAACCTCACACTTCTAAACACACACACATACACATTGACAATTGTCATCACCATCTTTCTCCTTGTCAACACAAAGAAAGAGGTTACAACAATTAGTATATCTTCATCAACTTTCCAAACAGAAGTAGGTCTATGTGATATATAACTCTTGATAGAAGTAAGCATGTTAACATATGAATAAATCTTTCGAGTGAGCGAACCTTTTGTACAAATACCTTCAAAGCTCGAGACTTGTCAGAATTGTCATATTTTGAATTATGTCGATCTTTGCTTCATCAACATGACTTTCTTCTTGGCACACCACATTCTCCACATTACCTTGTTTTGTATGTATGACCATTTCATCTAGAATCTCATCTCGAAAAGGAAGCAAAAATAAATCTCGTTTGGTTGAATCATTCAAGGGTTGGAAGTTGACGTCTTTCTCCTTTGGAACAACCACAATAAGTGAGACAAACTTCAAATTCTCCATATGATAAATGAAACTCTCTTGTAACAATGCTTTATGATCTATCTTTTGCACAACCTTAGATTCTTGAAGAGTTTGGGCAATTGGTACCTTCAATTTGATAAGGTCTTTGAAGCAATCTTCTCCTTTTATATGTGAATAGACATTTATGAGTAATTTTGGAAACTCAAAAAGAAAAGAACTAAACCTTAGATGCTCTTCTCCTTGGATATAGCTTGAAATCATCTTCTCCAAGGTGATAATGCTTTTCTCTTCAATGACTTCTTCTTCCTCCTTAGACACCATGTGGAAGGATTTGTTTTCCCTATCCCACGAAGATTCATCAATTGTTATGCTTTCCTCTTCTTGATTGCCATTATCGATAGATGATTCCTTCTCCTTTATACATTTGATTAGTTGTGGTGGATCCTTTGATGGTGATAAGTTAATGATACTCCAATCATGCATTACAAGTAAATCTCTTGGCTCTTGGTCAAATTGTTGTTGAAGATTTGATGCCCACATAACTTTGTTGCCACTCAATGCAAATCCAAAACACAAATCTTGCACGAACACCTTCATACACTGCAACTTGGCACTTACCAATGCTTCCTTACACACATTGATCTCCAAAAGCCAATCTCCAACTATCACTTCTAGGTTACCTTCTTCATCTTGCAACTTCGTTGTGGGTACTTCACCATCAACAACTTCTTTTGTCATATCTTCCATTTCATCTTGCACATATTCATCATCAACCACCATATCGCTTGTTGTATCAATAATGTCCTCAGCATGATGTACATTGGCATCACCATCCATAACATCGCTTCTCATAACAATCTCCTTAGATTCGTCTTTCACATCATCATTCTTTATATCATGGTTGTCCTCATGAACTAGATGGGGGGACTCCACATTCATCACCTCTTCTTCATTGTCTATGGAATCACCTTCATAGACATCATTATAACTCCAAAAATTAGAATAATGATATGAGGGAACCTGTTGAATCAGACATTGCAAGTAGGTTGGTTGTTGGCTCATGACCGATCCACAATTATTATAGCTTGGATTTATGGTATATGATGCCGATACTCCATATGCTTCACCGAATAACAACTTCTTCAATTGTTGATCATAACTTTGACATACTCGAAGCAAATCATGGAAAGACCTTGGGTACTTCATATGCACTTCATATTGAAAATATGGATCTAGCCCTGCTTTGAATCTTTCCATCTTGAAGTATACATCTTCAACGCCTCCAACAAGTCCAATCCAAGTGGACCATATATCCAAAAATGTCTTCTCATACTCGAGGTAGCACATTGGTGAAACCATACGCAATTGGAAAAGTTCTCTTCGTAGATCTGTCGCATCGCGAACTCCATATCTTGCCATTAGTTTGATGATGAATCGGTAGATACAACCATCAATTAGTGGACAACCGTTCCTCCCGTTATACAGAAAGGATCGACCCTCCCAGGAGCGCCAAAATGAAAAGAGAGATGATGATAGAAAAGAGAGAGAAGGAAGATATAGAAACCCAAATCTACAAAGATATATTAATAAGGAGTGATGATCATAGAAACAAGAGAAAGAAGATACATAAACTCAAGCCTACAAGGATGAATTGATAACAACTCAACCAACACTACGTGAATAGGCAAGAAAACATCACAAGAAAAAAGCTCTCTTTTCACCACCTCACTCTTCTTGCTTTATATGAAGTTCTCCTCTAGTAGATAAGTTTCGCTTGCTTTCTTTTCCACGCTTTTTTTAGAGCTTTTCCATCTCCTATTCTTAGCTATGACACAACGATCTTCTAATCGTCATATCTCCCTCATCCATGCTCCAAATTTAGAGTTTTAAAAATCTACGGATAGCTCTCGTCATAAGCTTTCTAACCCATATTTACACATTATATTTGGATTCCAAACGAATGAGTTATGAGCGTTCGTTGTAGACTACATCTTGGTGCCCGCTTTTTTCTTCTTTTACTTTTCTCCACGTGACTTGCTTTTTGTTTGACTTATACTTGAAACCTTAGCTCGTGTTCTTGGCCTTCGGGTGTGAATGCTCCATACCTTATATTTTTGTAGACTTCAATACCTTGAATTCTAAAAACACTTTCACAAGATGCTTTGACCCGTTGCGATACGACCATTTCTCTTTCCCTGTGCTTGCCATAGCTCCCGGATCACTTCTTTATTTGGTTCCTCATCGGCTCCGTCCGGTGGCAGTATGTATGGTGATACGGCTTCGGCTACGTCGATTTCGAACAGAGGTACGATCTTCGGATTATCTTGCAAGCATTGATCTACCTTTTCATCTGCTAATCCATCCAGCATATTGACGCATTCGGCATATATGGGTGTCAATTACTTCCCGGTACCCGTCCGTGGTTGTGTCGCTACCCGTACTTTTGCTTTTCCCCGCCGGAAGGTGATTATATTCTTCCTCCAGTTTTGTTTAATGTGCATCATTTTCAACCACGATCGCCCCAACAATAGTGGGTAAGCTCCTTGTGCCTATAGTTGTAGCACTACTGCCGAGATGCGAAATGTGTGGCCGCCGATCGTTACATCCAAATCTCGTATCAAGTCGGTCGGTCGCACTAAGCTTGTATCCGCCATCCGCAACCAGAACGGGCATGGTTCCAACTCTTGGATTCCCAAGGTTTTGCACATTTAGAGGCTAATCACATTGACGTTGGATCCTCCATCTATTACTGTTCCAGGTAACTCCTTTCCCTTCACGATGGCTATGATCGCCAGACTGTTTGTGTCTACTACCGCCGGTCCCTCCTCCGGATTTGAGAAGAATGTTGGAGCCGGTGGTGTTTCTCTTGCCGTCATGCATGTCTTGAGTGCTTCTGTGAATCTGGGCACTAGCTGCAGGAGCCGTCCTAATGGCAGCGTGATTTGGCATTCTTGCAATGCCTGCCATGTCGCATTTTCGGGCTGACTGCCGCCGACGAGTTCTTCGGTATTTTCCTTTTGCTGCGCAAGCTCTGCCATGTTTCGCGCATTCGCTTTTTTTACCCATTCCGTTGCCTGCTTGCGGATGGCCTCTTGCGCCTCCCATTCCGTCGCCTTACCCTTCGATCTTGTGGTTACCTGCTGCAGGTATGCGACTTCGGCGACTACCATGTTCACCGTCGGTCGTTTATCATAGCTCTTTGCTGGGCATTGATTACTATAATGTCCTTCTTGTCGGCAATAGTAGCAATATGCTTTCCAGGTAGTGCTGGATTCGGCGTTGTTTCCTACTCCCGGTCGAGGACTTGCGGTAACGGCGGGGCTTTGATCCGGTTGGCTGCTTGAGGCGCCCTTCTCCGGTTCCCATAGGTGACCCCTTTTCTCGAAATGGCGTTTCTTTTTGTTCCGATACTCTTGATGGGGTTGGTCATCATGTCTGCCATAGGCTTCCCGTCGTTGGTTGTAACCGGGGAATTGGTCCCAATTGTATCTTTCATACCGTCCATTATAATCCCGGTACCGATCATATCTCTCATACCGGTCAGGGTTGTCCCTGTACCGGACATCCTATGCCGGTCGGTATCGCTCTTCTCGCCTCCAACGTTCTTCTTCCTCCTCCTTGGTACTCCGTGGTTCAATTTGCTGAACCGGTGGTGCTTGGCGATTCAACAAATTGTACTCGCACTGCTCCATTGTGTGGTTCCTAGAATGGCACAGTAGACATTGCGTCTGCATGGTACATTCTAGTGCCGAGTGTCCGGCATTTAGGCATGTTGTGCATTGAATTGCCTGTCGAAACCGGAGATCCTCATCGGTTGGTAACGCTCGTTGGAGTGCTCCCATTGTTAGCCAAGAGCTTGTTTTCTCCATTTCTCTAACCCAGTCGATGACCTGGTCGACGGTACTTGTGCGAAAGTCGATGACAGTGCATACCGTCCATAGAGGTTCCCAGAGTGCGGCTAAGAATATCGCCTGTGTTTCTTCCTCCGGAGGTGCTCGGGTAAGCTGACTGTGCATCCGTTGAAACCACATGACAAACTGCGGAATGCTCTCCCTAGGGTCCTGCCGGATGGTATAAAATAGGCCCACCATTTCTCTCTGGTCCACCTCCTTCTGAAAGAAGTGCAAGAATTTAGCTTTCAGGTCTGCAAAGGTGGTGATGATGCTGGGGTCCTGCGTCCGGTGCCATCTGGCGGCCGGTCCTTCCAATGTCATGCCGGATTCGGCTATCTGAGATTGTTCCTCTTCAGCTGCGGTTAACCGTTGTGATACATGGTTCGCCTCCCATGTTTGTTGAAAAGCGTGAACAGGAGCCTCCACATCTAGGTCATCCCTATACTTGGGGTACTGGAACGACATGTCGTCATCCGGTGTTGGTGCGCTGGCTGGCGGTGTCGGTGTCGGTGGTCTTTCCCGCTCTTCCGTTGGTGTCGGAGGTCGTTGCTGGTCTTCTGTCAGAGTCGGAAGTTTGTGTTCCTCCTCCTTCGGTGTTGCCAGCTTCTCCCCCTCGACTTCCGTTGTCAGAGTTCTTTCTTTGTACTCTTCCGGCTCCGGGGTTGCTTCACATCTACTACCGGAGGTTCCCGGTCTGACAATTCTGGTTTCGGTGTCGATAATGTATCCGCCTCCTCGTCCTCCGGTCCTCCTATGGTGTCGTTACTACTGTGATAGGTCGTGTGTGCGCTGTAACCCCCTTCTGAATCCGATTCCAATGCCGAAAATGCTTCGGATTCGTTGTCTCTTCTGGCCAAGGCCTGGAGAAGGGATTCCGCTTCCCGGAGAGTGCTTAAGTTGCTTCCTTCATCCGGGTAGGCGTTTTGTTGTAGACGGAGCGACTCCTCCGCCACTTTCCGGATAACTTTGGAAAATGATCGATCCGATCATATTTCTTTTGCCTCTTGCGGGAAAGCCTCTCGCCGCCTTCGCCGTGCAGCAAGTCTGCTTGCTCTCTCTCTCCGTAACCGGGTCGTCCGTTGGCCTAGTCATCCATTCCCGCCGCTGTTCACTGCGATTGTGCAGGAATTGTGGTCGCCAAAACCTGTGTTAATCCTTAGGGCCGGACAACAGCCTAACACAGGGTGTCCACTTAAGACACTTCACCAAAGGGTGTTACGGCGAGATAACTTACGACACAACGCTTAATTGGACCTTAATCGGTTACTTAGTAATACGTCATTAACACGCGTAACATATACAATAAGCACAGAATGGTGAACAATACTCAATGATTAAACAAAAGGTTTATATTACTCTCCATTAATGACTACATTGTAACCGAGCCTTTATATAGGTCACCGGTGCGAAGTACAAAACGATGTCAACCGACACCTATTCGGGATCGGTCCGGATCTAGATCGGCATACCGATTTGGTCGGTCCGTCCACATCTTCTCATATATTAATATATTAAGACTAATAATTACAACAGATTCCCAATTAACAATTCCCCTTTTCACACCCTGGTCTCAACGTCCTTAGCTCCTTTGCCAGCTAGGTAACAATACCCAAAAAGAAAATACACATTAACATGGAATATTTATAAGTGAACATAGATCTTGATTGAAAAGAATACAAAATCCAATGCTACAATTAAAGGACACACCCACAAATTTGAGCAATGTGCTCATCTATGTCACATAAGTATGTACGATTACACTAACATAAATACTTCTTTGAGTCAAAGAATTGGGATAAGAAGTACAAATACTTGTGCAACTATGTTCAAGAAAAATACCTGATTAGTCTTTGCACTCACAAGCTAGCCTGACCACTGCAGAAGAATGAGAGGGAGAAGAACCGCTATAGTCTGCAGAAGTAGAAGGAGAGGGAGATCAAGGAGAAGAGAATTGAGACTCATTACTGTTTGATAAAGAAATAAAAGGAAAACATGTGTACAAACTAGGTTTTTGAAAAGCTAGGTTAAATTTCATTGAACGAATTATTACCTTTTCTTAAATTGGTAGAACTGACCTTCAAAAAATGTGTTGAGAGAAAAAAATTATAAAAGTATCTTACCAAACCGTTAAATCATTTAAACCGAAACCGTTAAGCCGATGAGGGCGCAAACAGGTGTAGTCGAACAGCTTGTCGGCTACACAGATGCCAATTGGACCGGAAATGCTAGTGACCATAGGCCTACATCTAGATATACGTTTTCACTTGGAAGTGCCATGGTCGCCTGGAGCAGTAAGAAGCAGCCGACAGTTGCACGGTCAAGCATTGAGGCCGAGTACCGAGGAGCGGCTGTCGCGACATGCGAAGCCATATGGCTCAACGAGATCGTAAAGGATCAGTAGGTGAAGGTATCCCATCCGACAGTGATCTATTGCGATAACCTCAAAAACATTCAGTTGGCTAGGAACCCCGTCTTTCACGCCCGGACTAAGCACATCGAGGTGCACTATCATTTTGTCCGAGAGCACGTTCTCTTCGGTGAAGTGGAAATGGTGTATGTTCCGATGCATCAACAAGTGGCCGATATCTTCACCAAATCCCTAGGCTTAGACAAGTTACGACATTTTTCCGAGGCACTAGGTGTGCAATACCTTGATGTGCCGAACCTGAGGGGGGAGGAACGAAAGGAGGGATGAGAAACACGACCGAAAAGCTGAGTCAGAAACCGATTTTGACTTCGGCCCGATTCAAGAAGTTGGAGTGCACGGGACGGCTGAGGAAGTCGAGGCCGGACGCAAGGGGAGCCACCGGAATGGAGAGCCTAAACCGAAGCCAACCGAAAAAGGGGGAGGCAAAGTCATAAAGGCAAGGACCAAGATAAATCAGAGGCAATTGGAGATAGCCAATTCAAACAAGAGCTTGAACGAATCAGAGGCAGCCGATTCGCGAGAGGAGTTTGATTCGGAGGAGCCGAATCAACTAGAGGCCAAACGGGCAAGAAGGCATCTGAAGTCGACACCGACACAGAGGAACCAACAGGTCGAGAAGCACCAAAGTCGCAACAACGAAGGAACTAAGATGGGCTTGTTGAGCAGACAAGCCGACCAAGGAGGTCGAGGAGCGTAGAACCGGATGGGTCGCAAAAGGAGGAACCAGACCAGACGAGGAGTAGAGCAAAATGGGAGGACGCCAAGTGGAGCTAGATGAGAGCACTGGCTACCATTGACACTGACACTGTGATCCGACCTCAAGTTGATCTTGATAGGGAGTGTTAAGTGGGCAAGCTCAACCTAATCCGAATTGGCTAAATAAGCCAGAGCCGAATCGGTGTCCGGATAGTATCCGGAACCAGGAGTCAGATCGGGATCAGGGAGCCCGATCAAAGAGCTGGACCCACGTGTGTACCGAAATGCCGTTTAGAGGTCTACGGTTCAAGACTACTAGGTAGTCATGGTCTTCGTAGTTAATGTCAATCGCTCGTATGAGCATTGAAGTACTTGTTAGTACTTCTGTCAATCTGTATAAGGACTTGTACAAAAGTGCTCTCTGAGCACATTCTATGTACAGAGTGTTGCAAAGTATTATTTTTTAATATAGTTTTTTGCTATTCTGCTCTCTCTGTCTCCACCACTCTCTACTTGTGTCTTGTAAGGTTTCCATTAAACCTATAATCTCTCTGTTGTTATCCGTTTGAACCGGTTTGCCATAAGCTTCCACATATTAACTTTTACAATTAGTTATGTGTCATAGAATATGATTCTATAACACATAGCTAATGTGTAGAGAGTAGTGATGTGACTCTTGACCTTTAAGTGATCATAGATTCTCAAAGGGTGTATTCACACGTTGCACTATTTTGAGCTTGATTCTCAACATGCCCCCCAAGCTCAACTCGGTTGATGTCCACTTCGGCTGGTATCCGGTTCAGACGATCTCCAATGTCCACTTCGGCTCATACCCGATTCAAAGGGTATCCGGTTCTCGCTTGTACTCCCCCTCAAGCTTGGTAAGTCAGGGATCGTTAATCCAAGGTCTAACATGAATTGCTGAAGCTTGTCAACTCCTAGGGCTTTGGTAAAGATGTCGTCCGTTTGAAGCTTTGTGTTGAAGGTCGATATCTCCAACCTGAACATGCTCTCGAATGAAGTGATAGTGTACTTTGATATGCTTTGCGTGTGCGTGGAACACTAGGTTCCGAGCCAGATAAATATTGCTCTTGTTGTTGCAATAGAGGGGAGTTGGATCCTTGATGGGAACGCCTAGATCCTTCAAAATCCTCTTGACCCATACGGCTTCACATGCAGCTATGGCTACGCCCCTATATTCGGCCAACATACTCGAAAGAGCGACGGTCGGCTGCTTTTTCCTACTCCACGAAATTGCTCCGCCGCCAAGGGAGAAGACAAAACCAGAGGTTGATCATCGATCGGCTTTGTAACCGGCCCAGTCGGCATCCATGTACCCTTCGAGTCGAATTGGTGTCGCCGATTTGTAGAGAATTTCATAATCCATTGTGCCGCTCACGTGTCGTAATACTCTCTTAGCGCAATCGAAATGGATATCTCACGGAGTTTGCATGAATTGGCTAAGGAGTCTGACTGGATAGCTAAGGTCGGGTCAAGTGATCGTGAGATAGATGAGGCTCCCAATTAGTTGACAATATTGAGTCGGCTCGCACTCGTTTATGCTGAAATCAACATCTATTTTGAGGTTTCAATCGAGAGGGGTTGCCACATATTTGCACTTAGCCATTCCGAACTTGTATAACAAGTTGAGGATGTAGTGCCATTGAGAGATCATAATGTTGGTCGGAATCCGAAGTACTTCGATTCCAAGGAAGTAATGGAGCTCCTTCATGTCAGTCATCTCGAATTTTCTAGAGAGGAGGGACTTGACCTTGTTTATGTCAACTAGACTTTCACCTCCAATAATCAGATCATCTATATATAGGATAATGACAATCGGACTTCCTTAGTCATTTCGTACGTAGAGGGAGTTGTCGGATTTCGACATTCGAAAGCCGATTTGATGAAGATATTGTGTTATCTTGAGTTGGCAGACGACTTTCGAATGAATGTTGGATTCGAAGCCAAGTGGTTGTACTATGTACACCTCGTCTTATAATTTTCCTTGAGATGCCACCCTTTCGCTGCTACAAGTGTGATTACGGTCCGCACATTTGTCATCTTTGCCACTGGGGCAAATGTCTCTTTGTAGTCGACTCCATGTGTCTGTGCGTATCCTTTCGCTATGAGTCGAACTTTGTCGAGGTTTACGGAGCCGTTGGTATTATACTTCACCTTATAAATCCATCTGTAGCCGATTTCCTTCTTGTGCGGTCAGTGGGGAACGAGATCCCATGTCTCATTTTTGGAGAGTGCTTGCATCTCTTCATTCATTGCTTCAACACATCTAGGGTCCTTCACGGCTTCGGAAAATGTTTCCGGCTCTCGTACAATCGCCACCTTCATCATAAAAGCGTAATGGTACACCATATACTCATCGTAGCCAAATCGGCTTACCGGGTTCTTTTCTCAGGTGGATAGGCGGAGCTTCTCATTTGCAGATACTAAGGCTTTCTTTGCTCCATTTGTCAGGATGTCGAGGCCTTCAAACTCACTATCGACGGAGTGAGTTGACTCGTTTTCAATCTGATTTTCGTATTCCGGCATTTTGGCCTTCCCTTTTTCTAACTTAGGGCCGAGATATGCTTTGATCGCTCAGAGGCTCTTGTGACCCACTAAGCCTTGTCGTAATCGGGCTTTCTTCGAACATGTGTTTGAGTCGATTTTCTTCTTGTATCTCTTGTTCAACGGATTCTGGGTCGTGCGGAATCGAACTTGAAGTTTTCTCTGGTGCATACCAAGATGCTAACTCGTCGAAAACGACGTCTCGACTTTCTCGAACTTTTCAGATAGAGGGGTTATAGCACTTGTACCCCTTTTACTCCAGTGAGTATCCTATGAGGATATATTTCTCCGACTTCAGTCGAGCTTTTGTCGCTTCTCGTTGGGGATGTGCACGTATGCAATGAAGCCGAATATCCGAAAATCTGATAGATCCAGTTTCTTTTCAAAAAACTTCTTGTGCGGGGTAACCTCATGCACTCCGGATGTCGTGCACCAATTCATGAGGTAGACGACAGTATTTGCTGCTTTGGGCCAATATGACTTCGGCAGGTGCTTTTCGTTCATCATGGCCTGTGCTACTTCGAGGATGGGCTGATTCTTTCGTTCGGCTACTCCATTCTATTGTGGCGTATGTCGACATGAAAACTCTCACCGAATTCCTTCTTTTCGTAGAAAAGCTGAAAATTCGTCAGAGAAGTACTCCTTTCCTCCATTCGACCGAAGACATCGTACATGTCGGCCGTGGCTTTCTCGACTTCATTCTTAAATTTTCGGAAGTGTCCAAACACTTCGCTCTTTTGCCGCATGGGGTAGATCCAGGTGTGTATGGAGAAGTCATCAATGAAGGCCACATAGTATCGGCATCCGCAGAATGTAGCCATTTGAGCTGGTCCCCATACATCAAAATGAATTACGTTGAGTACGCCTTTGTTCACGTTCCTCTCCTTCGGGAACGGGTGTTGATGTTGTTGTCGGAATTGGCAAGCTGCACACATGCCTTCAATCTCCTTCTCTTTGAAGGTCGTGAGCCAGATGACGACCCCTTTCAATTGCATCGCCTTGAGTTTATTGAGATTGGCGTGGCCAATCCGCTTGTGCCATAGCTCTATGTTGGAATCGGCTTTCGTGCCTTTTGCAACATGACTGATTTCATCTTGTGCAAGTCGAGAATGAACATTTGGCCCTCTCTTCATCCGCGAGCGACGGCTCGACCCTCTTTTTCGATGAACCAACCGTCTTGATTAAATCAAACTTGCATCCCTTGCTCAACAATTTGGCCGACGGAGACCAAATTTTTTGTAATGGTTGGTACATGCAAGACATTCTTAATATAAGTTTTCTTACCTTCTTTTCCGAATGGAACATTGCCGATGTGGCAAATCAGATGTGTAGTGTCGTCTCCGGTTTTGACATAGTCGGTTCGGTCCGGCTCTCAAAGTTCTCAGAACCATTCTTGATGAGACGTCATATGGTTCGAGGAACCGGAGTCGGCAAACCATACAGATTCCAAAGTAGATGCGCTATTCGAAGTAGAAGCTGACATAGAATTTGCTCTATGTCTCATCACGAACATTCCACCATGATCATCATAGTCCGATTTGGTGGCGTAATTGATGAGTCGTCGGCTAGTGGAAGCCGACTCCCGCATCTTCTTTCGGCACTCTTCTTCATGATGGCCGATTTTGCCGCAATATCCGCATTCGATCGAGATTTGTCGACTTAGGCCGGAATGGAAGCTTCCCCTTCTTCCAAAGGTTCCTTGATGGCTTCCGTCTTGTTGCCGAAATTGGGAGTTGTTTTCGTGAGTTGGACCTCGTCCACCTCTTCCTTTGATGAATTGGCCTCTTGCTCGGCCACATCCTCTTCCTTAGTTTGAATGTGTGTACAGAATGTGGCCTTCCAAGGCATTGCTCCTTGTTCGAACATGGTCTTCTTCAACCAACAACATGGATTGAAGATGAAAGAAAGAGGAAGGATTCTCCCGTGCTAGTATGGCAGTTCTCATCGCGCCGAACCGTGGTGCAAGGTCGTCGAGGTATATTTGCACCATCTCATCATCGTCCACATTGATGCTTATTGAGACGAGCGAGTCACAAAGCTCCTTGATCTTCAAGGTGTAGCTTGTGACAGACATATCCCTTTGTTGGATGTTGTTCAACTCTTGGCGTAGTTGAAGCTTTCTCGCGGTTGTGTTGACGGCGAAAATCTTTTGTAGATTCTCCCACGCTTCCTTCACCATCTCGGCTTCTCGAATATAGCCGAGCATGTGGTCGTGATCACATGTCGTCAAGAAATACATCACTTGGCTTGCCGCTTGCTCCCATGTTGAGTAGTTGGCGTCTTTTGGGTTGGGTTGATTTTCTTGTGCTCCTTTGATGTAGCTCCACTATCTTTGACCGACAAGGTATTGGTGCATTTTGTACTTCCAAGATGCAAAATTGTTTCGATCTAACTTCTCGGTAGGGAGAGCGATCCTCATTTGAGTATTCATTGTCGATGAAGCTTTCTTTCTTCTTTCCGTTCTCTCTCGAACATGAGTTATGTAGTCGCACTACCATAGCGATGAGCCGGTTCTTCTTGAACGTCGGTGTAGAGCACAACACACACGGATGGGCTAGATCGAGCTACCAACCTCGCTCTGATACCATGTAAAGAATCAGATATGATTCTTGTGCAGCGGAAGAGATGTGTGTTATGTGTATGTGTGAGAGGAAAGAGATGAGAGAAGAGGAAACACAAGATGGATAGATTAGATAAAATGGAAAATAGAATACTCAAGAAGAAGGTGTATATTCCCAATGAGAATACCAATTACAAAATGTAGCATTACAAGGAGTCACAACCGACTTAGTATGAAGTAGGTAAAGAGTGCTTTATATATGGTCACCCTCTCTCTTCATTAACCCACTACAACAACTACTCTCCCTTGGGGAATGTAAAGACTCATAATAATGGGGAATATGGAAGTCATTAGTTAATATGATTCTATGACACATAGTTAATGTGTAGAGAGTGGTGGTGTGACTCTGGACCTTTGAGTGATCGTAGATTCTCAAAGAGTGTGTTCACATGTTGTCGTGATGTTTCTAACACATAGTGTGAAACCACCCTCGAAAAGATGCAAAATAGTAGTTCAAATAAACTAGTATTGTGAAGTCAACTTTATTGGTAGAAAAAATACTTTTTCATTTTCCAAAGATAATTCCTTATAAATAAATGGTCAAAGGATTGAACCTTACAATAAATAATGATGAATATTAAGTTAGAGGCGGTTTTCAAAAGTAGAGAAAAAAAAAACCACACGTGGATATGAGGAGAACAGTAGAGAAAAAAGCTCATAATTTCCTCGTCAGATGTCCAAAGATGCATACGAAAGCTAACCCAAAGAGCTTTCCAAGAATATCTTGCATGTGAAATTTGGGGCTAGAAAACAGAAATAGTGAGGAAAAGAAAAGTAGACTCATATAGACAAGCTTTTTTTTTGGGGAGAAAGGCAAGCAATCCTAAACCTATAAATAAGAGCCTATTCTAGTGAAGAAGGGGGGGAGGGAGAATGAATGTGGAAGCTCTACTCAATTGGAAAGTGGAAGAAGAAGGATCAACAACATCGAGAGGCATCATGAACAAAGAAACTCCTTCTATCCTCCACTCTCTTCTTTCCTCCACCTCTCTTCCCCCATTCATTTATAAACAATCCTTCATATTCGCATCCAACCCATTGTAACATGATTCTTATATTATAAAAGAATCTATTATATTGATATAAACTAATGTTTTCTTTCATATACTTTCTTTTATGTGTAAATCTTGATTGTGCTTATTTGTTATCGTCATTTGTGCTTATTTGTTTGTGTGTCTTGTGACAAGGGAGCGTTTCAGGCTTGCCCATGCGCCTCTCCTTTCCCAAAGGCATTCAAACCTACATGTCTTATATGTTATCGTCATTTGCGCTTATTTTCTTGTGTGTCTTGTGACAAGGGAGCGTTTCGGGCTTGCCCATGCACCTCTCCTTTCACAAAGGAATTCAAACCTACATGTCTTATATGTTATCGTCGTTTGTGGTTATTTGCTTGTGTGTCTTGTGACAAGGAAGCGTTTCGGGCTTGCTCATGCACCTCTCCTTTCACAAAGGCATTCAAACTTACGTTGTCATGAAGATTTTTGTCCATAGGGGGAAAACCGAGCGGAGTGAGCAAAATCGGGGTGTGCAACGTTGCACACGCACATGATGTATTTGTAAAATATTAATAAGAACAAATGTAAATTGTAAGAAATGCACCACAAGATTCCTAAAGTGTAAATGTGACGTGCACTTATGTGCACATCCACATGAGAAAGAGAGGGGTACATAGGAGTACGAGGTGAGTAAAGGACATAGTAGTGTGTTTGAGGTGTGGGAGTTAAGGCCCCATCAATCCCTCCACCTAGAATCTAAGCAAATATCCCCCACTGAATGAAGGGGATATTTAGTCTCTCCTTTTTGTAATGGCTTTTTCTCCTTATGCTATATAAGGAGAGGAAGGGGCACCATTGAGGGGGTTGCCTATTTTGAGTGAGAAGAGGTATACCACTTAGGTCAAGGGTTTCTATTCGATTTAGGGTTTCTTCTAGGGTTTTCTTCATCTCTTTCTTTACTTATCCGATTAGGGTTTACATTCTACTTATGTTTTGAATCCGGCCCACGCGGCCGCGGTTGTAATCGCATTGCGGCTTTCATGCCCATAATATACATAACTTCATAAATCTTGTCTCTTTCTACTTTCTCTATCGTGTTAATCTCTTCCACTTTGCTCATACCCGTCTTCCCATCTACTCCCTAGTCCAAGACCCCTGTGGTCCCGCCTTATTCTACATGCACGTGCAGAAATACGCGACATCTTTGGTGAACTCGACGTGAATAGGCGGCAAGGGAGAAAGAGGATGGAAGAGGAAGACATCATAGAAGTAATGGTGAGGATGGTGAGGAATTTTGCAAGGCAAAGAGAAAGATGGGACAAGGCATACGAGTATGATCGACGCGAGTTCGGTCTGTGGGTAGCATTGGTGAAGGCTCCTCAGGGCGCAATGAAAGCATTCCGAGAGTTCGAGCATTGTTTTGCTCAACTCTCGGACCGGGATCGAAGATCGGTGGGGGCGGACAAGGTCCTACTATTTTTAAAGTCGGTCGCTGAAAAGGGGAGAATGGCCATTTTATCTGAACTCGAAGACGATGAAGGGGCGTATGGCCTCACCGAGAATTGGAACGAGGTAGAGAGGGTATGCCGATGACACGATGAGATGTGGTCATCCGCAACACGGCCCACAAGCGGTGGCGAAAGGAGGATGGTGAGTGACTACGCGTCACCATCGACGGAGGAAAGCTCACCGCGGAATGGTTCGGTGGAGCTCGACATCAAAGCCTTGGTACGGGAAGCATACGAGATCGTGAAGGCACAAATCAAAGCCGAAGAAGGGTCTACTATGGAGACGGGCCGGAGACAATCGGAGTATGTGGAGGAAGAAGCCTCCCTATGCGTGGACGACGGGACCTATGTGGAGGCCGAAAGAGTGTACAATGGTGACATGGGAGAGGGTGCGGAGCGAGCCACCCTCTCATCTTGTGGGAAAAGGAAGGCCACGGATAAGGCCAGGAACTATGGAGCAATAAACACCACTTTGAGAGTGGGTGTAAGTTTCGGGATGCGATTGCCCGAAACATTCTACGAGGAGATAGCAAGCATAATCGAGGCTTGCGGAATCGAGGAAGAGATAGCCACGAACCACGGCATCCGAACGAAGGTGGCTACGAACATGACATCGGCGAGTGATGGTACTGGAACTTTTCCCACACCTATTCTAGAGACTTCGGCGGTCGGCCCCGAGAGGCAATGTGAGACCGGAGAAACGGAAGGTGGCGGCGGGAAAGCGGGCAACAAAGACGACAACAACTGAAACGAGGAAGACGAGGAGGCAAGCATAATGAAGGACGGGGTAGCCGCGGACAACGACATTCGGACGGAGGTGGCTACAGACATGCCGAACGGCGGTGCCGGAACCTTACCCACACCGGTTCTAGAGACTCTGGCGGCTGGCCCAAGTGCGGGCATGAGACCTAGAGTGACGGACGGTGGCGACAACCGAAACGATGAAGAGGAAGATCATAGCAGATGGAGGAGAGATCCCTCGACACCGGGGCCGGAGACTTCGGCGGTTGCGTACCAACATAAGACCGGAGAGATAGGCGGTGGCCGTGAGGATGCGAGGCCTGGAGCGCACACATGTGGAAGGACCAAAAGGGAGGCCGGTAGCGGCAACGAGGAGAGATTCAGGAACCGACCCGAATGGAAGAAGAACCGGCAAGGCCGAAATTGTTTTGCCGAACCCTTACCGGCCAGATACGATTACGGAAGGGAGCTGACCGGGCAAGGGCTATGCCGGCATGATTGGAGGTCGAGGCATACGGGTCACAACACCCGGTGGGAGCCCGTGAGCGCAAGCGAGAGGATAATCGGGCATAACGACCACGGTTCGGTGAAAGACCGAAAACAAGTGGGAACCTCCACAGCCATTCTAGAGACTTCAGCGGTTGTGGATCAACATAAGACCGAAGAGACGGCAGGTGGCGGCAAGGAGTCGGTTACCGGAGCGGATGAGGTTACCGAAGCGGGTATCCGGTATGAAATAATGAATGAGCGGGGCCAAGACGGCAAGCCCGAGTCGGTGACGAGAACTCCTAGCTCCTTATGTCCAACACTCGGTCACAACCGAGCTTCTTTTCATACACAGAAAATGAGAAATGAAGCGCGACACAAAGGAGAGGAAGAATACACAGGAGGTTAACGTGGAAAGCCCCAAACTAGGGGAAAAACCACGGCAGCCCACAGGCTGCAAACTGTCACTATGTATGAATGTACAACAGTGAGTTCACTGAGGCAACGACCTCGTGCTCACAGATCTTCGCCACACGCGGCGGTTACAACAGAGCCAATGACCTCTTTCTCTCTCTCTCTCTCTCTATACACTATTACGTGCACTCTCTTCTTCTTGCACCAACAAAGAAAAAAAAGACAACAACAACAGTTACTAAAAGATTTCCCTAAGTCATATTTATACTAATATGACTTTTCGGCTATTTACAAATGTAGCCTCGATGGGCTCTCAGAAACATATTTACGAATATGTCTCTTCATCCGGTTCTCACCGGGTCTGTACCATCTGGCTCTCCGTAGCCGGGTACTCCTCATCCGGTTCATACCGGGCCTGCACCATCCGGCTCTCCGTAGCCGGGTACTCCTCATCCGGTTCATACCGGGCCTGCACCATCCGGAGGGACCTGTTTCCCAACAAACTCCCCCTTCACTCCGGCATGGGGTGTCTTACCAGCCCGATCTTCTTTTGGCATGCGTTCAGCTTGTCGGGTGTCAACACTTTGGTCAGCATATCTGACCCGTTCTCGGTCGTGTGGATCTTCGTCAGTGCGAACTCCTGGTCATCTACTCTTTCCCGGATCCAGTGATACCTCCGCTAGATATGCTTCGTCCGGGAATGGTAGGCCGCATTCTTAGCAATGTGGATGGCACTTTGACTGTCGCAATAGAGTCGGTATTACTCTTGCCGTTTACCGAGCTCTCCGATGAAGTTCTTCATCCATAAAATTTCCTTGCCGGCTTCCACAGCCGCCATGTACTCCGCCTCCATGGTTGACAATGCAACCGTCTTCTGCAGCCTCGACTGCCACGAAACAGCCCCCCTTGCATATGTCATTACATACCCGAATGTAGACCAGCTGGTATCCACATCAGCCGACATGTCCGAATCGGTGAAACCGTCCAGTTGAGGTTTTCCGGAGCCGAGTCGGAGACACATATTTGAAGTGCCCTTCAAATACTGGAGTATCCATTTGACCGCGTTCCAGTGCTCCTTGCCGGGATTGCTCATAAACCGGCTCACCACTCCGACTGCGTATCCTATGTCCGGTCGGGTACAAACCATTGTGTACATCAAGCTCCCGACGGCAGAGGCATATGGAATCTTCATCATATCCGCCTTCTCTGCTTTCGTCTTCGGGCTTTGCTTACCGGACAGCTTGCAGTTTGCCGGAAGTGTCGATCCGACCGGTTTTGCTTCTGACATGTTGAACCGGTGAAGCACCTTTGTCACATACTTCTCCTGTGACAGCCATAATTGCCTCACTGACCGGTCCCGAGTGATGTGCATCCCCAACATCTGTCTTGACGGACCCAAGTCTTTCATTGAGAAGGTCCGGTTGAGAGCCTTCTTCAGCATCTGTATTTTGACTTGGTCTCGTCCGACGATCAACATGTCATCCACGTACAGGAGGAGTATCAGGAAGTCCCCTCCTTCAAACTTCTTCACAAACACGCAGTGATCGGCCTGCGTCTTGTGGTACCCTTGATCGGTCATGAAGGAGTCGAACTTCCGGTACCATTGCCGGGGAGCCTGCGTCAGTCCATACAGGCTCTTCTTCAACCCGCATACCAGGTGCTCCTTCCCTTTCTCCACAAATCCTTCCGGTTGTTGCATGTAGATCTCCTCTTCGAGATCGCCGTGAAGGAATGCCGTCTTCACATCCAGCTGCTCTACCTCGAGGTCCATGCTTGCTGCTATACTCAGCACCGTCCGGATGGAGGTCATCTTTACTACCGGGGCAAATATCTCGTCGAAGTCCACGCCCTTCTTCTGCTGGAACCCCTTCACCACGATCCTGGCTTTGTATCTTGGGGGGTTGCCGGCATCTCCCGGTTTCAACTTGTACACCCACTTGTTTCGGAGTGCCCGTTTTCCTTTCGGCAGCTCCACCAATTCGTACGTATGGTTCTCATGCAGGGAATCCATTTTCATCCTGCATGGCACTTAACCATTTTCGGCTGTGGGTGTCTTCCTTTGCTTCTTCGAAGCTTTCCGGCTCCCCCTCATCGGTCAGCAGAACATGCTCTACATCCGGAAATCTCCGGGGCACCCTTCTCTCTCTGAGAGGATATCTACGTCTTCGGGCTTCGGTAACCGGCTCCTCCATTTGCTCTTCATCCGAATCCGATTCGGGGTCTTGGCCGATTCCGGTCTCAGCTTCCTCTACTTCTTCTTCTGCCAGTTCGGTATCCTCATCGTAACCGGCTGGTTCCTCGAGTGCTAACCGGTCTCTTGCCGGTTGGGTTTGCTCATCGTAGAGTCTATCCTTACCGGTCGACTCAGAGTTCATTATCTTCTTCTCTGACTCCCAGTCCGCGAGCGTCTTGTCCTCCATGAAGATAATATCTCGACTCCGGAATACCTTCTTGTCAACCGGGTCCCACACTCGGTAGCCGAACTCATCGTCACCGTAACCGAGGAATATGCATGGCCGGGTCTTTGGATCTAACTTACCTCTCCTATCCTTGGCTACATGCACGTAAGCGAGACACCCGAACACCTTCAGATGCCGGTAGGATACTTCCTTACCGGTCCACACTCTCTGTGGCGTGTCTCCGTCCAAGGGTACTGAGGGTGATCTATTTATCACGTATGTCGCCGTCGACAGTGCCTCAGCCCAAAACTTCTTGGGTAGTTTTGCATGCGCTAGCATACTCCGGACCCTCTCCATTATGGTCTGGTTCATCCTCTCGGCCAGTCCGTTTAGTTCCGGCGTCTTCGGCACGGTAAATTCAAGCCGGATTCCCTTCGAGCGGCAGTACTCCTCGAACTGCCCCCGGTACTCTCCTCCGTTATCTGCTCGAACCGCCTTCAGCTTCCGGCCGGTTTCTCTTTCCACTCTCGCGTGGAGCTCTTTGAAGACGGATAACACCTGATCCTTCGTCTTCAGCGGTGTGGCCCACAGCTTCCGGCTGTGGTCATCTATGAACATCACGAAGTACTGCGCTCCGGCATGTGACTTCGTGTCTACTTGACACACATCCGTATGCACCAACTCCAGTGGTGCATTACGTCTCATCGGTGGCCTTGGTCGGAAGGAGGTCCGGTTCTGCTTACCGGTCAGACAATCAGTGCACTTCTCTAAGTGCACGTTCTTCACTGGAATGAGGTTGTCGTCTGCAAGCCTCTTCATCCCCTTCTCACTCATGTGACACAGCCTCTTGTGCCACATCTCACCGGCAGTGTCGGATGCCACGTTTACTTCTTCCGGACATAACCGGGCATTCATCAGGTATAGTGTGTTTACCTTCCGGGCCCGAGCCACAATCAGGCTCCCTTTGCTGAACTTGATGACACCGTTCCGGATGCTACCCATGCAACCTTCATCATCTAGCCGACCGGCTGATATCAGGTTCAGACGAACCTCCGGAATGTGTCGGACATCCTTCAGCAACAACTTGCATCCGGTTGGTGTTGTCAGCCACACGTCTCCTATGCCGACAATTCGGCATGTTCCTTCATTCCCCATCCGGACACAGCCGTGATCACCGACTGAGTAGGATGAGAAGCATTTCCGGTCCGGGGTAAGGTGGAACAACGCTCCGGAGTCTACCACCCAAGTCATCTCGTCGCCAGCAAGGTTTATCTCACTCTCCTCGGTGATGAGCATCAACTCTTCTTCACTTGCCGCGATTGCCGTCGTTCCCTTCCGGTCCGGCCCCTCCGGTCTTTACCGTTCCGGTCCGGGGTTTGCTTCGAATCGGTACCGTCGGTTTCCTTGTCTTTACGGAAATGTGGACAGTTCTTTTGGAAGTGTCCCGGCTTGCCGCAATAGAAGCAAGTGGGCCTCCCCCTTGACTTTGACCGTGTCCCCGACTTCTCCCGGTTCTGAGGACTACGGTTTCTATGTCTTCCGTGTTCCGATTCGGTAAGGAGCGCTTTGGAGTCGGAGCTCGTATCTTTGTCTTTCCGACGCGCCTCCTCATCTAGCAAGCTCGACTTTACTCTTGCTAGGGATAACCGTTTTCCTTCCGGTCCGGCGTTGCCCAAAGTGACAACAAACGTCTCCCAGCTATCCGGGAGGGAACCGAGCCGGAGTAGCGTTAGTACCTCATCGGGAAGAGGTACTTCCAATGACGTTGCCTGGTGTATCAGCCCCTGGAAGGCATTCATATGCTCCGCCATGCTGGAGCCATCTTGGTACCAGAGTCTTACTAGCTTCCGGAATACCGAAACCTGATTAACAACATTTCTGTTTTGAAACATTATGTCGATCTTCTCCCAGAGCTCATGAGCCTTGCTCTCTTCATTGAAGTTGTTGTACAGGCTCATGTCGATGAAGCACCGTATGTACGCCGTTGTCTTCATGTGCATCACCTCCCATATCGCGGTGTCGATTTTGTCCGGTCTCTTGTCCCCGAACTGAACCGGCAGCCAGAGGTCTTTAACAACGAGCATGTCCCTCATCTTTGACTTCCATACTGAATAGTTGGAGCTGGTGAGCTTGAACATGCCACCAAATGATTCGTCCATTTTCTGTGTCGATTTTGCTCTGATACCACTTGACGGGAACTCCTAGCTCCTTATGTCCAACACTCGGCCACAACCGAGCTTCTTTTCATACACAGAAAACGAGAAATGAAGCGCGACACAAAGGAGAGGAAGAATACACAAGAGGTTAACGTGGAAAGCCACAAACTAGGGGAAAAACCACGGCAGCCCACAGGCTGCAAACTGTCACTATGTATGAATGTACAACAGTGAGTTCACTGAGGCAACGACCTCGTGCTCACAGATCTTCGCCACACGCGGCGGTTACAACAGAGCCAACGACCTCTTTCTCTCTCTCTCTCTCTATACACTATTACGTGCACTCTCTTCTTCTTGCACCAACAAAGAAAAAAAAGACAACAACAGTTACTAAAAGATTGCCCTAAGTCATATTTATACTAATATGACTTTTCGGTTATTTACAAATGTAGCCTCGATGGGCTCTCAGAAACATATTTACGAATATGTCTCTTCATCCGGTTCTCACCGGGTCTGTACCATCCGGCTCTCCGTAGCCGGGTACTCCTCATCTGGTTCATACTAGACCTGCACCATCCGGCTCTCCGTAGCCGGGTACTCCTCATCCGGTTCATACCGGGCCTGCACCATCCGGCTCTCCGTAGCCGGGTACTCCTCATCCGGTTCATACCGGGCCTGCACCATCCGGAGGGACCTGTTTCCCAACAGTCGGAACGGGCTACAACAACAAAGGGAGAAGATGCCGACACGGAGGTCGGGTCTACGGCGAGTGAAGGGCATAAAACGGAGCATGCACTACGGCCAGCGAAGGGCCAAGAAGCAAGCATGCACCCGGAAGAGCGGCAACAAGTGACCGGCAACAGCGGACCGATCGAGCCTTTGAGAGGCAAGCACGTGGCGAGAGACGGAGCGGTAAGGTGTCGTGATCGGCGAATGAACAGTGGGAGAGAAGGATGGTGCGCGGAGAACAAAGGATTACGCAACGGGACGAGAAAAAGCGGCGTCCCGGAGGACATGCAAGGCCAAGCGAGCCAAGATGATGTGAGTCAGGATGAAGTGGTAATGAGAGCCGCAAAGGACCCCGACACGAAGGTTGGGATGACGATACGCTCTACTGCGAGAGAGCACGACGAGCAAGGGAGAAACGAGGAACATGTAATGGGGTCACCTAAGGACGAACGAACGAGCGCGTATTCGGAGGACGACATCAACGCACAGGAAAAGCCTTCGAGAGGCAAGCGTTGCACGAAGGACGGCGCGACGAGAAACCAAGATCGACGGAACGAGACGAGCGTGATCGGCATGAACGAAGGATTGTCTAGGGAAACGGAGGAGGTGTGTGGAGAACGGAGGGTCACGCACCATGAAGAGCAAACGGGGCATCCCAAAGGAAGTGTGCGGCTGAGCGGACCAAGCGGACCAAGTGTCAGGAATAGTACTAAAACAGAGAGAGAATTAGTACTAGAGAAAGGAAGTACTATTAGTACTAATAGGACGGGATTGCGTAAGACTCCCGAGAGAGAGAAAAGAGAAGAGGAGAGAGAGAGAGAGAGATAGATAGATAGATTATATTATCGTCTTCGGAGGTCAAATATGACCTATGAGACCAAAAATATTACATTTCACGTGATATGTGTGAAAGTGAGTAGTGACTCTCGATGTTCAAGAACTTTACCAATGAATGTTGCAATCGAGAGTGCACATTGTGGTTGTGAGAGGAATTCATGCAAAGATTGGGCTCGATCGAAGAGATGTGTAAAGCATGGTCGAATATGATCAAAGGCAGAGCATTGTATCAAAGTGTGATACTCAGACTCGCGAACTTGTTTAGGGCAAAGTGCGCATAACCGACCACTCTCATCACTTATACCCCAACGCCCTGTTTCACATCGCAATGCATGTGAGCTAAGTCGCATGGAAGCAATGGTTCGAATGGAAGATAACGGTATGGGCTCTAACCTGTATGGATGTGTACGATTTCCCCGTTCCACGAAGAATATGGTTTTGTAGTTAGGTGCAACATGTGTAGTATAATGTGTGAAGCGTGAGCCTCCACATTTGTCCCATGTCATGATACATTGGCGTTGCAAAAATGCCTCATTTACAGAGGAATCTAATGATGCATCATGAAGCAAGTGTCTCGCATCCCATCTACCAAACCATTTTTCTATATCTTGCATCCAACCGGAACACAAAATTTTGCTTTTATGCGTCTTTTGGATCTTTTTGCTTGCTTCCCACGCAATTCTAGGAAGTCGATGTGAGGGACTTTTTTGAACCTTAAGCATGTATTCAACAACCCTTTCCATGGCCATGATCTCAATGGGAAGCGATCCCGTCTCAAGGAGGAGGAGGGTATAGGGCGTTTGTTTCTTAACTTGTAGAAACTTGGTAAGAAAATGCTTTTGGACATTTTCAAACTCTTTCCACATAGATTTAGGGATGCTACCGCCCCATACTTCCACCCCATAGAGAAGAACCGGTGTCACCAAAGTGTCGAAAAGATATTTCTTGAGGACCCAACACTTAATATCTCCAAGATTGCATGTGTTCTCAAATGCATAGTATGCTCGCTTGGCCGCCTCTAAGCGGCGTGTAGCACATTCATTCCATCTATGATTTGAAGGAACTTCAAGGCCAAGATATTTGAAGCTTTCCACACATTCAAGTGGCTCATTGTTGTACATAATGCATGGTTTATCTCTTTTTTGGCTCTTCACAAGCATAATCTTTGTTTTAGAGCTATTGACACTTAATTTAGTATGCATGCAAAATTTTTCCAATGCCTTCATAAGCTTTTGTGCATCTCCTAAAGTATTTGCAAAAAGCACTACATCATCTGCATATAGCAAATGCATAATCACAACATTCCCAATGGCAACTTCTTCAACACATTCTTCCTTTGCAAACTTGGTAACCATTTCTTCCAATTCATCAATGCATAGACCAAATAGTGTTGGTGAGAGTGGGCATCCTTGCTTAACACCAATAGTGCTTTTGAAAAAATCTGAAAGTTTATCTCTCATGCGCACACAACATATAACCTTCTCATAAATTCGGGAAATTGCAAGCATATATTCACTTGGCACCTCAAGTTCTTCCATTCGCCTCCAAAGATGCTCACGAGGTACCATATCAAAAGCTTTCTTGAAGTCTACAAAGCAACAATATAAACCTTTACCTCTAAGGCGACTTTCCTCCATTAATACTCGAAGGGTGATAAGGTGATCAATGGTGCTATGGTGTTTCCGAAAGCCAGCTTGTCCATAAGCTCTCTTACCACTTTTTTCAGCCCATACACTTATCTTTGATTCCATTATACATCCAAATAGTTTTGCCATTAATGAGCCAACCATGATGGTTCGATAGTTGTTTACATTATTTATATCTCCACCTTTATGTAAAGGTTTGATCCAATTTGTAGTCCAATCGTACGGCATACCATGTTGCAATGCATCATTAAACATATCGCTTATCCATATATGTGCTTCCTTTCCCGTCCATTTGAGCATTTCAGCCTTTATACATTGAAGATCGCTTGCCTTTCGAGAGGCCAATTTCTTAAGTCCTATGCATATATCTTCAATTGTAAAGAAGGGAGGCATATGTGAAAGAGAACCATAACACATCATCTTTCCGGCAAGAGATAACTCATATAAATTCTTACAATGCATAGACAAGTCGTGAAGAGTTAAGTCACCATAACTCTCAATACGTTTTCCCTTTAGATTTCCCCAAAATTTAGCACATGCATGTGCTTTCTCTTGCGTTTGGATAAGTTGTTGAGTAACTTCCCATATTCTTCTCTTTCTTTGAATAAGCCTTTTATACTCATGCAAATGCTTTTGGTAATTCTCTTTATCCTTAACTACATCCAAAACCATAAGGCACTTTCGAGCTTCATGACATTCTTTATCAAACCATTTTTTCCTAAGTTTCTTGGTGCATTTCCAAGATGTGCGATTGGTCGAAAAACATTTGTTTGTACATGAGAGAATGACTTTCTTGAAAGCTTCCCATTTGCATTCTAGTGTGGCACCATGTTGTATCTTTGTCATTTGTAACATATCCTCAACCATCTTGGAATACATGGGTGCTCGCTTAAGGTTCATGCTCAAGTGCGGTTGTTTATTATCTTCAATAGCCTTCTCACAATCAAACCTATGCATACATTTGAGATCGATACATAAAGGCCTATGATCGGATTCCGGTGTCCATTCACCAAGTGAGAATTTATGTATACGATCCAAAATACATTCGGAAAGTAGCACATAGTCAATCACACTATTTCCATTGTGTTTTCTACATGTAAAACCATTAGTGTTGGGCCATAAGGAAATACCATTTGCAATAAGCAATCCGGTACTATTGCACATTTGTAGGAGTAACTTCCCAAATTGGTCCGGATCTTTTTCATCGCTAGAAGAGCGGTTATACATTTGCATATCCTCTTGCATCCTTGAGATATGTGGCATGAAAGATTCTTGTGAATCAAGTTGGAAACTTCTTGTACGAGCATTCATGTCACCAAAGACAATAACTTCCCCTTTGGATTTGAAATAAGCAATATCATCTTCTAGATTGGCAAACGGTTGATCTTTATCCAAACAAGCATAAAAGTTAGAATCTTGATGAGGGATGTAACATCCAACTACAAAAGTGGGCAAATCATTAGGTGTTTCTATTTTGAGCCATATGTAGCATTTATTTTCATCATTTTTTATGATTGACACATATTTCTCTATTTCCTTCTTAATCAAACATGCCACCCCTCCTTGTCCTCTTCTTTGTCTTGGATTTTTCTTCCATATCAAAGAGTGTACATTATAGTTTCCTAAACCTTGAATCCTTTGAGTATCATGCTCCCATGTCTCAACAAGAAGTGTGATATCCGAGTCATCGGTGAACTCCTCTATGCCAAATCCCGCATTCCATGGGTATCCATTGCAATTCCAAAAGCATAGTCGTAAAAGGCGTGGGTTAGTCTCATAGATCACGTGTCCCTATTTGCCTACATTTCCATCTTTAGGCACATCCTTAACCTTGTTTTTCAATCTTTCTTCATATGCTTTACGACGAGCATTTTGTTGTGAGATAGTACGATCTTCACTCACAAAGCATTGTGTACCTTTGAGGTATACCCAACTATTTTCGAGTATGATCCGCCGCTTTGTATCATCTGTCATTGTGCATACAATAGGCCTTTCTCCGGAGCGACTAACACCATGTTTCCCAACTCGGTGTGCCCCATATACATTCACATCTGACATCCCATAATGCATGCTAAAAAATTCACCAATGGCCTTTCCAAGGGATGCGGGTGTTTCAATACTCTCTTCTTTAATCCCACGGATGACAATGTTCTTTGATCGTCGTTCACGTTCTTTCAATTCTCGGACATCTATGTTTTCGATATTCTTCTCTTGATGCATCACATGCATATTAGATGAGTTTGATAGCACATCCCCACCACATACATCGGCCCATGACTTCGTTGTACATACATTTTTCATCTCACTTACATCCCGCCTCATCGTGTCCAATTTTTCTTCTTTTAATGCTTCCTTTAACTCAATCTTGTTAAGGCGCTCATTTGTTTCAAAAGAAGCTCTTTTACATTCTTGAATCTCTTCTTGAAGTTTTGCAACCACTTGTTTAAGACTTTCATTCTCAATGACAACACTTTGGAGCTTAGTATTCTCTTTCATTAACGTCCTAATCTCTTCACCTTGCTTGTTTATGGTTTCTTGAAGAGAAATCAAGTGACTCATAAGCATTTTGTCCATTGCATTAGAATCAAGATTTGTTGGTGATCTCGGCTCATTATCAATTATACCCCCAAACTTTGCGGCGGTTTTACGAGTATTTGCCATTGAAGGGACAAACCCTATGGGAAAAGAGAGACAGAGAGGGAAGGAGAGAGAATGTACCTTTCACTCGATTTAGGGCTTCAAAATCTACCTTCCGTTTGAGGAACCATGGGGTGAAGATGGCTGCGGATGAAAATGCTCATAACTTCTCGCTACGGTAACGGAATTCAGTAAATGAACATTCTTTAGAAAGCTCTCTCAAAGAGCTTTCCAACGAGCTATAGAACGTAGAAAACGATGGCCGGAGTGAACTTACAGAGAGCTTTGAAAGAGAGAGAGAGAGAGAGAGAGAGAGAGAGAGAGAGAGAGAGATGATGATAATAGATGATATATTATAGCAAGAGTAAATACAAGATGGCTATGAGGCTTAAGACTAGCGTTGAACCAATTTGGTTCAAAACAATGCCTTGGGCCTCCTTTTATAGTGCTCTTAGGAGTAGTCCTGAAGCTTCTAGAATGTTCCAGAGAAATCTGGAATATACATTAATTTCTTATAATAAAACATAAATGAACATAATATTCTAAAAATTACAATAGATGGTGTGATGGTTAAGAGCTAGACCCATATAACATAAGGTCATGGGTTCGAGTCTTGTCAAATCATGACACTATTCCCCCCCTTAAGACGACGAGTGGAACGAGTCGACGCTGATTGAGGACCGGGTTTGTCGGGATATTGTTAGTGAAAATCAGCAAGAAGATCCTGAGCATTGGCGAGATGCTCCACGGGCTCCCAAGTACGTGCGCTCAGACTATAGCCAAGCCAATCGACCAAATAATAAAGTTTGTTGTGAACAAATTTGGAGTCGAGGATGGCAGCAACTTCATACTCCGGGGCGGCGTCTAACTCAAGCGGGGGCAACGGTGGTGTAACACGATCAGGAATAGTGTTTGCTTTATAAGGTTCAAGAAGAGAACTATGGAAGACCGGATGTATCCGAAGATGCGGAGGAAGATCAAGGCGGAATGTGACATCATTAACCTTACCGGTAATACGGAAAGGACCGAGTCGTCGATAATCCAACTTGTGGCACGGTCGAGTAGTCTTGATGTGACGACGTAAAAGCCATACTCAATCTCCAATGGCAAAAGAGGAGGGAAGCCGATGACGATCCACGTAAGTCTTCTGTGTGTGTTGAACATGACGAAGATGAGTAGAGAGATCCATTTAGATCTTGCGTAGTCTCTCCAAATGATCCTCAGCACGAGGATTGGTAGGTAGCTCCGGGGTGTCGATCACCGACCAACGAGGATGAGAACCGGTATAAGCGTAGAATGGGGAGACTCGAGTGAAGGAGTGAACAACAATATTATACGCAAACTCCGCAAAGTGGAGAATCTCGGCCCAATCGTCCTGTTGATAACTTAGGAAACACCGGAGATATTGCTCCAACGTTTGGTTTGTTCATTCCGCCTGCCCATCGGTTTGAGGATGGTAGCTGGAGGAGAGGTTGCAAGAGACCTTGAGCATCTTGAAGAGATGTTGCCAAATTTTGGAGAGGAATTGCGGTTTAGGGTTTAGGGTTTAGGAGCATCTTTTCTCAACAGCAAGCATCACAGGTCCGAACGTAGTCATCGACAAAACGTCCCATATGGGACCACCAAAAGGATCCTTGAACTAGATCCAACGTCTTAGTGCTACCGAAATGTTCCGCCATATGGGTGTCGTGACAACTTTGGACGATTTGAAGGCGACAGGAGCAATCGGGGACATATACAAGCTTTTTCAAATATAACAAACCATCATGATATTCGAATTGTCGGTAGTCCATACCTGGTTGTTGAGACTGCGAACAGGATGCCCGAGAGGTATCAATGTGTGGCAGAATGTCTTGAGAAAAATTGTTCGTCTTCAAGTTCGCACGTATGGTGTTGGTAATCTGGGGATCCATTGGGGTGTGAAAAATCCGCGTTGTGTGCAATCGTGTTGGTCCCAAGATTACTTGCTTTTGATTATCGAACACTGGATCACCAGGACGAGGTGCAAGTTATGAACGTCGTGATAGTGAATCTACCTTTCCTTGTTGCTTCCCCAATCGATATGCGATTTGAAGTCAAAACGTGTGAGGATTTGAGCCCACCTAGCTTGCCGTCGATTTAGCACATGAGCATTCTGGAAATAAGAAAGATTCTTGTGATCACTGAAGACGATGACCTGATGTGGAGAGCCCTCCAAAAAATGCCGCCATTGCACAAATGAATCCATGATGGCTAATAACTCCTTGTCATGTATTTCGTAGTTGATTTCTGCAGCATCGAATTTGCGCGAATGGAAAGCCACAGGGTGTAACTCTTCTTTATCTCCTTGTTGAGAAAGGATGCTATCGAGGGCGAAATCTGATGCATCGGCCTCCATGATGAATGGTTTTCTTGTATCCACATGAGCTAGAATAGGTGTTGATGTAAAGGCTTTCTTAAGATGCCGAAAATCCATGTCCGCTGCATTGGACCAAAGAAATGTTTGTCCCTTCCTCGTAAGTTGTGTGAGAGGTAAAATAATCTTCGAGTAATCCTGTATAAACTTGCGGTAGAAGTTAGCAAAACCTAGAAAACATTGTACATCTCGTACTGACCGTGGAATTTGCCACTCTAGCACAGTTTGGACTTTAGCTGGATCCCTGGAGATGCCCTTTGAGGAGATAACGTAGCCTAGAAATTCCACTTGCTTGCAGTCAAAGCTACATTTTTCTAGCTTGGCATAAAGACTATTCTTGCGGAGTCGGTTTAGTACTAATAGTACATGAGAATCGTGCTCTTCCTGGGTCTTCAAATAAATCAATAGATCATCCAGATAGATGATCAAACATATATCCAAGAGCTCTCTGAATATATCATTTGCCATGTGTTGGAAGACTACGGGTGCATTGGTTAGACCGAATGGCATAACAGTATATTCGAAATGCCCATACCGCGTGCAAAAGGCGGTCTTCCATTCATCTCCCAGTCGGATCCGCACGAGGTTATACGCTCCTCATAGATCGATTTTTGTAAAAAACTTGGCACCATTAACTCTCTCTAAAAGACTTGATATAAGAGGAAGTGCATACTTATTCCGGATGGTGACTTTATTCAAGCCACGGTAATCAACAACGAGACGAAGTGAGCCATCTTTCTTCTTGACAAAGAAGATGGGTGCACCGACCGGAGATTTTGAATGACGAATAAACCCGCTTGCCAAGTTCTCCTCTATGTAGGCTCGATGGACTTCTATCTCGGTGGGTGACAAGTTGTAAATTGGTCCCCATGGTGGTCTCCTCCTGGTTGTAAATCGATGGGACAATCGTAGGGACGACAATGAGGAAGAGTACCGGCTTTTACCTTGTCAAATACGTCGGCATAAGGATGATATTTCGCTGGAAGTTGCACTAAGGATTCCTCCTTAATATTGTTGGAAGGATGTACTAATATGGCAAATAGGAACATTGCCTCCTTGTGTCCTTCTTTGCGTAGTTGACGTAGTGAAATGGTCGAAACTCGATGAGTAGATTCTTGGGGTTGTCGATAGCGGACTTCTCTTGTTCTCCAATCTATGTCTGGATTATGTAGTTCAAACCAAGGTAATCCCAGGACAATGGGATGCTCTGGACTATTAATTATATTAAATAATACTACACACACAAAACTACCTAGGACAACCTGAATGGGTTCTAACTCTTCTACAATATTCCCGGAAGCAATGGGACGACCATCAATGACTACTACAGATGCAAGGCAAGGAAGTTTTCTTAAGGATATTTGAGAAGCTTGGGCAAAATTTCGATCCATGAAACAGGATTTGGCTCCGGAATCTAAAAGTGCTAGGACTTGTACTAGGGGAGTAGTTTTAGTACTAACCATGACTTGGGCTAGGAACACATTGCTAACTTGCTTGGAGGCAATGGAACCACTAATGGGTTGTATAGATCTAGGGCGGTCCAACCGAACGGCTCCTATTTTGGTTGGACTCAATCGTTTAACTCTTCATCTAATTGACTAAGGATTTCAAATTTGTTTGAGATACTTGGGCTATTAGTACTATTAATACTATCAGACACTCTATTAGTACTATTAATACTATTAGACACTCCTAAGGGAAGAATTGACTTGGGTTTAGTACAGGCTACGATTTGATTTACCTGTCTTCTTGGCATATGGGGACAATTGATTGCGATATGCCCTAGTCCACCGCAATAAAGACATAATCGATTTGCACGGCGTCGTTGCTTTTCTTCTTCTGATAACAGGCCACGTCGACGCATGGTGTCAATCTCCATCGGTGTCAGAGTATTTGCTTGAGGTATGTCGCGTGCGAACGCTTTAGCCATGAGTGAGGTGTATGTGGGCTCCGTCCTAGAGTGTGGTATTTGTAATTGACGTTCAGAATGCCGTTCGAAAAGGCGGTTGTCACATTGGACTGCTCGACTAATTGCCTCCGTAAGAGATTTTGGTTCTTCGGGGAAGGTTAAAAGTAAATCTTTTACATTGTTTCGAAGGCCATAGCGAAATTGCTCCATTAGTGCCTGATCATCCCAGGGGATATCTGAGGCGAGTAGATGGAAATCCACCGCGTAGGCAGAGGCTCGATGATCGCCTTGACACAATCGTCCGATCTTGTTGATCGTCGTCCTGATGTTGTCGGTGTCTCCAAAGCAGGCTTTAAACTCACTAATAAAATCTTTAAAGTTATTAAGCAAGGGCGATTGTTTTTCTAGAAGCGGAGCGAACCATGCTAAGGCTGAGCCACTAAGAAACGTGCCTATTAGGCCGACTCGGGATGCATTAGTGGGGTATCGGGAAGGATGCATTTGGATGACTAATCGTACCTGATTAAGGAATCCCCTGAATTGCGATCGCGTTCCATCAAATTTCACAGGAAGTCTAATCTTCGGCTCTTTATGAAATACGTGGGGACTTGATCCTTGTTGTAGCAATGCTGCTTTGAGTTGTTATACCCGTAACGCTAACTCCCCATGTTTTGTTGCATTTGTTGTTTTTCTAGAGCGATTTGTTGCAGATCCCCTATCAGCCGTTGGTTTTCTTGTTCCAAGGCAACAAATTTTTCTTTTACGCATTGTAGCTTGGAGAAAACGGATTAATATTCTTGGGCGCTAACAGTAGCCATAGTATAGGGAAAAGGGTAGGAGGATGAGGGAGAACAACAAGTAGGCTTGAGGAGGAAATTGGTTTAAACTGTCAGGACTAGTACTAAAACAAAGAGAGAATTAGTACTAGAGAAGGGTAGTCCTATTAGTACTAAGAGGACGGGACTGCGTAAGACTCCCGAGAGAGAGAAAAGAGAAGAGGAGAGAGAGAGAGAGAGAGAGAGATGATGATAATAGATGATATATTATAGCAAGAGTAAATACAAGATGGCTATGAGGCTTAAGACTGGCGTTGAACCAATTTGGTTCAAAACAATGCCTTGTGCCTCCTTTTATAGTGCTCTTAGGAGTAGTCCTGAAGCTTCTAGAATGTTCCAGAGAAATCTAGAATATACATTAATTTCTTATAATAAAGCATAAATGAACATAATATCCTACAAATTACAATAGATGGTGTGATGGTTAAGAGCTCGACCCATATACCATAAGGTCATGGGTTCTAATCTTGCCATATCATGACACCAAGAGAGTGTACCCCGGCGCGAAGCGGCAACATCGGAGGTTGCGGAGGACACCGAAGATGAGAGCACTAACACGGATGTCGAGGAAGCAACGTACCTTTTCGAAAGGGTACACGGAGCGGAGCGGAGTGCGAGACATGCGATGTCGCCGCGTAAGGGCCGAGCGACGAGCACGAGGATGATCGACGACGAAGTTCGGCGCGTGATAGTGCCGAGTCGAGGAAGCGGCCGAGGCAAGACAAGCATGGACAAAGAGTACACGGTGTAATATCCGGCAAATAGTCGGGAAGAACGAGTATTTGGTCCAAGGTTGCGCGCGGAAAACGATGGAAGCCAAAGAGAGGTGTGCAAAGACCGGATCGGTCGGAGACAATGGTTTGGATGGAGCCGACGGTTCGAGAGCATACGGCGGGTATGGCGGACCGGGAGGCTACGGTGGTCCATGTGGAAAGGATGGACTTGCTTGAAGTGGAAGTCGAAGTAGGGCAAAGTTGACAAGGACGCTAAGGACTTGGTTGATCACCATGACCGAAAATCTCACCTCTTTCCCCTTCTTGGCACATACCGGTGAATGTGCGGTTTGGTGGGGGCGGATGTCGTGAAGATTTTCGTCCATAGGGGGAAAACTGAGCGGAGTGAGCAAAACCGGGGTGTGCAACGTTGCACACGCACATGATGTATTTGTAAAATATTAATAAGAACAAATGTAAATTGTAAGAAATGCACCACAAGATTCCTAAAGTGTAAATGTGATGTGCACTTATGTGCACATCCACATGAGAAAGAGAGGGGTACATAGGAGTACAAGGTGAGTAATGGGCATAGTAGTGTGTGTGAGGGGTGGGAGTTAAGGCCCCATCAATCCCTCCTCCTAGAATCTAAGCAAATATCCTCCATTGAATGAAGGGGATATTTAGTCTCTCCTTTTTGTAACGGCTTTCTCTCCTTATGCTATAAAAGGAGAGGAAGGGGCATCATTGAGGGGGTTGCCTATTTTGAGTGAGAAGAGGTATACCACTTAGGTCGAGGGTTTCTATTCGGTTTAGGGTTTCTTCTAGGGATTTCTTCATCTCTTTCTTTACTTATCCGATTAGGGTTTACATTCTACTTATGTTTTGAGTCCGGCCCATGCGGCCGCGGTTGTAATCGCATTGCGGCTTTCAATGTGTCTTGCGTGTTAGTGTAAATCTTGCTTGTGTGTTCGTGCGACTTGTGGCAAGGGAGCGTTCAGGCTTGCCCATGCACCTCTCCTTTCATAAAGGCGTTCAAAATTGTTTCTCCCGTGTGTAAACCTTGCTTGTGTGTTCGTGCGACTTGTGGGAAGGGAGCGTTCGGGCTTGCCCATGCACCTCTCCTTTGACAAAGGCATTTGAAATTGGTTCTCCCATGTAACAATCGGCAATGGTTCGGTTCGGTTCGAAGGTCCCAAACCCAAACCGGTTCAAACTGAACTCTTAAGATAAAGTTGAAACTTAAACCAAACTAAATCGAACCACGATTCCATCCAAACCGAAATCGTCAAAACCGAAACCATCTAAACCAAACCATTTATAAAAAAATCAAACCTAAACCAAACAGTTTCAGAGACTTATGAACCATTAAACTACGGTTTAACGGTTTGGTTTTGGTTTCCTTTAATAAACATATTATCAATTTTTTTTCTAAAATTTACATAAGCCCACACGCTAACATTATGATGACATCTAACAATATATAAAAGATATTCAAAAACGTTAAAACTTGCTAGAACGTGTCAATAACTTCCAAACATGTATATAATATGATATTGATTCAATGGCCAAACATTGTAATACTTTGATTCCACCAATTAGGTTTATTTCTAATCAATATAAAAATGGAATTTGGGTTTATACATGATCAGTTACATGTCAATAACTTCAAAACATGTATATATATACAAAATGACATTGATTCCACCATGTAATATTGTTTTTAAACAAATAATGAAAACTGCATCTATTTCAAAAGTAGAGATTGTTCCAGCATCCTCTTTATCGTCGAATGGGGATAATGGCACTTTGGGGATATGCACCTTAGCATCATGGTTTGTGCCATTATTTAGTAGTTCCAATGGACTAAAAACCAAAAAATTAACCAATAAAGGCCCATGCCACCAAGCAACAACAAAAACCAGAATACGACTTCCATGCATTTACCATGTTTCGGAATCGATGTGAGTCGAGGATAGAATGAAGACCTTAGAAAATATCAAAAAGTCATGTGATATTTTATAAATATGAATAACAAGAGTATGAAACTATAATGTTCGAAACTAAAAAGAAATATATGGGTAATTAAACACATGATCTTGTTTGACTCAGCATATAGTCCACTACATCATCCTCCATAGCAATATCTTCCATATCTATACCCAAGTTATTATATGCTTCATTGAAGTCTTCAGGTAGTGAAATATTTGACTCATTAAGAACATCCAACCACGACCTAATGCACATTTCAGCCTTGAAATTGCATGAATGCAAACGAATTCTATCTTAAAAATTATATTTTGCTTCAGAATTAGCCTCCTCTGACGGCACTGATGATGCTGGTATTGCTAAATAGTCACAAGCCATCTTGTACATCCGAGGTAAAGCAAACCTAGTTTAAATGTAATCAAACATTTTGAAACTGGTTTTGCACAAAGTTAAAGAAAAATGTCAAATTTATAAGTTATAACTAGGAAATGTGAAGCAAACCTATTGTTGAACCACCATGGAAGTGGATCCGTATCTGTTTTTGCTAGAGGAAATCTCATAAATTGTTCCATTTCTAATTGTGAAGAAGACATTGATTCTTAGAGAAGGCTTATTGACACCTAAGATTTCCCAAATGTCCTCCTGTTTTGTAAGATTTCTAACATATGTTTCATCAGTAGTGTTTGGAACATCAACGACATACTTTTCTTCCAATACTTTGTGAACCAAATCAATATCCAAATTCCTCTCAATTGTGTTATTGGGTATTGGAACTCTGAAAACACATATGAAGATGAATGCCATTATGTATGAGAAAAAAAAGTAGTAGTAAATTTATTATGTATGAGAAAAACTATTAACATAGTACATATCGTGGATCGAGAAAGGTCGCAATGCGAGAAGGTATGGACATCAATGATTCTTGGTATCTTATCAAATATTGTAAGCATTTCTCACTAGCTTTTTCTTGCACTTCAAGAGTTGCCTTGCTTGAGCTAGATTCCATTGACTCCACGTCCACTCCCAAATACACTTGATACAATGTGTTAACAAGACATTGAAGGCAAGAGACGCTATTGAGAGGGTGGGGTACTTTGACCCACTTAAATATGTACAAATTCTAGCAGGTAGAAGAAGCCATTACTCCATTGCTTGTATGTGGTTCCAATCATCTATGGTAAGCATATTATCAACAAAATCCGCAGCAATAATAGAGTCCGCTATAGTGCAACTCAAAACATCTCTGAGTTTCAAGGCTTCTTGGTACATTTCTAAGGTTGAATTCCATCTAGTAATGATATCAAGACAAGGCGGCTCCCGCTCTCCATTCTCATACATTGATCTAGAATATTTTCTAAATATAGCTCTACGAACTTTACTAGAACGTATGGATAACAAAATATTTCTCAACTTCATAGTGGAAGGTGAGATGACCTCTAATGTAGACTTAATACCAAGTTGAAATACATGAACCATACATCTCAACATATTTGACGAAGGCAAAATATCATTTCCATGCATATCATGTAACAATCTACCCAACTCAGTCGAGGCCATAATAACTCACTAGCACCATCAGATGTTATGGATAAAATATGAGAAGAAATACCAAAGGATTTTACATGCATAAATAATGAGTGACCATAACGCTTACCTACGCCATCACCAGGAAATACATGGAAGAAATCAATAGGCATAGACATTGGCTTAGCAGATTCTCTACATACCCAATGTAATGTCATTGGATAAAATCCTTACAAACTATTATTTGACCACCCATCAAAGCTAATTGCAAAACGTGAATCGAGTGTAGACAAAAAACTTATAACTATTTGACGAATGACAACATACATTTGTAATATTGATCGTTTTAAAGTACGTGCTAACTTAAGCACATACCCTGGTAAGACATCACGCATTAATTGTTTAAAACCTAAAGACTCAACATGCACATGAGGCAACATTTCTGTGATTATATATTTTGTTATAGAGCTATCAAATTTCTTCTCGAATGTACGAGATATTAGAAGCTTAGACTCATCTATAGGATGTTGGATCACAGACATTGTATTCATACTTGAGGAACTATGTGGCTGAGATGTGCTAGTAATGTGATGTTTTTCTAATAAATGTTTTGTAAGAGTACCCGTGGATGTATTATTTGACCAAGAAATAGAACAATGAGAGCATCGACGATGGGGCACACCGTTATCTGTGATATTTATAGTGTGTCGGTCTGTCCATGAAGTTTGTAGTCTCTTTAATTTGCCTTTACATGTGTTACTTGTTGAAGTTGAGGCCATTGAATTTGGGGATGATATAGTGTTCAATAAAGGGGCGTTCACACTTGATTCCATGTTCTATAAGGAATTAGAAAACTATATCGGACCAAAGGAAGTCATAATTAGTGATATAATAAGATGATATGCATAAAGTCAAGGGCACAGATTACTCACGATATTGAAGGAGATTCAAAAGAACTATATAAATCTAAATGTAAGGAGTCATCCAAAACCAGGAGATTATGTTTGATTCTACTATAACCAAAACATTTCCATGTATTGAAGCTTGTACTATAGCCAAAACATATAGAAAATCAATATTCCAATTCTATAAATTTCTTTCATGAATTCAATTTTAGAATTCTCAAGCTATGTTTCCTAAGGATAGTACCCGTGGATGTATTATTTGACCAAGAAATAGAACAATGAGAGCATCGACGATGGGGCACACCGTTATCTGTGATATTTATAGTGTGTCGGTCTGTCCATGAAGTTTGTAGTCTCTTTAATTTGCCTTTACATGTGTTACTTGTTGAAGTTGAGGCCATTGAATTTGGGGATGATATAGTGTTCAATAAAGGGGCGTTCACACTTGATTCCATGTTCTATAAGGAATTAGAAAACTATATCGGACCAAAGGAAGTCATAATTAGTGATATAATAAGATGATATGCATAAAGTCAAGGGCACAGATTACTCACGATATTGAAGGAGATTCAAAAGAACTATATAAATCTAAATGTAAGGAGTCATCCAAAACCAGGAGATTATGTTTGATTCTACTATAACCAAAACATTTCCATGTATTGAAGCTTGTACTATAGCCAAAACATATAGAAAATCAATATTCCAATTCTATAAATTTCTTTCATGAATTCAATTTTAGAATTCTCAAGCTATGTTTCCTAAGGATTTGTATTTATTTATTTTGGTGTCACAACAAAGTTGTTGAACCAACTAAATCATCAGAATGCAAGAAAGTGGGAAGGAGGCATAGGCAACCATGCAGTCCCCTTATCTTAGGATGATTCCAAAGGCTTTTTAGCATCGAATATTTTGTATTCATTTTCCAAGGATATAAACAAATATAGGATGGACAAAGGATCAACATGTGCATGGAATGCATTTAAAAAATCTATTATGTTTTTAGTCTAAAACATTATCTTCCTAGTTTACACAATTTCCCATTGAAATAAGAAACAAATGAATTAAACATACAACTTACATATGAGCCTCCACATGCCTATCCACGAGTATTTTATTATTAGGAGACAAACATTTTTTCATCCTATTAAATTAGTTTAAGACATCCATTTTTCCCACATAGTATTGTTGAAATGCAATTTCTATTGACCATACAAAATGTATATTGATTTCATCATGTGCTCGATCTTCTAATCCTTGCATTAGAATTCAATTTTAGAAATATCCAAGACAAATAGGCATGCTATTAGAGTATTCAAAATATAGATCATTTAGATGATGGGCAGAACATATCTACTTGATGATTGCAAATAACAAAACAAGATTATTGAAAATAGCCTCTTATTATTAAAAAGTTCATACCTAATTTATCAAACATGTCTATTGAGTATTTTGATATAAAGAGGGGTGTACCAACTCAAATTCATAAAGAAAACATTCTATCATGTAGTTTTATCCACGTCATTGATTTGTATGTGTTTCCAACAACAAGATTGAAAAGTTTGGGCAATCCAAGGAATCGTTGTGTCTTAAAGATAGTAGGTGAACTAACTGATTGTGGAAAGTGTAATTTATACGATACATTTCCACACACATTCAAAATCGGTTGGATAAACAATATTAACAATTGATTGCATATGTGAACATTTTACTATGTTGTTACAACATAGTAAAATGTTCACATATGCAAGTATTTACTAAAGCTATTGTTTAAATTAACATGTTAAATGTAGGATACCCACGGGCCACAATATGAAAGTAAAAGAATTATATTTGGTATGAAACACAACTCATGGTTGGTTCTTTATCTTATATATGTGCGTACCAAATGAAAGTGCCTCTATCTGAATGAAATTTAATGAAAATACCTCTACGCAAACTCTTCAGACTCACAACTTGTTTTCGAAGAGCCTCGACCGCACAAGAAGAAGGAGAAGGAGGAGGAGACTCAAGAGTTTGTTTTCGAAGAAGAAGAAGAAGCAGATCAAGAAGTAGATATGTGTTTTTTAGAAGTTAGGTCAAAATCTACTTTCAATATTTCTAAAATTGATAAATTTGACCTTTAAAATATGTGTTAAAAGAAAATATTTATAAAACTATCACCCAAACTGTTAAGCCGTTTAAACCACGGTTTTCAAACCGTTTAAACCGAAACCTTTAAACCAATGAGGGGTCGAACCAAACCAAACTGAATTGTTGCCCCCTTGAACCGAACCAAACCGTTCGTGAAAATCCAAACATGAACCAAACCAGACCGAACCATTGAAACCGCTAAACCGTTAAGCCATAGTTTCGTGGTTCGATTCGGTTCAAACCGAACCGTTGCCGATTGTTACTCTCATGTGTAAACCTTGCTTGTGTGTTCGTGCGACTTGTGGCAAGGGAGCGTTCGGGCTTGCCCATGCACCTCTCCTTTTACAAAGGCATTCAAAATTGTGTCTCCTGTGTATAAACCTTGCTTGTGTGTTCACGTGTTTTGTAACAAGGGAGCGTTCGGGCTTGCCCATGCACCTCTCTTTTCACAAAGGCATTCGAAACTCTGGCTCTCATGTGTGTAAGTAAGACTTTTCCTTGTGTGTCTGTGTGTAAGCCTTCCTCACGTGCCTTCGTTCGCCTTGTGACTAGGGTTTGATTCAGGCTTGCCCATGCACCTCTCGTTTTCACAAACACGTTCGAATACTCATGCCTTGTTTGTGTAAGCTTCCTTGTGTTGTGCGTTGTCGTGAAGATCTGTCACTACGTGTGGATCGTGAGGCAGAACCACCGGGGTCCTGGACAGGAAGGATTCGAAGTTTGCACTAACTTTAGTGAGAAAGTATTTAAGATAGATTGAGAGAGATTGATATGACGAAAGAGAGATATTGAGATAAAGATTGAACTTTTAACTTTTAGATTTCAGAGAGAAGATAAAACAACAATGGGATTACAAGTTTCTTATTTTTCCCAAATTTTTCATTAGTTTTCATTTGCTTGATTCCTCCACTCTTTTATCTAGATGCCCCCATGCATATGGTGCATGTGAGGGTGCAAGACATGCACGTAATGCATGCTTGCCATGTCATCATCTAAGCTCTCATGTATGAGAATTTACATGTAAAAGTATAATAATAAAAATATAGCTTCTAAGGAAATGACTTGGCTCGCCGTCCGGTTTCGGTTGGCCAAAACCTTTACAAGTAGTTACACCACACCCATTCATCCGGTTAGTTTAGCTCAAGTCACCTTGAACATTCTATGATCCACTCATAGACACAAAGTAATAGATTTTGGCCCTGCTTATTTACTATGGGATCCTTATTTGTCCTGTCTATGTGGGATATCTCGTAGTTTTGTTTTTTTCTCTTCTTTTTCGCAAACTTAATACCCACATAACTTGCCACTTAGTTGTTCGTTTCTTATGTGGTAAAGTGTATTCGAAAGTTCTTGAAGACCTCCATCTTTTTGTACCAAGATATTAAACTAGTATAAGGGTGAAAGCATGCGAGTGGAAACAATTAGCTATGTCCTTGACATAGCTAATTAGCTATGCAAAAAGCTACCATTGATAAATAGTCATTTTAGTAAAAAGCCATCATTAATAAATTAAGTATGCAAAAAACTACCATTGAAAATACTAGAGGGTTTTAATTACATATGTAAATGAGTGCCATAAATGTGCAACATAAATTGATGTGTGCACCATAAATGTGTACCATAAATTATATATCGAATTCCTAGGTCCATTATGCATGATCCTTTGCCACATCACGTAGGCCATCTCTAGTTGAGTACTGTGGGTTAGTTGCTACCACTGTTGCTAAACCCTATCAAGTCCACCTGCCGCCACTCTACACTGAGGGGCCGCTACTGTGCGTTCCAAGCATCATCAAAGAACTGCTCAATCTGACGGGGTTCTCTTCTCTGTGACACTCTACACTCAGGGGCCACTATTGTGCATTCCAAGCATCATCAAAGAGCTGTTCAATCTAACGGGGTTCTCTTCTCTGTGCCACTCTACACTCAGGGGCCATTACTGTGCGTTCCAAGCATCATCAAAGAGCTGTTCAATCTGAGGGGGTTCTCTTCTCTGTGCCACTCTACACTCAGGGGCCATTACTGTGCGTTCCAAGCATCATCAAAGAGCTGTTCAATCTGAGGGGGTTCTCTTCTCTGTGCCACTCTACACTCAGGGGCCGCTGCTGTGCGTTCCAAGCATCATCAAAGAGTTGTTCAATCTGACGGGGTTCTCTTCTCTTTGCCACTCTACACTCAGGGGTTGCTACTGTGCGTTCCAAGCATAATCAAAGAGCTATTCAATCTGACGGGGTTCTCTTCTCTTTTCCACTCTCACTCAGGGGCCGCTACTGTGCGTTTCAAGCATCATTGGTAACTGTTCAATCTGACGGGGTTCTCTTCTCTATGCCACTCTATTCTCAAGTGCCTTCTATGTGCGTTTCAAGCATCATCGGTAACTGTTCAATCTGACGGGGTTCTCTCCTCCATTGCCATCATTCTATACTCAGTTGCCACTACTGTCCAGTCCCGGATTGCTTCCACATTTCGATTTGACGGAGTTCACTCATCCAACGGCAACATTCTACACTCAGTTGTTGCCATTGGTCGGTCTTGGATCGCCTCCTCAACTGTTGGATCCAACGGAGTGAAATCCTCTACTGTTCGGTCTTGGATTGCAATAACTTTTCTGTCTATTGATTATCTTGTGTATTGTTGTGTCTAATCTTGTGTATTGTGTGGAATATTTTTGTGTATTGTTGTTGCCCATAGCCATCTTTAATACTTGTTTTTTTTTCTGGAAATTTAGGGTTTTAACATGTCTAGCCAAATGGAAGGGGAAGAAGGGTGTTTAGAATTACCCCTCAATGATCATAAGGATAGGGATGATGTTATCAGGACACAACAAGCCATACGAAACTATTGGGCAGAAAAAAAAAGGAAACATCGTCAATTGTTGAAGGATACGAAAGCCACACTCAGTAAAGGTAAGGATAGTTTAGCTGAGAATGTAAGTGATGCGACTACCATCATAGAGAGAAAGGTTGTAGACTATTTCAATGTTCAAACCAAGCACATCAGCAATGAAGAAAAGAAGGTAGTACTTTATGGAATATGTAATGATCCATCGATAAAGGACTTAGTTGATTGTGATGGTCTTAATGCAAATATATCATCTATTTTAGTAAATAATCTTCGTAATAGTTTCGTATCCATGAGCAGGTCAGAAGATGATCTTGTCTTAAAAATGTCTAGTCTAATGATGTTACTTAATAGTGATGTTGACGATATAAACATCAGTGAGCTATCTAAGGTAATTGGTGTTAGTAGAAAAACAGTGTACAATACAATGAACCGTATAATTTCCTCGGGTGAAGGAACTAGTCTACTAAAGCTAACTACAAGATGTAAGCCAATGACACCCATAACATTTGAAATCAAGGATGTAATCACAATGTTTTGGACTAATGAGAGTAGGGTTTCACCCAATAAAAAGGATTTATGCAGGAAACGTGTTGGAAGAAATCAATACGAGGAGCATCCCATTCATCTTCTTGATGTACCTCAGGTATTTACATTTATCTCAACATTTGTTTTGACTCTACTCGGAAAGTTAATTAGCTCAGTTAGCAGAAAAGCTAATTAGCTTATCAGTTAAATTTACCTCAGTTAGCTACTAGGATCGCTACTACATAGGTAACTAGCTACTCTCAATAGTTACTACCATGATAGCTAATTAGCTATTCTCAATAGCTAATTTAGGTACTACCAGATAATTAGTTGTACTGGAAGCTAGTTAGCTATCATGGTAGCTAGTTTGTTATTTCGTTATTACCAGCTAATTAGCTACCATGATAGCTAATTAGCTTACTAGGATAGCTAATTAGCCACCGTGATAGCTAATTAGCTACTAGACCAGCTAATTTGCTACCATGATAGCTAATTAGTTAGGATAGCTAATTAGCCACCATTATAGCTAATTAGCTACTAGACCAGCTAATTAGCTACCATGATAGCTAATTAGTTACTAGGACAGCTAATTAGCCACCATGATAGCTAATTAGCTACCATGATAGCTAATTAGTTAGGATAGCTAATTAGCCACCATTATAGCTAATTAGCTACTAGACCAGCTAATTAGCTACCATGATAGCTAATTAGTTACTAGGATAGCTAATTAGCCACCATGATAGCTAATTAGCTACCATGATAGCTAATTAGCTACTAGACCAGCTAATTAGCTACCATGATAGCTAATTAGTTACTAGGAAAGCTAATCAGCCACCATTATAGCTAATTAGCTACTAGACCAGCTAATTAGCTACCATGATAGCTAATTAGCTACTAGACCAGCTAATTAGCTACCATGATAGCTAATTAGTTACTAGGAAAGCTAATTAGCCACCATGATAGCTAATTAGCTACCAGACAAGCTAATTAGCTACCATGATAGCTAATTAGTTACTAGAAAAGCTAATTAGCCACCATGATAGCTAATTAGCTACTAGAGCAGCTAATTAGCTACCATGATAGCTAATTAGCTACTAGGACAACTAATTAGCTACTAGGACAGCTAATTAGCTACCATGATAGCTAATTAGCTACTACGACAGCTAATTAGCTACCATGATAGCTAATTAGCTACTAGAATAGCTAATTAGCTACTAGAATAGCTAATTAGCTACTAGAATAGCTAATTAGCTACTAGAATAGCTAATTAGCTACCATGATAGCTAATTAGCTACTACGACAGCTAATTAACTACCATGATAGCTAATTAGCTACTAGGACAACTAATTAGCTACTAGGACAGCTAATTAGCTACTCGAATAGCTAACTAGCTACTCGAATAGCTAACTAGCTACTAGAATAGCTAACTAGCTACTAGAATAGTTAGCTAGTTACGAGAATAACTAATTCCCCTTTATTACGCAGGTCGATTTATTTATTAGGTTCAAATGAATGCATCCAACTATCAAAGTTCAACTACGAACATTCGAGTCTCTTAAGCCACACTTTGTGAGACGCTTAAAGGATCGATACACATGTTGTTGCATTTACCATGTACAGATGGGTTTTCTGAAGGACTCTGTTAATCTACTACGTCACCATAGCGCATCCCTAACTAATACAGTTTGCACATATGGGTGCCCAATCTGTCGATCAAGCCCGCAAGAGGAGTGTAAATCATCTGAGCACGTTATCTCTTCCATGAGTTATTTATTAGATTCAATATTGTGTCCGAGAGAAACTAACGCTATCTTCCATATTCATAAATGTGTCATGGGTTTATGTCAAGATTGTGGCCCTACTAGATTTAGGTGGTGTCCAAATGAATTGAGTAGTGAAATATTGATCTCTGTGAAGTTATTTGAGTCAGTGAACACCAATTTCGAAGGAAAGGTGTGTAAAAGAAAGGATCTAGTTCGGAAGATGCTTAAACCAAGGGATTTGGTGTCTCTGTTTGTAGTGTCTCTAGGAAAGTTCATTAAACACAACTTCATTTATTCATGGCCGGCCCATCAATTTAAGACTTGCATATCTGATTTCCCAAATGATGTAGTAGTCTCAGTAGTAGATTTTGCAGAGAATTATACTTTCAAGCAGCAGAATGAAATTCAATCTATGCATTGGTGTTCAGTTCAGGTAACCATTTTTGTGCACATAACATATTTTCGAGTTTCAGGTGATGTTAAAAAAGTAATTCATTTCTTTATTTCCGATGATAAGAAGCATGATACCTTGTTCGTCCAACACTGTTTTAAGTTACATTGGCAGTGGTTATTAGCTCAACGTTTGGAGCTTACTCAACATTGGGTCTGGTCTGACGGAGCTGCGTCACAATTCAAGGCTCGACGTCCATTTTATTTTGTGGGGAGGTATCTTGCTATAACAGGTTTGGAGATGAGATGGAATTTTTTTGGGTCTGGCCATGGTAAAGGTGAACATGATGGTGCAGGGGCTGTTATAAAGCGGGCACTTACCCATGAACAACTAAAGACAGATGGTGTGCACATGAATTGTGCATCACATGTAGTTGAATTTTTAAGAACAAATATGTCAACGAGTGCCACAGGTGTTTATTCCTCGCAAGTTCGAGATATCAAACGTGAATTTTGGGAAGTGAAGATAGATGAAGTAAATAGGGAGAAGACCTGGGAGTGCCAAGGAATTCCCGAATTGCGATCTCTGCATGTTGTTCGCGGTTATTCCAGGTTGGATGGTCATTGTATTGCGGTTAGAGAATTGACTTGTTTTTGCTTCCATTGTGTGCAGGGAAATTGGAGATATTGTCTAAACAAAGCATACATTCAGAATTGGGAGTATCACACTCTGAATGATAAGGAAGCAGTTGATGGAGAAACAGGGCAGAATGCTGACTTCACATATGAGGGACTTGGAGATACTTTGAGTGATGTCCTGAACGTTGGGGATAACTTCGCTGTAAATGCTGAAGAAGGCAATTCAGAGGGTGCTGATTTCTATATATTAAAGTGCACGGTTAGTAAACAGTGTGCAAGGCAGAATATTGTAGATGCATGGGGAAATTTTGTATCTGCCGGGACATTCTACATCGAAGGCATTTTTTATGCAAAACTAGATGACTACGAATATGTGTACAGGCTGTTAGAAGACAAACCAGCGGCGTATATGTACTCTCATTTGGTCAGATGCATCAACGTCCCAATGTCAGAATACAATAGCTGCTCCGGTTTATACATGTTGCAAACCCGCGCTCGGCCACAACCGAGGAATAGGATCTACTCACAGAAAACAGGAAATACAGAATGCACGAAGACAATAGAGAGAAAGGTACACTGGATGTTTTACGTGGAAAACCCTAAATGGGAAAAACCACGGGAGTCCTCAACCTCCAACTATCACTATGAACAGGGATGTACAATGGTGAAGCTACAAGGCAACAACCTTGAGCTCACTGTCTTCGCCACAGGCGGCGGCAGTACACAGAGGCAACGACCTCTTCGTCTCTCTCTCTCTCTCTCTCTCTCTCGGCTGCTCACTTTTCTCTCTCTCAGCTGAAAACATAAAAATGAGCAACAACATAAACTGTTTGCCCTAAGTCATATTTATACACATATGACTTTCGGGCTATTTACAAATATAGCCTCAAGGGCTCTTGGCAAACATATTCACAAATATGTCCCTGCATCCGGATCTCTCTCCGGGTACATTCGTCATCCGGCTCCGTAACCGGGGTCTTCAGCATCCGGCTCCGTAGCTGGGGTCTTCATCATCCGGCTCCGTAACCGGGGTCTTCAGCATCCGGCTCCGTAGCCGGGGTCTTCATCATCCGGCTCCGTAACCGCAACCGGGCTTGCCGTCATTTATCTCCGGACATCCCATCCGGAGGGACCGAAATCCCAACAAACTCCCCCTTCACTTCGGCATGGGATGTCTCTCCAATCCAATCCTCTTCCGGCATGCTTCCAGCTTGTCGGGTGTGAGCACTTTGGTCAGCATATCTGAGCCGTTCTCGTCCGTGTGGATCTTCGTCAGCACGAACTCCTGGTCTTCTATCCTTTCCCGGATCCAGTGATATCTTCGCTGGATGTGCTTCGTCCGGGAGTGATAGGCCGCGTTCTTCGCAAGGTGGATGGCACTCTGACTGTCACAGTAGAGTCGGTACTCCTCCTGCCGGATACCGAGCTCTCTAATGAAGTCCTTCATCCATATCATTTCCTTGCCGGCTTCAACAGCCGCCATGTACTCCGCCTCCGTGGTTGACAACGCAACCGTCTTCTGCAGCCTCGACTGCCACGAAACAGCTCCCCCTGCATACGTCATCACATACCCTGATGTGGACCGGCTGGTATCTGCATCAGCCAACATATCCGAATCGGTAAAGCCGTCGAGTTCGGGCTTACCGGAGCCGAATCGGAGGCACACGTTTGCCGTGCCCTTCAGGTATCGGAGTATCCACTTGACCGCATTCCAGTGCTCCTTGCCGGGATTGCTCATGTACCGGCTCACCACTCCGACTGCGTATCCTATGTCCGGTCTTGTACACACCATTGCGTACATCAAGCTTCCGACGGCAGAAGCATATGGTACTTTCATCATGTCCTCTTTCTCAGCCTTTGTCTTGGGGCTTTGCTTGCTGGACAGCTTGCAGTTTGCCGGGAGGGTTGATCCGACCGGTCTTGCTTCCGACATGTTGAACCGGTGAAGCACCTTTGTTACGTACTTCTCCTGTGACAGCCACAACTGCTTCTTCTTCCGGTCTCGGATGATGTGCATCCCTAGTATTTGCCTCGCCGGACCCAGGTCCTTCATTGAGAAGGTTCGGTGAAGTGCTTTCTTCAGCATCCGTATCTTGCCCTGGTCCCGTCCGACGATCAACATGTCGTCCACGTACAGGAGGAGTATTAGAGAGTCTCCTCCTTCGAACTTCTTCACAAACACGCAGTGATCGGACTGCGTTTTGTGGTACCCTTCGTCGGTCATGAAGGAGTCGAACTTCCGGTACCATTGCCGGGGAGCCTGCTTCAGTCCGTAAAGGCTCTTCTTCAACCGGCATACCAGGTGCTCCTTCCCTTTCTTCTCGAATCCTTCAGGTTGCTGCATGTAGATCTCTTCTTCGAGGTCACCGTGAAGGAATGCCGTCTTCACGTCCATCTGTTCTACCTCGAGGTCCATGCTTGCCGCAATGCTCAGCACCGTCCGAATGGAGGTCATCTTCACTACCGGGGCAAATATCTCGTCGAAGTCGACGCCCTTCTTCTGCTGGAACCCCTTCACCACGATCCTGGCTTTGTATCTGGGGGGGTTTCCGGCATCTCCCGGTTTCAGCTTGAACACCCACTTGTTTCGAAGTGCCCGCTTTCCTTTCGGCAACTCCACAAGTTCATATGTGTGGTTCTCATGCAGGGAATCCATCTCCTCCTGCATGGCACTTAACCACCTGCGGCTATGGGTGTCAAGCTTTGCTTCTTCAAAACTCTCCGGCTCCCCCTCGTCGGTTAGCAGCACGTGCTCTGGTTCCGGAAATCTCCGGGGGGCCCTTCTCTCTCTTAGAGGGTATCTCCGTTCCGGAGCTTCGGTAACCGGCTGCTCCGTTTCCTCTTCATCCGAATCCATTTCGGGATCGGGGCCGGTTCCGGTATCATTTTCATCTTCTTCGGCCGGTTCTGTTTCTTCACCGTCTTCGGCCGGATCCTCGAGTGCTAACCGGTCCCTTGCGGGTCGGGACTGCTCCTCGTAGAGTTGATCCTCACCGGTCGACTTGGAGCTCTTCATCTTCTTCTCCGACTCCCAGTCGGCGAGTGTCTTGTCCTCCATGAAGATGATGTCTCGACTCCTGAATATCTTCTTGTCGACCGGGTCCCATACTCGGTAGCCGAACTCGTCGTCGCCGTAACCGAGGAATATGCATGGCCGGGTCTTTGGATCTAGCTTTCCTCTCCGGTCCTTTGCCACATGCACGTATGCGAGACACCCGAACACCTTCAGATGCCGGTAAGATACTTCCCTACCGGTCCACACTCTCTGCGGCGTGTCTCCGTCCAAAGGTACTGAGGGTGATTTGTTTATCACATATGTCGCCGTCGACATTGCCTCAGCCCAAAATCCCTTGGGTAATTTCGCATGCGCCAGCATACTCCGGACCCTCTCCATTATGGTCCGGTTCATCCTCTCGGCCAGCCCGTTCAGTTCCGGCGTCTTCGGCACAGTAAACTCGAGCCGGATTCCCTTCGAGCGACAGTACTCCTGGAACTGCCCCCGGTATTCCCCTCCGTTATCCGCTCGTATCGCTTTCAGCTTCTTGCCGGATTCCCTTTCCACTCTCGCGTGAAGTTCTTTGAAGACGCACAACACTTGGTCCTTTGTCTTCAACGGTGCCGTCCACAGCTTCCGGCTGTGGTCATCAATGAATGTCACGAAGTACTAGGCTCCGCCATGTGACTTCGTTTCTACTTGACCCACGTCAGTGTGCACCAGCTCCAATGGTGCGCTACGTCTCGTCGGTGGCCTTGAGTGGAAGGAGGTCCGGTTTTGCTTACCGGCCAGGCAGTCGGTGCACTTCTCCAGGTGCACATGCTTCACTGGAATAAGGTTGTCTTCTGCAAGCCTCTTCATCCCCTTCTCACTCATGTGGCACAGTCTCTTGTGCCACAGCTCACCGGCAGTGTCGGCTGCCACGTTCAGCTCCTTCGGACATAGCCGGGAATTCATCAGGTACAGAGTGTTGACCTTCCGGGCCTGAGCCACTATCAGGCTCCCCTTGCTGAACTTCATGACACCGTTCCGGATGCTACCAGTGTAGCCTTCATCATCTAGCCTCCCGGCCGAGATCAGGTTCAATCGAACCTCCGGAACGTGTCGAACATCCTTCAGCAGCATCTTGCATCCGGTTGATGTCATCAGCCACACGTCTCCTATGCCGGCAATCCGGCATGTACCTTCATTTCCCATCCGGACACAGCCGTGCTCACCGGCTGTGTAGGATGAGAAGTATTTCTTCTCCGGGGTCAGGTGGAATGACGCTCCGGAATCGACCACCCAGGTCATCTCTTCACCGGCAAGGTTCAGCTCCGTCTCTTCGGTAATGAGCATTATCTCTTCTTCACTTGCCGCGAGTGCCGTCGTTCCTTTCCGGTCCTGCCCTCGCCGATCCGGACCTCTCCGGTCCGTGGCTCCCCGGTATGCACCGTTTCTCTCCGGTGACTTCTTCGAATCGGTGTCGACGGCTCCGTTGTCCTTTCGGTAATGCCAACAATTCTTCCGGAAGTGCCCCGGCTTCCCACAGTGGAAGCATGTGGGCCTTCCTCTTGACTGCGACCGGGTCCCCGACTTCTCCCGTCTTTGCGGACTCCGGTTCCATTGTCTTCCCCGATCCGATTCGGTAAGCAGCGCCTTCGAGTCGGAGGCCGGTTCTTTATCTCTCCGACGCGCTTCTTCGTTCAAAATACTTGTCTTTACCGTTTGTAAGGACAAGTTATCTTCGGTGCAGGAGGTGCTGAGAGTCACCACCAAGTTCTCCCAGCTTTCCGGCAATGTACACATCAGGATGATGGCTTGCATTGCATCCTCCAACGGGAACTTGATCGCCGCAAGCTGGTTCAAGAATCCCATGAACGTGCTTACGTGTTCCACCATACTCTCGCCGTCCCGGTACTTCAGGTTCACTATCTTCCTCATCAGGGAGGTCCGGTTCAACGCATTCTTCCTCTCGTAGAGGCCCGACAGCTTCCGCCACATCTCATAGGCGTTCGTATCGTTCGCCACATGTTGCAGAACACTTACATCGACATATTGCCGGATCGTCGCTACGGCTTTCCGGTTCAGGAGCTTCCACTCCGACTCTATTACCCCCTTGGGTATCTCGGCATTGTCGATCGGTTCGTACAGGTCTCGGACGATGAGAAGGTCTTCCATCTTTATCTTCCAGTCGGCGTAGTTCTGTGAGTTCAACACCATCATGCCCGGAGGCCCACTACCGCCGCCTTCCATTTTCTGTGTTACCGTCGCTCTGATACCACTTTGTTGCAAACCCGCGCTCGGCCACAACCGAGGAATAGGATCTACTCACAGAAAACAGGAAATACAGAATGCACGAAGACAATAGAGAGAAAGGTACACTGGATGTTTTACGTGGAAAACCCTAAATGGGAAAAACCACGGGAGTCCTCAACCTCCAACTATCACTATGAACAGGGATGTACAATGGTGAAGCTACAAGGCAACAACCTTGAGCTCACTGTCTTCGCCACAGGCGGCGGCAGTACATAGAGGCAACGACCTCTTCGTCTCTCTCTCTCTCTCTCTCTCTCGGCTGCTCACTTTTCTCTCTCTCAGCTGAAAACATAAAAATGAGCAACAACATAAACTGTTTGCCCTAAGTCATATTTATACACATATGACTTTCGGGCTATTTACAAATATAGCCTCAAGGGCTCTTGGCAAACATATTCACAAATATGTCCCTGCATCCGGATCTCTCTCCGGGTACATTCGTCATCCGGCTCCGTAACCGGGGTCTTCAGCATCCGGCTCCGTAGCCGGGGTCTTCATCATCCGGCTCCGTAACCGCAACCGGGCTTGCCGTCATTTATCTCCGGACATCCCATCCGGAGGGACCGAAATCCCAACAATACACTGTTGGTGCTAATGTGTATGAATGTATTTACAATAGTATGCCATGGAATTTGTAGCTACAAGTAGCAGTTACCATGTTCTCTTGTAAACAAACATGTATTTCGCGAAAACAGTTAAATAAATTCGTTTGGAATCAATTTCTTGTATACAGTCTGCTTTCTGTGCTTCTTTCTCAATAAAATCATGTCTTTTTTGTTAAGTTTTAAGTTATAAGTTATAGCGAAATAGTCATCAGTAGCTAATTAGTTGTACAAATGCAGCTAATTAGCTGTACAAATGCAGCTAATTAGCTGTCAATAGCTAAATAGTCATCAATAGAATGAAATCAACAATCTGCAACATATTCCTCAAATTACACAGTAGATAAGTACAGTGGGAACAAGTAATTAAATTCTTCATTGAATAATGTCATCTCTTTACATATTTATAAATTACCATTGGAAATGTCTACAAATCTCCTATAAATAGCTAAGCTCTTGCTAGTCAGTGGAACGAGTCTACATATATTATCCGCATATTGAGCTCGGTATGGAGTCCACAACCATGCACCTAGTTGGCAGCTCACTATTTGCACCAGGTACTGTTCAGGCATTTCCTCGGGTAGAATGAGACAGCATCTCCGAATATTGAAGTAGTGTCGGAAATGTTCTGTATCCAAAATCAATGTATTGTCGGCATTATATTCAGGCCAAGTAGCCCAAAAATCAGAAAGTCTCTTGAATCTTGCAGCTTCCATTTGCTCACAATTTTCTCGTGCCCATTGACCTTTAAAACGACTTCGCCATTTTGGGAAGAATCTTGCCAAACACTTCCACACATCTGATTTTGGTTTTTCACTCCAAATAAACAAATCAAAGTATTCCACAACCCACTCTAGAAACTGATTTGCGTCCCTCCTTGGCTGCATATATCTCACACTCATCAAGACTTTATCAAGCTCCAAGATCAAGGCTCTTCTTTCGACTTCTAGTGGTTTAGGTTTCCATTCCTGAAACTGAGCCGCTGTTACACCATTTTCTGGTAGGATACGATCAATCTCAATCAGCTCAGGTTCGGCTGACACAACTGGTGTCCTTTTCCTCTTTAAACCCCTAGTCGACTGTGTTGGGCCTAACTTCACATTCTGGTGCTCTTGTTTTGTCGACTTAGTTATCAATCCTTGGATTACCTCAGTGCATGTAGCTACTGTTCTGCTCGATATCAGTCCACTGGTATCACATGCTGCATCTACCTGCAACACCAAGTCATCCGTGCTACATGCTGCATCTACCTGCAACACCAAGTCATCCGTGCTACATGCTTGATCAACTTGTGTGACCAGATCACTTGTGTCAGTTGCTACATCTACTTTCAAGATGGGGCCCTTTAAACATGCCGCAACATCAACAGTATCCACACTGCCATTGGCCTTACGAGCAATAGAATCAAACCCTTTAGACTCTGCAACATCAGAAAACACCAACATATTCACACTCACAAAGTAACTAATAGTCTCACAAAACAATATCCTGAACATCAAAGAGTTTCAGTCATAGAACAACACTCTTCAAATTATCTTGGAAAAACATCATAGAGTTCCATTACATAATGTGGATCAAGCAACAACCAATCTGAGGTTTTACTTGTCCAACAGGATAGTAAAACTTCATAAAACCCGAGCAAAATCCCTAAGCTAACAATCATATCCAACTAAACAGTATTTCGCTCCACTACGTCTGGGCCCCTTGACCGAGTAACTGGTCTTGTTCCCGATCGTGGCCCCTTCTTCAGCCTTTTTCTGGTTGGTTCCCCATTTAGCCTTGCTTCTAGGACCCAATGCGCAAGTGTGTCCTCCTCCGACAACCTTCCCATCGCCTCAGCAGCTAATTGCACATCAGCCGTTTCTTGAACTAGCTTTTCAAGTACAGAGGGATCTGTTTGGACATTTTCAGTAGTTGGGCTCGGTGGGGTGGAATCAAGGTCTTGAGACTCGAAGAAATGTTGCATCAAGTGTTCATAAACACTGTTGTTGTGAACCTCAGTTTTACATGTTGTTTCCACTATTTCATGGCATTTCACATCGTTGCCTAATTCAGTACACTGTTCCAAAAGAATAGGGTGCAGCTGATCTGAAGGAGATGTGATAGCAGGACTCTTACTTTCAGCCACATTGGCAGTAGTATCCTCATCTGTTGCAGCATCATCAGCACCAGACACATCATGTGCCGTCCTTAATCCACAAGATTCTACAATAACATGACAGTTATTTAGGATAGCTAATTAGCTACTTTACTACACAATGGTAGAAGCTAGGATAGCTAATTAGCTAGTACGATAGCTAATTAGCTAGTATGATAGCTAATTAGGTACTTTACTCAACTATGGTAGTAGCTAGGATAGCTAATTAGCTACTTTACTAACTATGGTAGTAGCTAGGATAGCTAATTAGCTACAATGAAAGCTAATTAGCTACTTTCTGAACTATGTAGTAGCTAGGATAGCTTATTAGCTACTAGGACAGCTAATTAGCTGCCAGTAGCTAATTAGCTACTAGGATAGCTAATTAGCTGCCAGTAGCTAATTAGCTACTAGGATAGCTTATTAGCTACTTTACACAACTATGGCAGTAGCTACTAGGATAGCTAATTCGCTAGGATAGCTAATTCGCTAGTAGGATAGCTAATTAGTTGCCAGCAGCTAATTAGCTAGTAGGATAGCTAATTAGCTACTAGGATAGCTAATTAGTTGCCAGTAGCTAATTAGCTAGTAGGATATCTAATTAGGTACTTTACTCAACTATGGTAGTAGCTAATTAGCTAGTAGGATAGCTAATTAGCTACTAGGATAGCTAATTAGCTGCTAGTAGCTAATTAGCTACTAGGATAGCTTATTAGCTACTTTACACAACTATGGCAGTAGCTAATTAGTTACTAGGATAGCTAATTAGTTGCCAGTGGCTAATTAGCTAGTAGGATACCTAATTAGCTTTTTTACACAACTATAGTACTAGCTAATTAGCTAGTACCATAGCTAATTACCTACTAGGATAGCTAATTAGCTAGTAGGATAGCTTATTAGCTACTTTACACAACTATAGTAGTAGCTAGGATAGCTAATTAGCTACTATGGTAGCTAATTAGCTACTTTACTCAACTATGGTAGTAGCTAGGATAGCTAATTAGCTACTTTACTCAACTATGGTAGTAGCTAGGATAGCTAATTAGCTACTTTACTAACTATGGTAGTAGCTAGGATAGCTAATTAGCTACTTTACTAACTATGGTGGTAGCTAGGATAGCTAATTAGCTACAATGAAAGCTAATTAGCTACTTTCTCAACTATGTAGTAGCTAGGATAGCTTATTAGCTACTAGGACAGCTAATTAGCTGCCAGTAGCTAATTAGCTACTAGGATAGCTAATTAGCTGCCAGTAGCTAATTAGCTACTAGGATAGCTTATTAGCTACTTTACACAACTATGTCAGTAGCTAATTAGCTACTATGATAGCTAATTAGCTAGTAGGATAGCTAATTAGCTAGTAGGATAGCTAATTAGTTGCCAGTAGCTAATTAGCTACTAGGATAGCTAATTCGCTAGTAGGATAGCTAATTAGTTGCCAGTAGCTAATTAGCTAGTAGGATAGCTAATTAGTTGCCAGTAGCTAATTAGCTAGTAGGATAGCTAATTAGCTTTTTTACACAACTATGGTACTAGCTAATTAGCTAGTACCATAGCTAACTAGCTACTAGGATAGCTTATTAGCTACTTTACACAACTATGGCAGTAGCTAATTAGTTACTAGGATAGCTAATTAGTTGCCAGTGGCTAATTAGCTAGTAGGATAGCTATTTAGCTTTTTTACACAACTATAGTACTAGCTAATTAGCTAGTACCATAGCTAATTAGCTACTAGGATAGCTAATTAGCTAGTAGCTCATTAGCTGCCAGTAGCTAATTAGCTAGTAGGATAGCTAATTAGAAAAGACTAAGCTTATTAGCTACAGTATGGTATACCTGTTAGTTTTCTCCACTCATTTGGTAGAGTTGTACTACAATCTCCCAAACAGAATGCAGCAATTCGACAGGCATGTTGAAAACAAAGCAGATGGTATGTGTGGTTGCATGGTTGTAGGTGAACCAACAAAGACGCAGTTTTGTCCTCCACACCTAACCCGCAAGCGATGCAACGTGCTTGAACTGTCAATAAATCATTTTCTGGTTCTACTTCATTTGGTAAGGGAGCAAGAATGTTCAGGTCCAAATCCTGTCTGGTCCTTACCATTCCCTCCACAAAATGTAGCTTCTTCTTAAGGCAACTAACTACCTGTTCTTGATGAATGTATTGTTCCTTCAACGCAACAGAGAAATTTACCGATTAATTATTCTTGTTGTTGAAAGATACACCAACTTTGCTCAGGAATCGTTAACTTACTTGAAGCTTATCCAAATTGTAATCTGCAACAGTATTTACACCTAGAAGGTCCAGGTTCATTGAAAGAACCTGGATCTCTATTTGCAGTTCTATTTTACGCTGGGAATCCAGTGGCCCCTCTAATTCAAGCTCCTATTGCGCAACCTATTCCAGATAATGCTTGATTAGCACATTTTACCCGTTATTTATAACACAATCACATACCAGCAAAACAATAGTTACCTGAATCTTATTTCTAATTGTTGTAACAACAGAAGTAACTTTGCTCTCCATTGCAGAAGCCATTGTGGCTTTCTCTAAATCAGTCTTAAAAAATGCCAATGTCTCACAGGCTTCATGGACATTTTTTAGCATATAGCTAACCAATGTCTCACCTGTATCATCGACATTGGCTTTCCTTGGGTGTCGGTGTGGTGTATGCCCCCGGTCTTGCTGGGAGTCGGCAGTTGCATCAACAGCTGCCATGCTCCAAAATCTGTCTATTTTTTGTGCCAAGGTCCCCATCTTTCGGCATCTTTTTACCGATCCTCACCATAGACTGCCCAAGCTACCCTATACATTTCAGGGTCTCTAGATTCCTTCGCTGTTTTGCAGTACTCATATGCAAATGCTCTAGCAAATGAAACTGACAACTCATTGTTGACTGGGATCTCCTGATGAACTTTCTGGTGCAGTCTCATGCAGTCATCGTACAAGTCGGCTCGTACATGCTTCAGCTTGACCTTGCCTTTGACTCTAGGCACTGTATATACTGTCATCCAGTCTATATCACTGATCAATTTATCACTTAGGACAGCAGGGTCAACACCCTCGAGTGACAGACCATAGGTGTTGTGGAAGTCCTCCTTTGTCTCGCAAAATTTTGCGAAGTTTAGCACTCTCGTATACGGAGGAACGAGCCATCTGAAATATCATTTCCGAAATCAGAAATAGTGCAAAATCAGAATATGTGAGAATCAAAAACCCCAATCAACAACAACAAAAATGGTGCAAAATCTTTAACTTAGCAAATCAGAAACCCTAATCATAATTTGTATTCAGAAATTTGAAATCAGAAACCCTAATCAAAATCTGTAATCAGAAGTTTGAAATTAGAAACCCTAATCAAAATCTGTAATCAGAAGTTTGTAACCAGAAACCTTATTCAGAAATTCTAATCAGAAATTTATAATAAAAAACCCTAATCAGAAATTTCAATCAGAAACCCTAATAAAAAATTTCAATCACAAACCCTAATCAGAAATCCTAAGCAGAAATTTATAAACAAAAACCCTATTCAGAAATTCTAATTTGTAATCAAAATTTGTAACCAGAAACCCTATTCAGAAATTTATAATCAAAAACCCTAATCAGAAATTTCAATCACAAACCCTAATCAGAAATTTCAATCACAAACCCTAATCAGAAATTTCAATCACAAACCCTAATCAGAAATTCTAATAAGAAATTTATAAACAAAAACCCTAATCAGAAATTTCAATCAGAAACCCCAATCATCACTAAAGACAGGATTAAACACAAAAAAAGTAATATAAACACACCTGTTGCTACTCCCCGATTTGCGAGACATCCTTGTATGGGACTCCAAGGACTTCGCCCTATTCGATTTTGGGGAAATATGAATCGGCACCAAAGTTCAGACAGTAGTCAAAAAGAAAAAACAAATGTTTGGGGTTTCTTTAACTAAAACATACCTGGACGATGATCGAGCGGTGTCGTAGTGTATTTTGTACACTACGTGAAAAACGTATATAGTATTAGATTCAATAAAAAATGAAGAAATAGAAGAAAATAGCAAAATAAATGGAACATGCATAGGGCAAGATTCGAACCTTGCACCTCCATGTTAATAATGTAATGTCTTACCATTACACTAGCATTTCATTACTATTAAAGCATAGATGTCCCACATAGAAAGGTAAATTCACGCTAGGATAAACATTAGAAAAACGCATAACAAAAGAAAAAGCTACACATACACATCTAGCGTGCATGATAAAAAACGCACAAGTTAGAAAAAAGCATGATCACTTTAGATAAAGCATATAGTCTATCTATAGGAAAAGCATGGGGTCTATAGTTAGAGAAAAAGCATGGATTACTAAGACTTCCTCATCACTACATAAGGATGGGGAGCACAATGTAATTGTGTGTGAAAAATATTTGGAAACTGGATATGTTTCTAAAAAACACCAATTAATAAACTATACTCGTGGGATTCACGAGAATTCTATATCATTCTCTTTCAACCGAAGTTTATATTCTTATATTCATATTGATTAATCTAATACAATACACTCGTGGGATTCACGAGTTTGCTATAACTCTTTCTTACAACATATTTATATTCTTATTAGCCTTAAAACTCTCCTCTTCCTAGTCCAAAACCCCGGTGGTTCCCACCCGACTCACGCAACGATCCGGAGCCGAAAGGCACGACACAGTTGGTGAACCCGACGTGAAGACGGGTGGCAAGGAGATGGAGAATCAACAAGAGGCGATGAGCATAACGATGATGATGATGTTCGAGCGGATGCTACAAGAACAACGAGTGATGTCGGAGATCACGGGGGCAGTAAAGCGGCTCGTACAACGAAACGGACAATTCAACGGAAACGATGTGTCACGCTATCTACGTGACTACAAGGCGGAGATGATACGATGTGGGATACCGGAAGGATTGCAAGTGACATCCTTCAGTCGGGTAGCCACGGATGAGTTACAAGAGAGAATCCACAAGATACGGCAACAAAACTCGACATGGGGGTCATTCGAAGAAGCTTTACGAGAGGCATATGATTACAAGAGATCGAAGGGAAAAGATCGGCGAGAATTCGACGAATGGGTGGCATCGGAGAAGACCCACCGAAGTGCAACACAAGCATTCCTAGAGTTCGAGCATCGTCTTGCTCAACTCTCGGAGCGGGAACGAAGATTGGTGGGAGAAGATAAAGTCTTAATGTTCGTAAGATCGATCGATCGGAAAGAAAGGATGGACATTGGGATCGAACTCGAAGATGATGACGATGCGAACGGCCTTACCGAGGATTGGGCCAAAGTCGAAAGGGTATGCCGAAGACATGATGAAAGGAAGCTGAGAATCTCGTCAACAACGACATGGCCCATGAAGGATGGTCGATTGAGGAAAAACGATGAAGCCAATATGAAGGCCGAAATACAACATGATGGTACCACGGGAGAAAGAGTGGAACAAGACACCCACTCGTCTTGTGAAAGAACGATGGCGAAGGATAAGGCCGATAATTCAAGTGTAGAAGGAAATTTCGGGATACAAGTGCCCGAGACATCGGGTCAAAAAGGGGTAAGCATAATAGATGTTTGCATAATTGATGCAGATAAAGAGTGTGAAGCGGATGTGATTAAGGAGGTAGCCACAAAAGACGAAATCGAATCGGAGGTGGCTATGGACGAATCAATGGCGGATTGCCATATCGAGACTTCCCCACCACTGATTCCAGAGACTCCGGCGGTTGCGATCGAAAGGCAACGTGAGACCGAAGAGACGGAAGGTGGCGGAGAGAAAACGAATGTCGAAGCCGACGAATACGATGAAGAGATAGCCGAGAAGAATGCTAAGGGTGAAACTACGAAAGAAGGTAATACCGAGGATTCATGCCAACAATATCTAGAGACTTCGGCGGTTGTGTCCGAGAACCAACGTGAGACCGGAGAGACGGGAGATGGCGGCGAGGAAGGTAAAGTCGGAAGTCGGTTCGGATGGAAAATGATCCATCCGAAATTCCAATCTAAAAGAAAGTGCGACAATGCGGAGGTCGGGTCTACGACGGGAGAAGCGCGTAATACAGAGCACGCTCTACGGCGAATAAAGAAACGCGTGTTATGGCGAATAAAGAAGCACGCGCTACGGCGAGAAAAGAAGCATGCATTACAACCACACGAGGACCGAACAACGAGCACATATCGGAGGACCTACGTAGCGAACAACGGAAAGAAGTGCCGAAAGTCGAACCGGACAAGGCAGGTGAAAACGAAGAAAAGAAAGCAAATCCGGACGAAAAGAAAAGAAAAGAAACCGACCCGAAAGAGCACTGAATCGGTAAAAACCGATCAACCGAGTCCGGATCGACCGAATACAAATCGGAAAGGAAGCCGAACTAAACGAAAGACGATCCGACGAGACCGAATCGGAAGTAAGCTAATCCGACTAAACCGAAAATCCGAAAAGAAGTCGAGATTGATGAAGAAAAGAAAGAGGGCAAGAAAAGATACTACCGCGGATGACAAGGATCAAGCGGACCATGCAAAAAGCGAACGAAGACTATGGTGGATCGGATGTCGACAATGGTTCGGGTGGAAAGAATGGATGTGCTCCAAATGGAGAGACAAAGTCAACATAACAAGAGAAGTCGAGGGTACTACGAGCCGGCAACGAAACCAATCGGGTAGAGACCGGACGGAGGAGACTAACAAACACCAACAACTTCGGCACATACCGGAGGATGTGCGGGTTTGGAGGGGGTGAGTGTCGTAGTGTATTTTGTACACTACGTGAAAAACGTATATAGTATTAGATTCAATAAAAAATGAGAAATAGAAGAAAATAGCAAAATAAATGGAACATGCATAGGGCAAGATTCGAACCTTGCACCTCCATGTTAATAATGTAATGTCTTACCATTACACTAGCATTTCATTACTGTTAAAGCATAGATGTCCCACATAGAAAGGTAAATTCACGCTAGGATAAACATTAGAAAAACGCATAACAAAAGAAAAAGCTACACATACACATCTAGCGTGCATGATAAAAAACGCACAAGTTAGAAAAAAGCATGATCACTTTAGATAAAGCATATAGTCTATCTATAGGAAAAGCATGGGGTCTATAGTTAGAGAAAAAGCATGGATTACTAAGACTTCCTCATCACTACATAAGGATGGGGAGCACAATGTAATTGTGTGTGAAAAATATTTGGAAACTGGATATGTTTCTAAAAAACACCAATTAATAAACTATACTCGTGGGATTCACGAGAATTCTATATCATTCTCTTTCAACCGAAGTTTATATTCTTATATTCATATTGATTAATCTAATACAATACACTCGTGGGATTCACGAGTTTGCTATAACTCTTTCTTACAACATATTTATATTCTTATTAGCCTTAAAACTCTCCTCTTCCTAGTCCAAAACCCCGGTGGTTCCCACCCGACTCACGCAACGATCCGGAGCCGAAAGGCACGACAGCGGGTTCTGTGTTGTAGCTCTCAATCTGCAATGTCGATTTTTTGCTGTTGCGGGAGCTACGTCTGCGTTCGTGCTCTGAGTACTCCATCTACGTTCAAAATCAGACTTAGGCTAAACAGGAAATTGATGACATTGAAGTCGACCTTAGATGATGGTGATATTCCCCAAGTTCCACTACGTCTGAAACAGAAGTTCAAATATTTGAGTTTTTTCATAAATTAGTTTTTCAAATATTTGATTTTCCCACAAAAAAGACTAGCTAAACAAATAGCTAATTAGCTATGGCCATTTTAGTAGCTAATTAGCTATAATAGTGTTTCCACTCGCATGCTTTTACCCATAAAATAGTATCTTAACTATTATTGTTTTATGTTGTGTGTGAAGAACCACACTCAATTTTGTACATTCCTCGACAACGTGTAAGCCCTATTTCCTTCCCGTCCATAACCCCCGCGGTTCCACCTCACGATTCGCACATAGTGACAGATTTTCACAACAACGTTGCACTATGTTGAGATTGATTCTGAACATTTTTCACTCATGGTGCAAAAATGACTATTTATCACTAGTAGCTTTCTGCATAGCTAATTAGGTATGTCAAGGACATAGCTAATTGTTTCCACTGGCATGCTTTGCATCCTACAAAGCTAGAGATCACAGCTATGTGAGGATGGGGAATGAAGGTGCATGCCGAATTGTCAACATAGGAGATGTGTGGCTAATGACGTCAACGGGGTGCAAGTTGCTGTTGAGAGACGTTCGACACGTTCTAAAGGTTCGGTTGAACCTAATCTTAGCCGTTAGCTGGATGATGAAGGCTACATGGGTAGCATCCAGAACAGAGTCATGAAGTTCAGCAAAGGGAGCCTGATCGTGGCCCAAGCCCGGAAGATCAACACATTGTACCTGATGCATGCCTAGATTTACCGAGAGGAAGTAAATGTGGCAACGGACATTGCCAGTGAGCTGTGGCACAAGAGGTTGTGCCACATGAGCCAAAAAGGGATGCGTAAACTGTTGGGAATTCGATCCCTCTAGATGAGATTCAGATGAGAACCGGATGAGCCGGATCAAATGAGACGAAGGAAGGAACCGGATGGTATCTGGAAGAAATCTGGCCGAATCCGGTATGAACCAGCAAATAGGATCATATTAGTAAATATGTTCAGATGTGATCCTTGAGGTCCTATTTGTAAATATCCCTAAATTTATATAAGTATAAATATAACTAGGGAAACAATGTTCATTATAAGAGTTGTTATCATTATTGTTGTACAGAGTGCAGAGAGGCAAAGAGGTAGAGAGACAGAGAGACAGAGAGACAGAGAGAGATACAGAAAGTTTTTTTGTTGTAACCACCGGTACGCGAAGATAGAGCTTGAGGCCGTTGCCTCTGAGTCTCCCATTGTACCCTTCCTCTGATATTGATAGTTAGAGTCTGTGGGCTCCCATGGTTTTTCCTTATTAGGGTTTTCCACGTAAATATTCGGTGTCATCTCTGTTGTCTGTAGAAGTGCATTACTTCTTTCTGTCTATTTCTTCCATTGTGAATTTGAGACTCGGTTGTGGCCAAATGTTATTCCGTTCAATTTGCTATCAAATCATGGAAGATCCATTCGGCAACGTGTTCAAGCTCACCAGCTCCAACTACCCAATGTGGAAGTCGAAGATGAGGGACATGTTGGTGGTCAAAGATCTCTGGTTGTTGGTACATCGTGAGACAAAAGACCAGATAAAATAGATGCCACAAACTGGGAGGTGATGAACATGAAGACAACGGCATACACGTGATGCTTCATCAACATGAGCTTGTACAACAGCTTTAATGAAGAAACTAAGGCTCATGTGCTCTAGGAGAAAATAAAGACCATGCTGGAGAGCAAAAATGTTGTGAATCGGGTCTCAATATTTTGGAAGTTAGTGAGGCTTTGATACCAAGACGGATCCAGTATGGCAGAGAACATGAATGCCTTCCAGGGGCTGATAAACCAAAAAACTTCGTTGGAAGTATGTCTAGCCGACGAGGTACTCGCGTTGCTCCTGCTCGGTTCCCTCCCGGATAGTTAGGAGACGTTAGTTGTCACTTTGGGAAACTTAAGGCCGGAAGGTAAACACCTTTCCCTAGCAAGGGTAAAATCAAGCTCGCCGGACGAAGAAGCTCGCCGGAAAGAACGGGAGTTTGGAACCTATCAGAATGCCTTGGTTACGGAAGAAGACCATAACCAGGGAAGACGCCGGAATCAGAGTTTCTAGAACCGGGACAAATCGGGGATGACGTCGAAGTCAAGGGGGAGGCCCACCCACTTTTATTGCGGAAATCCAGGCCACTACTAGAAGAATTGCCGACCCTTCTGGAAGGAGAAAGGAACCGACAATGCCGACTCAAAGAAGGTTCTGGACCGAAGATGTTCGGATCGAAAAGGAACGACGCCAATCACGACAAGCGAGGAAGAACTACTGCTCATGAATGAGGAGAGCGAGCTACATCTGGTCAGTGATGAGACGACATGGTTAGTCGACTCCGGAGCATCGTTCCATCTTACCCTCGATTGAAAGTACTTCGCATCATACAGAGCTAGAGATCAGGCTATGTGAGGATGGGAAATGAAGGTGCATGCTAGATTGTTGGCATAGGAGACGTGTTGTTGATGACATCGACCGGGTGCAAGATTCTACTAAAAGATGTCGACATGTGGTTGGTAAAGACGTTTCTTACCGGCATCTAAAGGTGTTTGACTATCTCGCCTACGTGCATGTTGCAAAGGACAAGAGAGTGAAATTGGATCTGAAGTCCCAGCCATGCATATTCCATGGGTATGGCGATGATGAGTTCGGCTACCGAGTGTGGGACTTGGTCGACAAGAAGGTCTTCAGGAGTCGAGACATAGACTTCATGGAAGACAAGACTATTGCCGACTTAGAATCGGAGAAGTAGATAGAGGACTCTGGATCGACCGACAGAGATTGGTTGGAAGATGCAAGGACACATTCAATCGGAAGCCTGATGTCAGCTGAAGACCATGACGAACCGGCCGGATTCAGACAAAGAACCAAACCGACCGAAGAAGAATCAGAAATCGGAACTAGACAAGACCCCAAATTGGATTCGGATGAAGAACAAACAGAGGAGCTAGTGGTCAAGAACCAAGGAAGAAGATATCCTCTTAAGGAGAGAAGAGCCCCCCAAAGATTTCCGAATGTAGAGCATGTGCTGTTGACCGATGAGGGGGAGCCGAAAAGTTTTGAAGAAGCAAAGAAAGACACCCACAACCGCAAGTGGTTAAGTGCCATGCATGATGAGATGGATTCCCTGCATGAGAACTACACATATGAGCTGACAAAACTGCCAAAAAGAAAGAGAGCGCTCTGGAACAAGTGGGTGTATAAGCTGAAATTGGGAGACTTCGGAAATCCACCGAGGTATAAAGCCTGCATTGTGGTGAAGGGTTTCCAACACAAAAATGAGTGGATTTCGACAAGATCTTTGCCCCAGTAGTCAAGATGACTTCCATCTGGACGGAGCTAAGAATAGGAGCAAGCATGGACCTCGAGCTTGAACAAGTCAATGTTAAGACAACTTTCCTTCACGGGGACCTCGAGGAGGAGATTTACATGCAGAACCAAAGGGATTTGTCAAGAAAGGGAAGGAGCACCTGATTTTCCTATTGAAGAAGAGCTTCTACAAACTGAAGCAAGCTCCCTGCCAATGGTACCGGAAGTTTGACTCCTTCATGACGGACCAAGGATACCACAAGATGTAAGCCAACCACTGTGTATTTGTGAAGAAGTTCGACAAAGTAGACTTCCTGATACTAGTGTTGTACGTGGACGATATGTTGATCATCGGACGGGACCGTATCAAAACCGGGAATCTAAAGAAGGCTTTGAACCGGGCCTTCTCAATGAAAGATCTAGGTTTGACGAAACATATTTTGGGGATGCATATAATCTAGGACTGGTCGAAGAAACAGTTCTTGCTGTCACAAGAGTACATTTGTCGCAGATATCGAGGACGGGACCACGGGGACCTTGGACCAAGGAGCTAGTGGGAGTAGGAAGATCGTCCCGATATCTTTGCTAGATCGGTGTCCAGCCATGTATCTGGTCCGGATTGGTTCCTGTTGCCTCTTAGGAACACGGCCCGTGGTCAGTCCTTCAACCTAGACCCCAAGGTGGGTGTGGAACAACGAACAGAGCTTAAGCGTACTGCGTAAGGAGAGAACCTCTGTGATTCCTCCGTGTGTACGGGGAGACGGCTACAACCGACTCCCTATCACAGGTTGCACTTACGTACTACTACGCTTACGTATCCGAGACACAAACATTGAATTAGTTGCAGCTATACACAAAAACTCAGAGAAGATAGTATTTTATTATCAGGCGTTCTTTTACATTTCCCAAAAATTACACGCACCTCCTTAAGAGGTTTTCTGCCCTTTATATCTGCAGGGTCTAATTAGCCGTTCACGCTTCCCGCGTGAACCGTTACATATGTTACGCTTATATAGTTTCTTATTCCTACGCTTTTGGCCGTCGGTTACTATTCCGGCGGACAAGACCTGGCACGCCTGTGGGACAGTGCCTTTGCACGTCGGACCCATCCCATTAATCTTCTTCCAAAATGGCCCGGATGTTCGGCTCTGTTGTGGTGTCCTTGTCCGGAGTTGATGTAGGGCCTGTAGGTGCATTGTGGTGCGGCTCCTCTGCTTGGTCGGCCTGGTTTCTCCCGAAGTCGCCTTCGCCGTGTGCGGGTGGTCCGGGTACGGTGGGCTCTTCTTGAGTTAGTGGGTTGGGCTCCGCCGGTAGCGTGCTTGCAGTCGGCTGCAGCTCAGCTGCTATTGTTACGTCCTCCGCGGTGTTGGCCGTTTTTGTGTGTCCCTGGGCGTGTTGGCCGGTCAGAAGAGCAAGGACAAGTGGGAAGGCGGAGTTGGATCGGATAATAGGAAGTAAATAATAGTAGAATTATTATTCGGAGGGACGGATCCGGTACAGTTGTACCGATCCGGATCCGGACCGATTCAGATGTCGGTTGCCTAAGCGCACCGATTGTAACCTTGCCGGATGCCTATAAAAGGATCCGATGATTTGTAAAGGGTTTGACGGAAGTAATACAATAGTAATTATTGTGTGTTTATCTGTATCTTCGTATTGTTTACCGTCTGTGCTTAATTGTAATCATCTTACGCGTGTAACCTAGCATCTAATCCTTACCACCCCTTCGGAGAAGTGTCGGATAGACACCTGTGTTGAGGCTAGTCCGGCCAGGCAGACAACACTATTTTGGTGACCACGATTCCTGCAAAGTGCAGAGGACAACCGGGGGATGGATGTCTAGACCAAACGACGACCACATCACCGAACGAGGGAGACGATACACCGAACGCGAGCAACGACGGGAAGCCCTGCAGCAAGCCGTCGACGAGATCCGGCGGGATCGGTCATTCTCCAAAACTCCTCGGAGAGTCGCAGAAGAAGCACTGCAGTTCCGGGTCCTGCAAATCCCCGACGAAGGCAGTAGCATAACAAGCCTGCAAGAGGCGGAAACGATACTACAGACGCTCGCCGGGGGCGACGGGGACTCGGAAGCATTCGGAACACTTGAGGCGGAGTCGGAAAGCGACGGAAGCGTTGCGTCCCGGTATAAAAGCAGCCACGACACACCAAACGACCGGGAGGAAGAGGGGTCGGAAGACTCAGTAACACCAGAGCCAGAGGAAGAAATAACCCTGGAATTCGGTGACCGGCAATCGCCGAGGGAGGCTGACCGGATACCGACAACAACCGCAAAGGAACCGAAGGAGCGGATACCGACAACACCCGCGAAGGAACCGAAGGAGCGGATACCGACAACACCCGCGGAGGAACTAAAGGTTCTCACACTAACGCCAACAACGGACAGAGAGCAGAGGAAGCAGGAGAGTCAGTTGGACGACACGATGTCATACCCATACCCAAAGTACCGGGATGAGGCCGACGCGGAGGCACACGTGTACGCATTCCTCCAAACATGGGAAGCCAACCATGTCTCCCAAAGACTGACGGAGCCCGAAGCCGAACGATCCAAAGTCGCCGAATTCGGCATAACCTTAGAAGGACCGGCGGCCCGATTGCACGCAAAGCACTTACCGGGCAACTTTGCCACATTTGATGCCTTGAAGGCCAGATTCCTCAGGCTTTTTCACAGACAATTTGAGCAAAGGGAATTGGTCGGGCAGTTCTACACCACCCGACAGGAAGAGAACGAGACCGTGCCACAATTCATCATTCGGTTTCAGACCCTGCAAAGCCAACTGACAAGAGCACCACCCGAAGACGAAGCCAAAGCAGTCTTTTTGGCCACGCTGAAAGAGCCACTTCGAACAATGTGCGGAGTCCTTGATTTCCAAACCAGCACAATGGACCAAGTTATTGATCGGGTTTTAGAAATGGACAAGACTAGCCCCTTCTTGTTGATGGGGATGTTACACCGGGCACTCCCGAAGGAGGAAGACCTGAGGTTCCGACAGGCCTTACAATGTACAACATGCCTAAATTCGGGGCACTCAACAGTAGACTGCACCCTGCGGACACAATGTATGATCTGCAACTCTCGAGCCCATACAAAGGACCGATGCGAATATAACCTGTTAAATCGGCAGGCAGCACCGGTTCGACATAAGAACCACGCAATCAGAACCCGGACGAGGATCGATTCCGGAGAGACGACCGCTACCAATGCGAACGTGGTAACAGATACGCTGATAGAAGACGCGATAACTATGACCGAGAGGAGAGACGCAGAGATAGCTACCCCCGGGACCGGTACGACCGAGACGAATCCCCGGAATACGAACGACGCAGAGAAGAGAGGCGACAAGGGAACCGAAATTTCCGACGGAATCAGAAGCGTGGATTTTTCCGAAGAGAGGAACGTCGGGAGGCAGCGAGGAATGACAACCCGGTATCGATACCGGATAACCGAAAAACCGAAGACGACCGCCGAAGCATACCCACCCTCCAAACTGGGGACAAAGGAGAAACGAGCAACAGTCACAAGGTGTACTATTATTACTGCCGTAAGGAAGGCCACTATAGTAACCAATGCCCAAGCAAAACCAATGACAAGCAGCCGGACGTCAACATGGCTACAGCCGAAATAACAGAAGTACAGTAGGTCACAACCCGGTCAAAGGGAAAGACCGCCGAGTGGGAAGCCAAGGAGGCAATCAGAAAACAAGCGGCACAATGGATCAAGGAGGCCAATGAACAGAATGCGGCAGAAGTAAGAGACCAAAATATGCCAAAAGACGAAGAAATCATACAGCCAGGAGAAAACCCGACATGGCAAGCGCTACAGGACTGTCAAATCGTGCTGCCGTTAGCACGACTACTACAGTTGGTGCCACAGTTTACGGCAAACTTACAGGCATCCGTGAGCAAACCGAAGCCGACGCCAGCACCGGTATTCTTCTCCAACCCGGAGGAAGGACCAGCGGTGGTCGATACAAGTAGCCCAGCGATCACGGCAATCGTGAAAGGAAAGGAAATTGCTGAAACAATTATTGACGGAGGCTCCGGGGTAAATGTCATCAGCCGACAGACATGCAACAACCTGGGCATCCGGGAATGGGAACCATGCCCCTTCTGGTTACGCATGGCGGATACCAGCTCAGTCCGACCGACCGGGCTTATCCGGGAATTGGAAGTAACGATCGGAGGCCACGTATTCCGGATATCGGCCGTGGTGCTGCAGCTGAATGTACAAGGCGCGTACCCCCTACTGCTAGGACGACCATGGCTGCGAACGACGCATATCAAGCAGAGCTGGCAAAAGAACATGATCACATTCCGGCGAGGGAAAGCAAAGGTACGAGTAACGACGCAACCACGGGTGATCACCAGTAAGGAAGCAACTCCATTGTATGCGGAAAGCATTAACATGTTGGAGGGATTACCGGACGAGGAAGTCGAGCGGTACCTCGAGGAACACCCACGAATCGTCCCACTGTTTGAGGTGGATATCACGGCGGCAATAGAACCGTACATTACGACGCCGGATGAACCGGACCAAGCGGCGATCCGGGAACTGCGACAAGCGCAGGAATCCCTAGAGAGGGAAATGACGATATCCCAGAGAGTAAAAGCATCCCAACTAGAGGAGGTGGACCTCGGCACAGCAGACAAGCCCCGACCGGTAAATGTTGCAAAGGAATTTCCGAAGGAAGAAAAGAAGGCAATGGTAGCATTATTAACAGACTTCAAGGATGTGTTCGCGTGGTCGTACGAAGACATGCCAGGGCTGGACCCCCAGCTCTATCAGCACCAAATTCACCTAAGTACGGACATGAAGCCGATCGCTCAACGCAGGTACCGGATGAATCCAAATTATGCGGCGAAGGTGAAGGAGGAAATTGATAAGCTCCTCCGGGTCGGATTTATCCGACCGGTCAAGCAAGCAACCTGGCTAAGTCCAATAGTGGTGGTCCCGAAAAAGAACGGCAAAATCCGGGTATGCGTGGACTACCGAAAACTAAATGCCGCAATAGTGACCGATGCGTTTCCACTACCATTTACGGACGGGGTGTTAGATGCGGTAGCCGGCCACGAAGTTTACAGCTTCCTGGATGGATTTAGCGGCTACAACCAAATACGAATGAACCCGGCCAACCAGGAGAAGACAGCGTTCGTGACGGAATGGGGAGTGTTCGTCGCGGTCGTGATGATGTTCGGACTAAAGACGGCTCCATCGACCTTTCAAAGGATAATAATGGAAATTTTCGGGGAATATATCCCCGGTTTTATGCAGGTCTTCCTTGACGATTTCGCGGTCTACAGCCGGCACGGAGAGCATCTCGATCACCTCCGGCTGTGCTTGGAGAAGTGCCGCGAGTACCGATTGAGCCTGAACCCGGCCAACTGCGTCTTTGGAGTGGCAAGCGGCAACTTACTAGGGCACGTGGTGAGTAAGGAAGGAATCGCGGTAGATCCGGATAAAGTCAAGGCGATTCTCGAGGCACCAACACCAAATAACGCAAAGGCTTTAAGCCGGTTCCTGGGCCAAATAAGGTGGCATAGCCGGATGATACGGCACCTTGCAGACTTCGCTACACCATTACATACCGCCGTACACAGAGTACCCTTCCTATGGGCGGAGACGGAGGAGGAAGCCTACCAAGCGTTGAAGGTTATGCTGTCGCAAGCTCCGGTGGTGCAACCACCGGATTGGAGTAAAAGCTTTCACGTCTTTGTCGACGCGTCGGACGTAGCAATCGGCAGCGTTCTGATGCAACTCACGGAGCCGAAATGGTACCGACCGGTGTACTACGCAAGCCGGAAACTCTCAAAAGCCGAACGGAATTACTCTACGACGGAACACGAGGCATTGGGAATGGTGTATAGTGTCACAAAGTACGAGCACTATCTTCTCGGAAGGAAGTTTTCCTTCCATGTCGACCATTCGGCACTACTCTACCTGGTCTCGAAGGCATCCCTGACGGGAAAAATTGCACGATGGACACTGCTGTTACAGGAATTTGAATTCGACATTTTCCACCGACCCGGGGCGCAGCATGCGGTAGCAGACTACCTAAGCAGACTCGAATCCGGAGAAGCAGGGGACGGCGTCCAGGATGAGTTCCCCGACGCCGAGTTGTTCCGGATCACGACGAAACCGGCAACGGATGCAACGGTAGCTGATGAAGACACGTGGCTAACTGAGATGCATCAGTTCCTGAGCACCGGAGTTCCCCCGGAGAACATGGACCGCGATGAAAGGAAAAGGGTAGCAGTAAGAAGCAGACATTTCTGCTTGGTTGGAGACACCCTCTATCACAAGGGGGCAGATGGCATCTGGAGACGAGCAGTGCGGAGCGATGAGAAGGATTTAATCCTCAGGGAAGCCCACTGTGGAATTGCCGGCGGGCATTATGCCGGCGATGCAACCGCTCGGAAAATATGGCAGAGCGGACTGTGGTGGCCCACCACCCTAAAAGATGCCGTGAAGTATAGCAGAGAATGCGATTTGTGTCAACGACTGGGCCAACCCACGGAGCAGGCCCGGATGCCACACCACCCGGTCTTGCCTTTGGAACCATTTCAAAAGTGGGGGTTGGACTTTGTCGGTCCCTTCAAACCACCAGCAATGCGAACCGGAAATCGGTATGTCATAGTGGCGACCGACTATTGCACCAAATGGGTAGAAGCAAAGGCCTTACGGGATAACACAGCCGCGTCCACGGCAAAGTTTCTGTACGAGTGCATATGGTGCCGGTATGGATGCCCGATCGAGCTTATAAGTGACCAAGGAGGACATTTTCTCGGGCAGGTAGTAGAAAGCCTGACGTCATTTTACGCGGTGGTACATAAAAAGAGTACTCCCTACTACCCCCAAGCCAATGGACTAGCGGAATCAACGAACAAAACTCTGCAGAACATCCTACGAAAAATCGTCAACGAGAACCAGACCGACTGGGATACGAAATTGCAAAGCGCGCTATGGGCGTACCGAACTACGTACAAAACCAGCATCCAGACAACCCCGTTTCGGCTAGCATTCGGTTTAGAAGCGGTCATGCCGGTAGAGTTCCAGATCCCCAGCTTACGGATTCAGGTGAAGGAGCGCTTAAGTGAGAACGAGTCCGAACGAATCCGGCTGGCGACGTTGTTGGAATTAGAAGAAAACCGAATAGCCAGTTTACTACAACTCGAACTGGAGCAAAGGAGGAGAAAAGCTTTCGTGGACCGACACCGGCGTGGCAACGAAAAGGAGTTCGAAGTCGGGAAACCGGTGCTACTATTCTAGACACGGATGGGGAACATGCCGGGAAAGTTGCGGTTTCGGTGGACCGGACCGTTCTGGATCACCAAGGAGTACAATGGGTCGTATCAGCTCGGCACGTTGTCTGAAGATGTCATCGGCAAGTGGGCAAATGGGTTTCGGCTAAAGCCGTATAAGGGAAATATGCCAGCCAACCCGTTCAAGCAAAACTCGGAAATCCGACAAGATGAGGAACCGACACTGATAGACCATGCTGAAGATATTCGGACCGAGGAAGAACCGACACCGATATCCACACAAACCGACCCGAACAAATCGGGGGGGACCAGCAAATGACGTGGTCCAAACAAAGAAAAAAAAAAAAAAAAAAGAAGAAGAAAGAAGAAGAAGACGTGGGCAAAATCGACGCGAATCATAGTAATGATGGGGAGATCACAAGAGGTGGGAGCGCCACCATGACAGCGAAGAGGCGCCATGCATTAAAGAAGGACGTGCGCGTACTTGCTATTTAAAGCATGGAACGTGGGCACTGACACGCGGCAAACAAGAAAGGACATACTAATTATGGCGGGAGAGGAACATGCGCGGGAAACGAACATGGGCGGCTCGAGGCAAAAGCCACTATATAAGACACAGGCCTGCGAAGGACTCACTTTTTACGAATTTTCCTACATACAGGCGCAGAAGCATAGAAGAGCGATCTGACGCACAGCCCGATCCCGAACAACAGGCAGCAGAAGAAGAATTCGAAACAATGGTACTGTCGGAGGAGGCACGCCAATGGATGAGGGAGAACGGGTTAAAAGGATTGCTGCGGATCGCCGACGCTCCACCACATGCAGAACCAGAGCAGGCGGCAGCATCGATCGATTTATTAGAAGTCACGGAAGGAGCGGTGCAGGCGCTCACGGGGATAAAAGCAGGAGGGCTTCAAACAATCGAAACCCCTTCAAGCGAAATCCTGTTCGAATATTTCGGTGAGTACTCTATCAGCAGTAAGGCGTACCGAACACAGAGCGGAGAGAACCTGTTGTTCGGAGAAGTGGCCCGCGCCATGATGGAATAAGGATTCGTGAATCCTCGTCCCCCGGCCATAGCCAAGTACCGGGCAACATTCTTAATAGCAGCATACGAAGGATTACAAGTAGATTGGCTCCATTTCATAACCGAAGGATTGAAGGAGGCCATCAAGAATCTTGGGGAAGGAAAAAAGCCATGGGCCGGGATAGCACAATGGCTAACGGTGTTTGTTAATCGGCTAATTACTAACTACTACCGATACAGAAGAGTGAACGTCGCTACTCAACGTTCTAACAAGGAATTGTGTTTTACGAATGGAATTATACTATATTTATCGGTAATTACCGTGATCGTTACTTAGTTATAAATTAGGAAGCTTGCACTTAACAACATAGACAATAGAAAGAACACAGAATCCGTACAGGATATTCCTAACTTAAACTTGTATTACTAAATAAAACGACCTTTCTTACAATGCCTTCGGTTCCCTTTTATAGGTATACCGAAGGTCTTTTCTCATCAAGAACTATTCCTACTTACTATCAAGAATTACAAAATTATCTAACTAACTTAGTTCTCTTCGTTTACTGCTGAGTCATTGATCCGAACAGTCGATCCTCCGTTTTCGACGCTTTCCCACTTGTTCGGTAAAACTGACTGTCCGGGTCCGGGTAACACTTGGCACGTCCGTGGGCCAGGACCTTGTCCAGCGAACCCACGCCTATTCCTGTAGCTCTTCATCCGAATCGTTCAGAATATCAAAAATCGAAGGCTCTTCTGGCCTTGGATGTATTCCCTCTATATCTTCCTCTTCTTCTGTGTCACAGTCGTCATTCGGAACAGGTTTTGAATGTTGTGATTCAGTTGGCTGCTCTGGTTCACTTCTTCCAGGAGTTTGAAGACCAGAAGTCTTGCTGGTTCTTTCAGCTTCAATTTTATCCAACTGAACGGAAGTGCCTATATCATGTTTGTCGAATTCTTGCATAATACGTTGAATTTCTTCTCTGTAAAATGCCGCAATTTCGTCCATATCTTTCATGATATCCTCTTGGATATTGTCAATATCCTTTTGTGCTATTTTAAAAAAACCTGCACCTTGGACCTGACGGTTATTTTTGTCGGCACGCAATAACTGTAATTCCGCCGCTTGTGCCGTCCATAACTTCCATCCTTGCGCAAGGGATTCATTGATCATTTCCTTTGCTAGGTTTCGATGTTTCCCTATGATGCGCTGCACTTTGTCCCTAGTGATGCTTGCGACGAATTGAGCGGCTTGCAACTCTTTCCGTAAATCCGTAATAGTGGCTCGGTTTTCACTTTCAGCCCGCATTAATTTGGATTCGACTACATATATGTCCAGCCGCCTTTGTTCCGATATCTTCCGAATTTCGTTTAGTTGTTGTTCGAATGTCGATTTCTCTTTGTTCCATTCCTCCTGGTGTTCCGTAATTCATCTGTTGACTTCTTCAAGACTCCGCTCTTTTTCTGTCAATTGACTTTCCTGTGACACTATATACCTTTCGAATTCTTCAATTTGTTCGGTATATGTATGATTGGCCGTCTTAGCTTCTTCCAGATTTTTCTGTAATTCGTTTATTAATTGATTTTTTTCTTCGAGAACTTTGTATTGGCCATTCTAAATGGTTTCTATTTGTTTTTCTAATTCTATAGTTCGAAATACAGCATTGTTGGCCCTTGTTGTTTCTGCTTGTCGTGCTTTCTCAGCATCCTCCAATTTCTGCTGCCATTCTGACTCCGACGCCATAAGCCGTGCCTGCGTTTCCCATTTGTTTAGACTTTCTTTTAGTTCTTTATTTTCTGCCTGTATGTTACAAAACTGATGTTTCAGCACCTCCGCCGATGCTGATACACTTTTGTATCTTTCAGCCATATCACTGGCTGCTTTGCGTACCGTTTCATATTCTTTATGAATTTCGACCAGTGCTTCATGTAATGGTGGCATTTCAATAGCCTCCCCTCTATTCTGTGCACTTCTTTTCCGGCCGATTTTCTCTATCTCTGCTTTTTCTTGAGGTTCCAACACTCCTCGTAAGGCTTTCTGTATCATTATTCGGTCATTATGTTCTTGAGCCAACCGTTCTGATACTTCTGTCAATCTTTTAGCCAACCATTCAACCAGTTCGTATGAAGTTCCGAACTGTAAAATGGCAGCTAATTCATGTGTTGCTGGTGGAATATCCGAGTACCCATGTGCTTCCCGAATTGCTACTTTTGAAGATTGGCCTTGTTGAGGTTGTGTCGAAACGCTCTCATTCCCTGGTTTTATTACTTCTGCTACTACAGGCGTATTCGAATTTTCCTTTGTGCGTTGCCTTTTCGGTGCTGACCCATCACTGTTTTCTGGTTGGAATTGCCTATTAGCCTTTTGTTTAACCCTTGTCCTTTGTCGCATCTTCTCTGGTTGTTGTCGATTTTCTGTCGGCTGCTGCTTGTTTATCAAATGGTCCACTGTTTCTTGTTCGGCTGCTGGTTGCCTGTTTTCGGAATTCTCTGGTCTTGGTGGTTCCGACTGTTGGGATTACGGTCCCTCCGGATGGGATGGTCGGATGTCCGGAGATGAATGACGACAAGCTCGGTTGCGGTTTCGGAACCGGATGATGAAGACCCCGGCTTCGGAGCCGGATGACGAATGTACCCGGAGAGAGATCCGGATGTGGGGACATATCTGTGAATATGTTTTCCAAGGGCCCTTGAGGCTATAGTTGTAAATAGCCCTAAAGTCATATGTGTATAAATATGACTTAGGGCAAACAGTTTTTATGTTGCTACTCATTTTTCTGTTTTTCCACTCAAGAGGAGTGAAGAGAGAGCAGCCGTGAGAGAGATAGAGCGTGAGAGAGGAAGAGGTCGACGCCTCTGTGTAATTCCGCCGCCTGTGGCGAGGACAGCGAGCTCGAGGTCGTCGCCTTGCAGCTCGCCATTGTATATTTCTCTGTGCATAGTTTTGGTTCGGAGTCTTATACTCCCGTGGTTTTTCCCGTACAGGGTTTTCCACGTTAAATCGTGTGTCCACTTATTTACTTTTGCATTTCCCATTTTCTGCAACAACGATTCGTGTGTTTCCTTGGTTGTGGCCGAGAGGTGAAGTTTGGAAAGTGTCGATTATTTCCATCAATTTGGTATCAGAGCAGGCTGCTGCAGAAAATGGAAGGCGGCGGCAGCGGGCAGCCGGGGATGATGGTGCTGAATGCGCAGAATTACGCCGACTGGAAGATCAAGATGGAGGATCTTCTGATTGTTCGGGACCTGTACGAACCGATTGACAGGTCGGAAATACCGAAGGGGGTACTTGAGTCGGAATGGAGGCTTCTGAACCGGAAAGCCGTTGCAACCATTCGGCAATACGTCAACGTGAGCGTTCTACAACATGTGGCGAACGACATCAACGCATATGAGATGTGGCGGAAGCTGTCGGGCCTCTATGAGAGGAAGAATGCGTTGAACCGGACCTCCCTGATGAGGAAGATAGTGAACCTCAAGTACCGGGACGGCGAGAGTATGGTGGAACACGTAAGCACGTTCATGGGATTCGTGAACCAGCTTGCGGCGATCAAGTTCCCGCTGGAGGATGCAATGCAAGCCATCATTCTGATGTGTACATTGCCGGAAAGCTGGGAGAACTTGGTGGTGACTCTCAGCACCTCCTGCACGGAAGATAACTTGTCCCTACAAACGGTAAAGACAAGTATTTTGAAGAAGAAGCGCGTCGGAGAGATAAAGAACCGGCCTCCGACTCGAAGGCGCTGCTTACCGAATCGGAACGGGGAAGACAATGGAACCGGAGTCCGCAAAGACGGGAGAAGTCGGGGACCCGGTCGCAGTCAAGAGGAAGACCCACATGCTTCCACTGTGGGAAGCCGGGGCACTTCCGGAAGAATTGTCGGCATTACCGAAAGGACAACGGAGCCGACGACACCGATTCGAAGAAGTCACCGGAGAGAAACGGTGCATACCGGGGAGCCACGGACCGGAGAGGTCCGGATCGGCGAGGGCAGGACCGGAAAGGAACGACGGCACTCGCGGCAAGTGAGGAAGAAATCATGCTCATCACCGAAGAAGGTGAACTAAACATTGCCGGCGATGAGACGACCTGGGTGGTCGATTCTGGAGCATCGTTCCACCTGACCCCGGAGAGAAGATACTTCTCATCCTACACAGTCGGTGAGCATGGCTGTGTTCGGATGGGAAATGAAGGTACGTGCCGGATTGCCGGCATAGGAGACGTGTGGTTGACAACCTCGACCGGATGCAAAATGCTGCTGAAGGATGTCCGACACGTTCCGGAGGTTCGATTGAACCTGATTTCGGCCGGGAGGCTAGACGATGAAGGCTACACAGGTAGCATCCGGAACGGCGTAATGAAGTTCAGCAAGGGGAGCCTGATAGTGGCTCGGGCCCGGAAAGTCAACACACTGTACCTTATGAATGCCTGGTTGTGTCCGGAAGAGTTGAACGTGGCAGCCGACACTGCCGGTGAGCTGTGGCACAAGAGACTGTGCCACATGAGTGAGAAGGGGATGAAGAGGCTTGCAGAAGACAACCTCATTCCAGTGAAGCATGTGCACCTGGAGAAGTGCACCGATTGCCTGGCCGGTAAGCAGAACCGAACCTCCTTCCACTCAAGGCCACCGACGAGACGTAGCGCACCATTGGAGTTGGTGCACACTGATGTGTGTCAGGTAGAAACGAAGTCACATGGCGGAGCCCAGTACTTCGTAACATTCATTGATGATCACAGCCGGAAGCTGTGGACGGCACCGTTGAAGACAAAGGACCAAGTGTTGTGCGTCTTCAAAGAACTCCACGCGAGAGTGGAAAGGGAATCCGGCAAGAAGCTGAAAGCGATACGAGCGGATAACGGAGGGGAATACCGGGGGCAGTTCGCGGAGTACTGTCGCTCGAAGGGAATCCGGCTCGAGTTTACTGTGCCGAAGACGCCGGAACTGAACGGGCTGGCCGAGAGGATGAACCGGACCATAATGGAGAGGGTCCGGAGTATGCTGGCGCATGCGGAATTACCCAAGGGGTTTTGGGCTGAGGCGATGTCAACGGCGACATACGTGATAAACAGATCACCCTCAATACCTTTGGACGGAGACACGCCGCAGAGAGTGTGGACCGGTAGGGAAGTATCCTACCGGCATCTGAAGGTGTTCGGGTGTCTCGCATACGTGCATGTGGCAAAGGACCGGAGAGGAAAGCTAGATCCAAAGACCCGGCCATGCATATTCCTCGGTTACGGCGATGACGAGTTCGGCTACCGAGTATGGGACCCGGTCGACAAGAAGATATTCCGGAGTCGTGATATCATCTTCATGGAGAACAAGACACTCGCCGACTGGGAGTCGGAGAAGAAGATGAAGAGCTCCAAGTCGACCGGTGAGGATAAACTCTATGAGGAGCAGTCCCGACCGGCAAGGGACCGGTTAACACTCGAAGATCCGGCCGAAGACGGTGAAGAAACAGAACCGGCCGAAGAAGATGAAAATGATACCGGAACCGGCCCCGATCCCGAAATGGATTCGGATGAAGAAGAATCGGAAGAACCGGTTACCGAAGCTCCGGAACGGAGATATCCTCTAAGAGAGAGAAGGGCTCCCCGGAGATTTCCGGAACCAGAGCACGTGCTGCTAACCGACGAGGGGGAGCCGGAGAGCTTTGAAGAAGCGAAGCATGACACCCATAGCCGCAGGTGGTTAAGTGCCATGCAGGAGGAGATGGATTCCCTGCATGAGAACCACACATATGAACTTGTGGAGTTGCCGAAAGGAAAACGGGCACTCCGTAACAAGTGGGTGTTCAAGCTGAAACCGGGAGATGCCGGAAACCCCCCGAGATACAAAGCCAGGATCGTGGTGAAGGGGTTTCAGCAGAAGAAGGGCGTCGACTTCGACGAGATATTTGCCCTGGTAGTGAAGATGACCTCCATCCGGACGGTGCTGAGCATAGCGGCAAGCATGGACCTCGAGATAGAACAGATGGACGTGAAGACGGCATTCCTTCACGGTGACCTCGAAGAAGAGATCTACATGCAGAAACTGGAAGGATTCGAGAAGAAAGGGAAGGAGCACCTGGTATGCCGGTTGAAGAAGAGCCTTTACGGTCTGAAGCAGGCTCCCCGGCAATGGTACCGGAAGTTCGACTCCTTCATGACAGATGAAGGGTACCACAAAACGCAGTCCGATCACTGCGTGTTTGTGAAGAAGTTCGAAGGAGGAGACTTTCTAATACTCCTCCTGTACGTGGACGACGTGTTGATCGTCGGACGAGACCAGGTCAAGATACGGATGCTGAAGAAGGCTCTTCACCGAACCTTCTCAATGAAGGACCTGGGTCCGGCGAGGCAAATACTAGGGATGCACATCATCCGGGACCGGAAGAAGAAGCAGTTGTGGCTGTCACAGGAGAAGTACGTGACAAAGGTGCTTCACCGGTTCAACATGTCGGAAGCAAGACCGGTCGGGTCAACACTCCCGGCAAACTGCAAGCTGTCCAGCAAGCAGAGCCCCAAGACAAAGGCTGAGAAGGAGGACATGATGAAAGTACCATATGCCTCTGCCGTCGGGAGCTTGATGTACGCAATGGTGTGTACCCGACCGGACATAGGATATGCAGTCGGAGTGGTGAGCCGGTACATGAGCAATCCCGGCAAAGAGCATTGGAACGCGGCCAAGTGGATACTCCGATACCTGAAGGGCACGGCAAACGTGTGCCTCCGATTCGGCTCCGGTAAGCCCGAACTCGACGGCTTCACCGATTCGGATATGTCGGCTGATGCAGATACCAGCCGGTCCACATCAGGGTATGTGATGACGTATGCAGGGGGAGCTGTTTCATGGCAGTCGAGGCTGCAGAAGACGGTTGCGTTGTCAACCACGGAGGCGGAGTACATGGCGGCTGTTGAAGCCGGCAAGGAAATAATATGGATGAAGGACTTCATTAGAGAGCTCGGTATCCGGCAGGAGGAGTACCGACTCTACTGCGACAGTCAGAGTGCAATCCACCTTGCGAAGAACGCGGCCTATCACTCCCGGACGAAGCACATCCAGCGAAGATATCACTGGATCCGGGAAAGGATAGAAGACAAGGAGTTCGTGCTGACGAAGATCCACACGGACGAGAACGGGTCGGATATGCTGACCAAGGTGCTCACACCCGACAAGTTGGAAGCATGCCGGAAGAGGATCGGATTGGAGAGACATCCCATGCCGAAGTGAAGGGGGAGTTTGTTGGGATTACGGTCCCTCCGGATGGGATGGTCGGATGTCCGGAGATGAATGACGACAAGCCCGGTTGCGGTTTCGGAACCGGATGATGAAGACCCCGGCTTCGGAGCCGGATGATGAATGTACCCGGAGAGAGATCCGGATGCGGGGACATATCTGTGAATATGTTTTCCAAGGGCCCTTGAGGCTATAGTTGTAAATAGCCCTAAAGTCATATGTGTATAAATATGACTTAGGGCAAACAGTTTTTATGTTGCTACTCATTTTTCTGTTTTTCCACTCAAGAGGAGTGAAGAGAGAGCAGCCGTGAGAGAGATAGAGCGTGAGAGAGGAAGAGGTCGACGCCTCTGTGTAATTCCGCCGCCTGTGGCGAGGACAGCGAGCTCAAGGTCGTCGCCTTGCAGCTCGCCATTGTATATTTCTCTGTGCATAGTTTTGGTTCGGAGTCTTGTACTCCCGTGGTTTTTCCCGTAGAGGGTTTTCCACGTTAAATCGTGTGTCCACTTATTTACTTTTGCATTTCCCATTTTCTGCAACAACGATTCGTGTGTTTCCTTGGTTGTGGCCGAGAGGTGAAGTTTGGAAAGTGTCGATTATTTCCATCACCGACTGAGGCGTATCCGTTTGTATATTATCGGCATGTGCCGATTGTTCCTCTATCCATTCTTCATGTACTACCTGTCGGTGTCTTCGCGGTGCTTGTACTATCGGTGGTCTTCTTGATTGAACAGGAATTTCCGATTCTTGAATCGGAAACAATACCGATAGCCAACGACCAAAAATTTGCTTCATTGGTTTTCCTGTTTTCACCCCTTGTAGCTGCTCTCTCAGAGCTTCCCCCGACAATAGTGGCCAGTTGAAATCCTCCTTTTCGTATGCGGCTATGATAAACCCAACCCTTTTTTTCGGCATACAATAAAAACGGGGACTGACAAATCCCACCTCTAGTAAAAATCTAGCCACTTCATGGAAAAACTCATCCCGACCTCCATAAGTCTGATATGCTTTTGCCGAGGGTGAGTATTCCCCGAAATACGATTGGAGTGCTTCTGATGAAGGTTTTTTAACTGCCTCAAAGCCTCCTCTTGGCATCTGTAATGCATTTCGTATTTTCTTTGTGGTGACCTTGATGATGTCTAACTGTTGTACCAATTCTTCCGCCTGCGGATGAGGTTCCGCTTCTGCTACTTTGATGAAACCTTGTAAGTTTCTCTCATGAAGCCATAGTCGCAGTTCTTCAGACACAGGAATCGGCATGACTTCTGTGTCTGCTTGTTCTGAATCACTTGTCGATGACGGTTGGAGATCTGCACAGCTTCTGTAGCGATGAAAATCAGAAAAACAGAGTTTGGGCGAACTAGGGCACGAAGGCTCAGACTGTTTCGATATCTGCACTCGTTTCTGTTGTTTTGGCGACACGGACGATACAGAAATATGCTTTAAAGATATTAACTTATGCATTATGACTAAAGAATAGTAATTGCTATTAATGTAGGAATTAATTAGTATTAACTCTACGTGTAGTGGTTGTACTACTTACTAATAATCATGCAATTCCTCTTTCTATTTATAGTTGATTCAGACTGTTATGGCAAGATTGTATTTCTGCATTTGACAAGAACTAGTGAGTTAGTTAGTTTTTTTTTTTTTTTTTTTTTTTTTACTCTTCCGTTTGAATAAACGGATTTACCGGCATATCTCCCAAATACGGTTTAAGCCGGAATCCATTTACCCATTTCGGTAAAACCTCTCCGGTTAATGATCCCAGCTGATACGTACCACTTTTACTATTAATTATCCATACTGGACCTGTCCATCTATACCGGAGTTTCCCAAGCATAAGTCCCATTCTCGTCTGGAATACCAATACCGGTTTCCCAATTTCGAATTGCTCTTCCGATTTCCTTCGATGTCGATTTACGAATGCCTTGATTTGTCTCTGCTTGTGTTCTAGTGCTGACATTGATTGAATCCGTTCTTCTTCTAATACTAATAAAGCCTCTTTGCGTATCTGCTCTGATTCTATTTCATTTAACTTATTCGTCACTTGGAGACAAAGTGTCGGAATTTGAAATTCGATCAGCATAACGGCTTCAAGTCCGAATGCCATTCGGAAAGGTGTTGATTTAATGGATGTTTTGTACGAAGTACGATATGCCCATAATGCACTATTTAACTTTTGATCCCAATCAGTACGATTTTCATTCACTATCTTCTTTAAAATTGTTTGAATTGTTTTATTTGTCGATTCTGCCAATCCATTAGCTTGGGGATAGTAAGGCGTACTTTTCTTATGAACTACGGCATAGTAATTGGTTAATTCGTTAATTAACTTGTTAATAAAATGAGTGCCTTGATCGCTTACCAATTCTATTGGGCAACCGAATCGACACCATATATTTTCATACAGGAATTTTGTTGTGGATGCTGCTGTATTGTCCCTGAGAGCTTTTGCTTCAACCCATTTTGTGCAATAGTCAGTCGCGATTATGATATATCGATTACCGGTTCTTGCAGCTGCTGGTTTGAATGGGCCAACAAAATCTAAGCCCCATTTCTGAAATGGCTCAAGAGGTAAAACCGGTTGAAAAGGCATTCGATCCTTTTCGGTCAGTTGCCCCATTCTTTGACACAAATCGCATTTCTTACAGTATTCGTTAGCATCTTTCATCACCGTTGGCCACCATAACCCGCTATTCCATATTTTTCTGGCTGTTGCTTCTCCTGCGTAATGACCGCCAGCAATTCCACAATGTGACTCTGTTAATATGGCTGATTTTTCAAATTTCCGTACTGCCCTTCGCCATATTCCATCCGCTCCTTTATGATACAACATGTCATTAAATAAACAAAAATTTCGACTTCGTACTGCAATTCTTTTTCTTACATCTGTCGACATGTGTTCGGCCGGAATTCCTGTTGATAGAAATATCGTCATTTCGGAAATCCATTCATCCTCTTTTTCCTCATTCACTTCTTGTGCTTTTACTGCCTCAACCCGAAATAATTGAGTATCTGGAAAATCATCTTTAACCCCAACCGCTTCTTCTCCAGACTCAAGCCGACTGAGATAGTCAGCAATCGCGTGCTGTGCTCCTGGTCGATGTATAATGTCGAATTCAAACTCTTGAAGCAATAACGTCCATCTGGCTAACTTGCCTGTCAATTCTTGTTTGGAAACTAGATACAATAGAGCCGAATGATCCACATGAAATGTAAATTTCTTACCCAAAAGGTAATGTCGAAATTTGTTCACACTATATATCATTCCCAAAGCTTCTCTTTCGGTTGTTGAATAGTTTCTTTCAGCCGACGAAAGTTTCCTACTGGCATAGTATACCGGCCTATACCAGTTTGGTTCGGATAATTGCATTAAAGCACTGCCTATGGCAATGTCCGACGCATCGACGAAAACATGAAATGGTTTGTTCCAGTCCGGTGGTTGAACTACCGGAACCTTTGTCAGCATCTTCTTGAGACATTCGTATGCATCTTGTTCTATACTTGTCCATATAAAAGGAACTTTGTGTACTGCTGTGTGTAACGGAATAGCAATGTCTGCTAGATATCTCATCATTCTACTGTGCCACCGAATTTGACCCAAAAATCTACTTAGAGCTTTAGCATTTGTTGGTGGTGTTGCCTCAATAATTGCTTTAACTTTGTCTGGGTCCACTACAATCCCTTCTTGACTGACAATATGCCCAAGTAACGTACCACTCATTACTCCGAATGCGCATTTGGCTGGATTTAAGCTAAGACGCCCTTTTCGACATTTTTCTAAACATAGCCGTAAATGCTCAAAATGATCAGCTTTCCGACTATATACCGCAAAATCATCTAAAAACACCTGCATGAAAGCTGGAATATATTCCCCGAATATTTCTTGTATTACCCGCTGAAATGTAGCTGGAGTTGTTTTTAAACCGAACATCATTACTACTGCCACAAAGACACCCCATTCTGTGACGAAAGCTGTCTTTTCCTGATCTTCCGGATTCATCCGTACTTGGTTGTACCCACTGAACCCATCCAAGAAACTATAAATTTCATGTCCCGCTACTGCATCTAATATCCCATCTGTGAATGGCAACGGAAACGCATCCGTAATTGTCGCTGCATTCAATTTTCTGTAATCCACACATACGCGAATTTTCCCATTCTTTTTCGGGACTACTACTATCGGACTCAGCCATGTTGATTTTTTGACGGGTCGAATAAATCCTACTTTTAAGAGTTTATCGATTTCTTCTTTTACTTTGATAGCATAATTCGGATTCAACCTGTACCTGCGTTGTTGTACTGGCTTTGCATCTTTATGCAAATTGATTTGATGTTGACAAAAAGCGGGATCCAAACCTTTCATATCGTCAAACGACCATGCAAAAACATCTTTATATTGTAATAGTAATGTTGTTAATGTCCGTTTGTCATTTTCCGCCAAATCTCTAGCAATCAAGACTGTTTTTCTTTCAGCATCCTCTACTCCTGCCAAATCGATCTCCTCCAATGCTGAGGCTTGCACTCTCTGAGATACCTTCATTTCCTTATCTGTAGCTTCTTGTTGCATTCGTATTTCTTTCATTGTTTGCTCATCTATTGGCACTTCTTCGTGTGAGTCTACATATGGTGTTAATGCTTGCAAAATATCTACCTCAAACAGAGGGATGATTTTCTGATTATCATTGAAATACTGACTTTCTTCTTCCTCGTCCAACCCTTCCATCATATTAACTGCTTCTGCATGTATAGGTAAACTCTGTTTGCTTGTTGTCACTTTGTTGTGCGTCGAAATCCTGACCTTAGTTTTTCCTTTCCTAAATGTTAGCACATTTTTTTGTTTCCAATTTTGTTTAATATTAGCTGTCTTTAACCATGGTCTCCCCAATAACAAGGGGTATGCTCCCTGTGTTTCTAACTGCAAAATTACTGCCGAAATCTGAAAACTGTGTCCCCCGATTATTACATCCAGTTGTCGAAGCAAACCAATCGGGCGTACCGTACTTGTATCTGCCATTCGTAACCAAAACGGACATGCTTCCCATTCCGTGATTCCCAGTCTTTCACATGTAGCTTTGTTAATCACATTAACTCCCGAGCCTCCATCTATAATCACATTTCCGATTTCTTGCCCGTAAAGTATTACCTTAATCGACGAATTCTGTTCATCCATGATCGAAGGGTTATTACTTGGCTGATTGTAGTGTACTGCTATTTGTTCGGAACCTTTATATGCAATTAATGCTGCCACTTTTTCTGTAAACCTTGGTACTAACTTAAGTAAGCCCGTAAGTGGCAATGACACTTGGCAATCAGCCAACAGTTTCCAAGTTTCTTCCTGTTCCTTATTCCCCAATGACTGTTGTACAGCGATGTTCTGGTCAATGTTATTGTCTTGTAACATTCGATTCACATTACTTTGATTTGCTTCGTCAACCCATTCTTTTGCCGCCTTCCGAACTTCTTCCTGAATTTCCCACTCTGATTGTTTGCTTTTGCTGCGTGTCGTTACTTGCTGAACTTCCGGTATTACCATATTAACTGCTGGACCCTTTCCTTTAACCGGACATTGATTAGCATAATGGCCTAGTTGTCGACAAATATAACAAGTGGGTACAAATGTTGCACTGGTCTCTCCATGTGCAAATTGGCCGTTATTAAATTGCTGCTCTTCATTACCACTCGGGTTTTGTTGGTATTGACGTGTAGCTTTTGGTTTGTAAAATCTCTTGTTTTTATACCGATTCTGCCTAAATTGTTCAGTATTATCATTTGGTTGTGCTACATTTTGTGTTATCCCGAACTCCTGATTTGGCGGAAAATTATTCTGTTGAAACATTTGATTATTTTGTGGAACGGTTTGAGTATTATGTTGAAAGGTCATATTACTCGGTTGAAATGCCGGATTTGGTTGAAATGTAGAATTCAGTTGCACATTCGGACAGTTCTGTTGAAACCCTTGAAATGGTGGGTTACCTTGTTGGAAACTTTGATTATTTTGTTGAAAATATTGATTCGGATTCTGTACGAATGGTGGGTTGGATTGAGCAAAACCTGGTTGAAATGCTTGAGTCACTTGAGTGGGTTGCATATTTTGTTGTGAAAAGATCTGATTCGGCTGTAGAACCGGATTTTGTTGTACATTTTGCTGATTTTGTGAAAAATTATTATTTTGATAACCATTGAACAGATTAGTGTTATTTTGGTAACCATTGTCAGTAAAAATTTGTCGTACTGACGCCGTAGTCTTATTAAGCAGATTATATTCACATTGTTCTACTGAATGTAATTTTGAATGACATATTGTACAATGTGTTCTTAACGTACATTCAATTGCCGAATGCCCCGTATTTAAACAAGTGGTGCATTGAACTGCTTGTCGAAATTGTAACTCCTCTATTGTTGGTAATGTACGGTGAAATGCCGACATGTCCATACTCTGAACATTGACCGGTGGTCGACCCATTTCTATTGCTTTATCAATTACTTGTTCGATAGTCTGATTTCGAAAATCGAACACTTTCAATGTCGTCCTTAATGGTTCTTTTACAGCTTCCAGAAAGACTTCTTTTAATTCATTATCCGGAATCGGCCTTGAAATCTGAAGCTGTAAGTTCTGAAATCGTATCACAAACTGAGATACTGTTTCATTTTTTTCTTGATATAACGCATAAAATTGCGCAATCAAATCCTTCTGCGGAATTTGTTGATGAAATAATTGTAAAAATTTACTAGTTAACACTTCAAAGGATGGAAATCCTTGAAGACCGTTCTGCGCAAACCAATTGGCAGCATATCCGTCTAATGATAAGACGAACTCAACGATTTTTGACTTATCTTCGGCATCTGCCGACAATTGTTGAGCTCCATTGTTAATCTCCCATGTCGTTAAGAAATCCCTAACATGTGCTTCCGCATCTGTTCCTTCCCGGAACTTAGAATAAGTATAAGGCATATCGTCCCAAATGTCGTAAAACGATACCTCTTTCGTCTGTTTTTCGTCTGAAGGTAATTGATCGGATAAGTCAGGAAGTTTCGACCACTTTGTGCTTGATTCCGGCTGTTCTTGCGAAATGAACGCTTCCTGCACTGCCTTCGTAACTGACCTTGTACGAGGGCGCTTACAACTGACCGGTGTCTCCTCTTTATACGACATCCATTCGATTTGTTCTCTGCTTAATTGCAGATGTAACCGGGCGTGCCAAAATTCTTCTGTGTTAATCGGCTAATTACTAACTACTACCGATACAGAAGAGTGAACGTCGCTACTCAACGTTCTAACAAGGAATTGTGTTTTACGAACGGAATTATACTATATTTATCGGTAATTACCGTGATCGTTACTTAGTTATAAATTAGGAAGCTTGCACTTAACAACATAGACAATAGAAAGAACACAGAATCCGTACAGGATATTCCTAACTTAAACTTATATTACTAAATAAAACGACCTTTCTTACAATGCCTTCGGTTCCCTTTTATAGGTATACCGAAGGTCTTTTCTCATCAAGAACTATTCCTACTTACTATCAAGAATTACAAAATTATCTAACTAACTTAGTTCTCTTCGTTTACTGCTGAGTCATTGATCCGAACAGTCGATCCGAACCGACTCCGTTTTCGACGCTTTCCCACTTGTTCGGTAAAACTGACTGTCCGGGTCCGGGTAACAGTGTTAGTCCCACCAGTGCTCCCCATCACACAAAAGAAAAGAGGTCGGCAGGAGACGACGCCGAAAAAGGTCACAAAGCACCGACAGATCCTGGAGAAACACACCCCTGGATGGACCCAACAAGAAGCAGAACAGCGGGGGGAAGGACCATCCCGACAGCAACAGGAACCGGCAACAAAGGCAAAACCGGCAGGTAAAGGCAAAGGGAAATCAGCCGAGAAGGAACCGGTAGCGCGCAAACTAATCCATATAACGCTGCGATGGCCGGAACCGGAACCAGAGGTCTTTATACAAAAGGTCCGTCTGGTAACCGCACCGGAGGAGGAAGCTGAAACAGAAGACTCATCCGAACCATTGGTAAGACTCCCAGCAAGACAAGGTCGGGAGAGAAGGGCGAAAGGACCGGCTCCACCAGTTGACATAACTCAGCAGAGGGCGCAAGGACCACCTCCAGTAGCCGAGGCGGAAGCAGTACCGGAACTCGTACCAAGGGAAGCAGCACCAACACCGGTGGTGCCGGACTTCAGAGAACCGGTCATCCCAGAGAAGAAGAATGAACAAGCGCCGGAGCCAGAGAAAAGGCCGGAAAAACAGCCTGAGTTAAGTGAGCAAGGCCACCCCGACACAGGAAGAAAAAAGCCACAATGGCTGAGATGGCTTTCGGAGCAGTTATCGGGAGTAGCGGACCAGTTAGAGAAAGAAGAAACGTGTAGGCAACAGCTGACGCATACAACTACTCAGGAGTTGGTCGCGCTCCAAACACAGATCGAGGAAATGCAAGGGGAGTTGTTGCAGGCAAGGGAAGGAATTCAACAAGCACAAGTTGTCACCGAGCCGGTCGGGACAACAAGGAAGCAACCAGAACCGGAACCGGTAGCCTTGCAAACCGGCCCTGAGACCGAAAAAATAATAGAAACCTTACGAGAGGAGTTAAAAGCTCAGGAGGCATTAAGGGAAAGAGAAAGGGAGCAGCGGAAAGCGGTGGAGGACGACAGACGAAAAATGGAAGAAGGCCTTCGGAAAGGTCGAGCCGCTAATGACCGACTGCAAGAAGAAAAAGAGAAGCTGCAAAAGGAGAAGGACCGACTGCGTCGACATGCCGAGCAGGAGATAGAACGACTGCAGGAAGAACTCCGACAATAGAAGGACCGGGACGATCGGTTAAGAGCTCAGGCAAACCGACGCCTAAAGCAGAAGACAGAGGACTTCGACCGTCTCTACCGAGATCACAAGCAGGCCGAGTCGGACAACAAGAAACGGGCAGCAGACTACGACCGGCAAATAGAGAAGCTGAAAGAACAGCTCAAAGAGACCCGATTAGACCTGGCTAAGGCAATAGATGAGGTCAGTGCCAACAAGGAAGCATTGTCGGCGGAAATAGCCCAAGCGACGGAGAGAAGGAAGGAATTAGAGGCGCTAAGGCGGGAAAAGCTGGACCTAACCAAGATCAGGAATGAAGAAAAGGAAAAATCGACCTTCACGATCAGCAAACTGCAAATTACCTATGAAAAGCAGAAAGCGGATTACGAGGCCCAGGCTCAGATAATGGCCGACATTATAAAACGGGCAAGGAAAGAAAAGCAAGAAGCTTATGCGCATGCTAAGGCGGGGGTTGACCGGATCAAGCTCATCATGTCAGGATGGAGTACCCGAGCTCAGGCAAGCATCAACGAAAGTACGGAAAAGCTATGGAAGGAGTGGTCACAACAGGCAACCGAGCTGCAGACACTCCGAGCGGATGCCGAGAATCGGAGGAAGACTGGTGACAAGTTCTACAAGATGGATGAAGAAAGTATCGTCGCCATTCGGGAAGAATTGTCGGAGGATTTCTACACTTTAGCGGAAGAACATCTCAAGGAAATCTGAGGGTTGGTAGAGAGGTTGGATGACGGGCAGCTCGCAACTCAGTTGGAGTTGGAGAGATACGAGCAGGACCGGTTACGACAGGAAGCTAAGGGAAGAACGACGCCAATCACTATAAGTGAGGGAGAGCGACCGGCTGAAGTTGAACCAACCGACACCGAACAACCCCGACGAGGAATACTCGAAGAAGAACTTCCGTTCGAAGGAGAAGAAGAAGAGCCGGAGCAGACCGATGCCGGAGAAGAAGAAGAGCTTAGACCGGAAGACACCAGAGCAGAGGAAGGAGGCATATCGAGCCAACCAGTCGAGACCGGAGAAAGCGACACTGGTAACAGAACAGAGCCAGGAATGGAGGGAGAACAGGAAGAACCCGGACGAAGCGGTGAGGAAGCACCGGCACCACAGAATCAAGCAGAGCCGGAGCAGCAAATTTTTACGGAACAACCAACCCAACCGGAGGTCGGAGACCAGGCAGGCAAGGAACAGGAGGAAGAAGCACCACTTGACACCATCGAGCAGAGTGTGCTCGATATTTTGGAGGAAGAATAAGGCCGGGAGTGGATTCGAAGTGCAAGGCACTTTCCCACGGGCGTGCCATGTGTTGGCCGGTCAGAAGAGCAAGGACAAGTGGGAAGGCGGAGTCGGATCGGATAATAGGAAGTAAATAATAGTAGAATTATTATTCGGAGGGACGGATCCGGTACAGTTGTACCGATCCGGATCCGGTACAGTTGTACCGATCCGGATCCGGACCGATTCGGATGTCGGTTGCCTAAGCGCACCGATTGTAACCTTGCCGGATGCCTATAAAAGGATCCGATGATTTGTAAAGGGTTTGACGGAAGTAATACAATAGTAATTATTGCGTGTTTATCTGTATCTTCGTATTGTTTACCGTCTGTGCTTAATTGTAATCATCTTACGCGTGTAACCTAGCATCTAATCCTTCCCACCCCTTTGGAGAAGTGTCGGATAGACACCTGTGTTGAGGCTAGTCCGGCCAGGCAGACAACAGGGCGTGGGGCGAGGATTCCGCCTGGTCTGCACTATTTTCCGCGTTTTCTGAAGATGGTGTGGGTTGAACCTCTTGTTGGTTAATGGTTTCGCTGTCTGGTCCTGTGGGGAACTCCGCTCATTCGTCTCCGCTATTCTCCCCCGTTGTCCTCCCTAGTGATCGGGCCTGAGGTTCCTCTTCTTCGACTGTGACTGGAATTGGTGTCCCGTTGGGTTCCTCGTTCATGTGCGTGTTGCCGGTTTGTGGGATCTGGTGAAATAGCTCCTCCTGACTTTCACCAAAATCTTCTAGGAGTTGTGCGAGTTCTTCGAAGTGTTGGTCTGCTAACGCGCGATAGTCTTGCGCTAGGTCCTCCCGTACGGTCGCAATGCTCTCCTCGTTTAGCTTATAAAACCCTCGGCCGTCTTTCCGCCGGTTCTCCCAGTCCGCACGATACGCGTGCAATTCCGCTGCTTGGGTTGCCCACGCCATCCATCCTTTCTCCAACGCCATTTTCAATTGCACTGTGAACCTTTCCCAGTTGGTCTGGAGAAGGATGCGCACGTTATCCATGATGGCCTGGCAACGGTTGCGTGCGTCTTCCATCGACTTCTGGAGATTCGCGATTTCCTGTTGTTTAACGGTTGCCGCTTCCTCGTACGTGGCTTTCAGGCCCACCCACAGTTGGGATTCCTTTTCATGTTGTTCTTCTAATTTCCCCATTTCATTGTTTAGGCGGATTTCGAGTTGATGCCTTCTGTCTTGTTCGACTACCAACTGCTCATCGAACCATACCTTCTTTTTTTCTAATAAGGCCCGAAGTCCCGCTATTGCCGCCTCTGATTTCTTCGCGTCCTCTCATAAGTGGGCGTTGTCGTCTTTTGGCCGGATGTGTTGGGCTACCTCCGTAGCTAGTTTCTCTTCAAGCATTTTTACGGCCTTTCGTCCGCTAGCCCGTATCTCCTTTTCTCTGTCGGAAGATTGGCGTAGTTCTGCTCGAAGACGGTCAATTTCGGATTCCGCTAACTGCACGGCCCTTTTTGCTTTTGAGGCGATGGCGGTCTGAGCCTCGATTTCTTCTTTGAGAGCGTTGATAACGTGGTTCGGTGGCGGAGTTTCGTGTTGCGCTGTGGTTGTGTGAGCTTCCAACTCCGCGATGCGTGCGTTGGCCTTTTGTACTTCGGCTTCCGTCAGTTTCACCTTCTTCCAGACATTCTTATTTTTTATGGCCATCTCCTTGGCGCCCGTGCTGACCTTTGCCAGTTCCCGATGGACTTCGACTAGGGTCGTGTTTAAGGGTGGTATCTCCATCCCTACTAGCCGTACCCCGGCGTTCCTCTGTCTGCCGACCCTGGCTAGCCGGTCCTCATCGTCGCTCTCCGTTGTTTGCGTTAGGGTGCGCTCTATCATCTGACGTTCCGCATGCTCCTCGGCCATTCGTTGGGCGGATTTGACCTGTTGTGTTGCTAGGAACTCCATGAGCTCGAAAGAGGTACCGAACTGCAAGAGGGCGCTGAATTCGTGGGCCGTATCCGGAATATCCGGATATGCCAAAACCTCGCTTTCCGCCATCAATACGGCTTTCCCTCGTTGGGACTGAGTCGTAATAATCGGTTGCGGCTCCCGGATGATTTCGAAGGTGGTATTCGGCTCTGCTGTTGCAGGGCCTTCGCCTGCGGTCGGTGCCTCCGGATCCGTGGGGGCGTTTTTCACCAACCCCCGCCCATATTTTTTGTCCAATCAGCGCTGTTTTGGTCTAGGGCTTTCCCGTCGTGCTTCAGTGTCTGGTTCTGGGGCTGCTTCCATGGGGTGTCTCGGCTGTTCCTCCTGCGTCGCCCGTGTGTCCGGTTGGTCGATAGGAGGTGTTGTCCTTGGGCCTGGTTGGGCCGGTTGGGGTTCCTCCTCCCACTCTGGGGCCGCTAACTCTGCTAACCTGCGTTTCGCAGAGCGGGGTGGGGTCGTGGGTTAGCTGGGCTGTGGTGCTGGCAGGCCTCGGGGTGGAAATAGTACCGTAAGGTATTGTTGGATGATTGGCCTGAGCTTTTTGCCTGCTTGGTACGCATGCAAGCCTTCCCTTAACGTCGGCCTTGTGATGACCCCCCAATCGACTGTACGCCCTTCAAAGGTGTCGATAATGATGCATGCCTTCTGTTTAGGCATCCCGTAAGCGTTGACATGGACACAGCCGACTTCTAGTAGGAACTTGGCAACTTCACGGAAGAAGGGATCCAGAATCTGTTTTGTTCTATAGGCCTTGGCGGAGGATGAATATGGGCCAAAATACCGCTGTAGCGCCTCTATAGGAGGTATTTCGAAATGTCTTTCGCCTAGTGAGGATAGGTCTAACTTCTTCCGAATGGAAGAGTTGGTGACCGTGTCGATGTTAAGCCGCTTGGCGATGTCCATGGCGTCTGGGTGCGGAGGTGATTCTGCGACCCGAATGTAACCATCCAGGCGCTTCTCCACGAGCCATCGGCGTAGGGCAGTAGAGATGAAGATCGACATCGCCAGAGTAGGTTCGTGGAGAGGAGACGGGTAGCAGTGGTGAGTTGGAGCTCTGAGATATGATGGGGAAGAAGGTGAGGAGGAGTGATGGGAGCGTTGATAGCTAGACGATGTGTTTCTGCTTTGTGCAGAAAATCTTCTGCTTCCTTCTTTTTGTGGCTTAGGGTTCATTGGGCGGTGAGCCATCGTGGTGCCGCGTGTTCTTGAACTAGGAGTTTGTGCATGCCTTTAGTCGTTTTAATAGTTGCTATCTTCTCTCTTTTTCTTTTTCGTAACGGTTATTTACACCCTATTTTAACATTATAGTACAAATGGGATTGTCCCTTTTACGTTGCTGGTTCTCCGGCTTTGTCCCATTCGGCGGTGAATGGGTTAGGTGGCGTGGGCCCAGGTAAGGTTTGAGCCGAAACCCATTCACTTTTTGCCGTACTATTTCTCCAGCCAGCGTTCCTAGTTGGAACGTGCCCTGTTCCGCTTCGATTATCGAGTATGGGCCGGTCCAGCGGAAACGTAGCTTCCCCGACATCTGGCCCATGCGCGTTTGAAAAACTAGGACCGCTCAGCCCACGGCGAACTCCTTTTCCCTTGCGCTCCGATGTCGATCGACAAACGCTTTACGCCGTCTCTATTCCTCTTCCAACACAACCATGTTGTGGACGCGTTTTTCCCCTAGTTCGAGGAGTTGGTAGAGCCGTTCCTCCTCTGACTTGGCTTTTGATAATCGGTTCCGTACCTGAATGCGCAAACTAGGTACCCGAAATTCGACCAACATCACAGCTTCTAGTCCAAACGCTAGCTGGAACAGTGTTGACTGTATGCTTGTTTTGTAATTAGTTCTGTACGCCCATAACGCACTCTGGAGTTTGGTATCCCAGTCCGTTCTATTTTCATTGACGGTTTTCTTCAAAATGGTCTGTAAAGTTTTGTTCGTGGATTCCGCTAATCCATTCGCCTGCGGGTAGTATGGCGTGCTCTTCTTGTGGACTACTGCGTAATGCTGTGTTAGTTCCCGAACCACCGTATTGAGAAAGTGGCTCCCCTGGTCACTGATGAGCTCAATCGGGTAGCCGAACAGGCACCAGATGTGCTCGTATAGAAATTTGGCTGTGACGGCCGCCGTATTTTCCCGTAGTGCCTTTGCTTCTACCCATTTGGTATAGTAATCCATGGCTACCAATATGTATTTGTTGCCCGTACGGGCTGCTGTTTGTGTGAAGGGCCCTACAAAATCCAATCCCCACTTTTGGAAGGGGTCCAACGGTAATACGGGCTGGTGTGGCATCCTTGCGTCCTCCACGGGCTGACCCATCCGTTGGCACAAATCACACTTTCTACAATACTCGGACGCGTCCATCTGCGTTGTTGGCCACCATAAGCCCGCCTGCCATACTTTGCGGGCTGTCACGTTGCCCGCGTAATGCCCGCTAGCCGTGCCGCAGTGTGCCTCCCGTAAAATTGCTTCTTTTTCATCCTGACGGACTCCACGTCGCCAAATGCCGTCACTCCCTTTGTGATATAAATTCCCTTCGACCAGGCAGAAGTGACGGCTTCGGACGGCTAGTCGTTTCTTCTCATCTGTGCGTAATTGTGGTGGAGGTAGTCCTGTAGTTAAAAAGTACGTCATTTCCATAAGCCATCGATCCGGAAAGGTGGATTCCGTTTTTTCTGCAAATGTCACTTCTCGCCAGATGTCGGCGTCCGAAAAATCGTCGTCGTCTTTCTGTACTGTTTCTCCATTCTCAAGTCTACTCAAAAAATCCGCCACTGCGTGTTGCGTCCCTGGCCGGTGCTTAATTACGAACTCGAATTCCTGGAGCAGCAGCATCCACCGCGCCAATTTCCCTGTCAGGGCTTGTTTCTCCACCAAATACAATAATGCCGAATGATCCATGTGGAACGTGAATTTCCGTCCTAGTAAATAATGTCGGAATTTATTGATGCTATAGATCATCCCTAGCGCCTCCCGCTCTGTTGTGGAATAGTTACACTCTGCTGCTGACAATTTCCGACTTGCGTAGTATACTAGCCTGTACCAGTTTGGTTCGGTGAGTTGCATTAGCGCGCTTCCTATTGCTATGTCCGAGGCGTCGACGAACACGTGGAATGGCTTCGCCCAAACTGGAGGTTGTACGATGGGGGCCTGTGTGAGCATTATCTTCAGTGCCTCATAGGCCTTATCCTCCTTTGCAGTCCATTGGAAAGGAGTCTGATGTACGGCAGCGTGTCGTGGCGTGGCGAAGTCCGCCAAATACCGTATCATCCGACTATGCCACCGTATTTGGCCCAGAAACCGGCTAAGTGATTTGGCATTTGTCGGAGTTTTAGCTTGCGTAATAGCGGAGATTTTGTTTGGGTCGACCGCTATTCCTTCCTTACTGACAATGTGGCCTAGGAGAGTCCCGTTGGTCACGCCGAAGGCACATTTCGCGGGATTCAGGCTTAAGCGTGCGGTGCGGCAACGTTCCAGGCACAGACGTAAGTGCAAGAAATGGTCTTTTGTTCGCCCATATACCGCAAAATCGTCTAGAAAGACTTGCATGAACGCCGGAATGTATTCCCCAAAGATCTCCGTAATCGTTCGTTGGAATGTTTCCGGCGCTGTCTTTAGCTCGAACATCATGACGACCGCCACATATACTCCCCAGTCCGTGACAAATGCCGTCTTCTCCTGATCCTCGGGGTGCATGCGTACTTGGTTATAGCCACTGAAGCCATCTAAGAAATTGTACATCTAATGGCCTGCGACGGCGTCTAGCACGGTATCGGTGAAGGGTAAGGGAAATGCGTCCGTAATGGTTACGGCATTTAATTTCCGGTAATCCACGCATACCCGTATTTTGCTGTTTTTCTTTGGGACAACCACTATCGGGCTAAGCCATGTTGCTTGTTTCACTGGCCGTATGAACCCCACCCTCAGCAGGTTGTCAATTTCTTCTTTCACGTGGGTCGCGTAATTGGGGTTCATGCGGTAGCGGCGCTGCTGGACAGGTTTCATGTCTGTTGCTAAATTGATCTTATGCTGATAGAACTTGGGATCTAACCCCTTCATGTCCTCGTGAGCCCACGCGAACACATCTTTATAGTCCGTGAGTAGTGCGATCATTGTGGTTCTCTGGTCCGGCCTCAATTCCTTTGCTATGGAGAGGAACCGGGGTTCCGATCCCGTACCCACATTCACTTCGTCGAGAGCGGAAGCAGTGACTCATCGTGAAATCTCCATTTCCCTTTCGAAGGCCGCCTGTGCTTTGCTGAGTTCCAATATGGACTCTGGGTTTGGTTCGTACGGCTCTCCGTTCGGAACAATGGTCGTAGTATATTCTGTCGTAGTTGCGATGACATCTATCTCAAACAGCGGAATAATCCGAGGATGTTCGTCAAGGTACGCTTACAATTCGGCATCCTCCACCCCAGCCAGCATATTGATGTCTTCCGCATACAACGGTGTTATCCCCTTAGGTTGTGGCGTGTTGCCTTCCGTAGGTACACGAACCTTGGTGCGTCCATGCCAGAAATTGATACACTCATGTTGCCAGCTCTGCTTGATATTTGCTGTCCGAAGCCATGGTCTGCCCAGAAGCACTAGGTACGCTCCTGGGGCGTCCAAAGCGAGGACGACCGTCGATATGTCGAAGCGGTGTCCACCCACGATGATGCCTATTTTGAGAATTAGCCCCAACGGTCGCACTGATCGGGTATCTGCCATGCGAAGCCAAAATGGACACGCCTCCCATTCGGAAATGCCCAACTGCTCGCAAGTTTTCACGCTAATCACATTGACGCCTGAGCCGCCGTCGATTACACATCCAGGAACTTCTTGTCCGTGCAATATTACTGTAATGGCCGGGTTGTGCTGATCCACCACTAGTGGTCCCTCGCTGACGTCTGTTAGGTTTGTGGCAACGCTCGCCCCGGTCATGCCCGCCACCTGTGCTTCCATGGTCTGGCGGAAACGTGGAGCTAGCTGTAGCAGTTTTTCCATAGTTAGCGTGATTTCACAACCCGCTAACACCTGCCAAATGGGGTCCGGCCCCGGTTTTTCGTTCTCTGTTCGCTTCATTGTGTTCGCGGACTCCTACCTCATACGTTCCGTATTGGTCGTGTTTGCTTTTTCCACCCAGGCTTGGGCTTGTCGTCGTACCTCGTCCTACGCAACCCAATCCGCCGTTTTCGTTTGTTGGCGTGTTGTGACTTGTTGCACCTCCACCGTAATCGTGTTGACGGCGGGCCCATTTCCCTTGCGTGCTAGGCATTGCGTGGCATAGTGTCCGGGTTGCTGACAAATAAAACAATGGATGCTTGATTGTCCCTTCTCAGCCCCAGGTGGAGTATGCCGTTCTCCGGGCGCTACTTGCTCTTCACGGTCCGGCCTCGTTTGTCGGGACGTACGTGGTGGCTGTTGTTGGTCCTGTCGTTGTTCCTGGTGCTGCTCATCCCCCGAGCTTTCGTCGTAACGCCGGTGATCCCTATATTGTCGAGGCTTACCCCGATAGCCATTGAAGCCGCCCCGTTTGTTTGTCGGGCGTTGATGTTCGTATCGCCGACCCCCTTTGGTGTAACTCGGATGTCCACAATAATCCTCGTCCTCCGGGTCCTCCTCCTCAGACTCGTTGTGATTCCGGCGATTCCGGTTGTACCTGTCCTCCCGCGGGTTGCGATCCTTATACCGGGGTCGGTCTTCTTGCCTCCTTTGTTCTGCCCGGTGCAGTTGCCACTGTGTGTCCATGCTGCGGACCGCGGGAGTGGCTCTGTTTAACATATTGTACTCGCATTGGTCGACTGTGTGAACCTTCGAGTGGCAGATTGGGCAGTGGATTCACATATTGCACTCCACCACGGAATGCCCCGAGTTCAAGCAAATCGTGCACTGGATTGCTTGACGAAATTGGCGTTCCTCATCCTGAGGTAACGCTTGTCGTAAGGATGACATCGAAAACCTCTCCTCCTCGTCATCCAACTCGAGCTATAACGCTCGTTCAATCACCATATCGGCTGTTTCCCCTTTCACACTATTTCTGTTGAGCGTTGCCCGGATGGGCCGGCGTAACACTGCCAGAAATGTCTCCTGAGCCTCCTCCTCTGCAGGGCTTCGATCTAGTTTCCATCGTAAATTTTGGAAACGTAAGCTGAAGTCTGCTATCATCTCGGTCGGTAGTTGCTTAATTGTATAAAATTGCCCGAGAATCTCGCGTTGTGGAACCCTCCGGTGGAAGAATCGCAAGAAGGCGGACTGCAGCTGATCGAAGGTTGTTATGGTTGGTAAATCCATCTGTGAATGCCAGAACGCCACACGCCCATCTAATGTTAATCCGAACTCCGTCATTTTCGACTGTTGTGCCACCGTCTCGGAAAGGTTCTGTGCCATGTGGTTCGCATTCCAAATGTTCAAGAACATGCGAATATGAGTTGCGGCGTCGATTTCGCCGTTAAAGCGGGGGTAAGCAAAGGCCATCGTGGGAGCTACGGCGGATCAGAAAAGGTCACCGGGTGGCTGCGGTAAGCGTGGTCCCCTCGCCTGGTCGAGGTATTTGGGGAGCAAGGAATCCCCTTTGCACTCCTGGCAGGTATTACTAAGGTCGCCGATGCGCGGCTTTTGCCGGGCACGTTCTCCTGCCTGGCGTGTGACGGACCTTGTTATTGGCCGGTCTTGTCTTGTTGGTTCTCTGGGTCGTCTGCGGCTAAACATCCATTCGTTGTTGCTCGTCTATGAGGAAACACAGATCACCAAGCGTGCTAAAAGTGTTGCCTCTTAGGAACACGGTTCATGGTTAGTCCTTCGACCTAGACCCCAAGATGGGTGTGGAACAACGAACAAAGCTTAAGCGTACTGCATAAGGAGAGAACCTCTATGATTCCTCCGTGTGTACGGGGAGACGGCTACAACCGACTCCTTATCACAGGTTGCACTTACGTACTACTACGCTTACGTATCCGAGACACAGACACTGAATTAGTCGCAGCTATACACAAAAACTCAGAGAAGATAGTATTTTATTATCAGGTGTTCTTTTACATTTCCCAAAAATTACACGCACCTCGTTAAGAGGTTTTTTGCCCTTTATATCTGCAGGGTCTAATTAACCATTCACGCTTCCCGCGTGAACCGTTACATACGTTACGCTTATATAGTTTCTTATTCCTACGCTTTTGGCCGTTGGTTACTATTCCGGTGGACAACAGTTCCCGGATGCCGGACAGCTAGCGCACAATTCTTGCTCGGCCGTTGGTTAACAAGCAGCGAGCACAGGGGCTCAGGATGGAGATGCATACGGAGACAAGATGGAGATGCATACTCAACACAGAGAGAACAATCGGATACAATGAAAATGAAATAGATTAAACAAGAGAGGAATACAACCGGACTCGGCCAGTGTCAGAGCTACGTGCTCTCGAGACACGCGCGCGCGCAGGAACACAGAATGATGAAACTCTGGTTGAGAGCTCACGGGATTCCTATGCGAGTAGAGGCTTCACCTTCTTCCTCTAATGAGTACAACACATGAGACAGAGAGAGGGAGAGAGCTTGGCACTGAAACCGACAACACTTTGTCCTCCAAAACGTGGATCCCTCAAACAGGCTCAAGCCTCCCCTTTTATAGCACAAGGGGAGGTCGTTACATCGTGATCAGTGTCAACCTTTCTTAGAAAGATTTTCCCTGATTTCCTCACATCAAATTCTCGTATTCCTCTCTATCTGTGCGGGACTTGACGTTCCCATTAAATCCTACCCCCTACTACTTTCTAGTTCTAAGTTATTTACATATGTTTGTACATAAAGACTTAACTTTTGTGTGAATCCATGCACACACTCGTTCATGTGCATTCGGCTCCGTTTCTCTCTATGGTCGGAATCCTTTACGACAATGTCACAAAGGTGCTTGAAAGGTTCAATATGTTGGACGCAAAGCCGGTCGGATCGACACTTTCAGCAAATTGCAAGTTGTCCGGAAAATAGAGGCCGAAGACAAAGACAGAGAAGTCGTGATGAGGATATTGTATGTCTATGCAGTCGGTAGCCTCATGTACGCGATGGTGTGCACACAACCAAACATCGGATATGCAGTCGGAGTGGTGAACCGGTTCATGAGCAATCTAGGAAAGGACCATTGGGCAGCCATTAAGTGGATACTCCGGTGCTTGAAAGGCACTTCGAATATGTGCCTCAGATTTAGCTCAGCCAAGCCCCAATTGGAAGGTTTCACTGATTCAGACATGTCGGCTAATGCAGATACCGACTAGTCTACATTCGGATACGTCATGACATATGTAGGAGGAGTTGTATCGTGGCAGTCAAGGCTATAGAAGTCCGTTGCACTATCGACAATGGAAGCGGAGTACATGGCAGCCATTGTCGTGAAGTACGAAACCTTCACATTAAAGTCTACAATAAGATAAATATGTGACTAAAATAAAATAAATCTTGATAATATTTTATACATAAAGATAATATTAACAACACACTATGATAATATTATACATTATATTTAGAGGCAAATAAAAATATATATATGTTATATTACATGGACGAAAGAGCATTTGAGCCAATAACCCCTACCTTAAGACACTCAAACCTTACCATTTAGCTTATATTGATAATTTACAAAAAATCATATGCGTTGTTTATTTGAAGGAGTATTTTATAGTCTAAACCATGTAATATACTACATGCACATTGTAAAGAATCTAACTCTAGTAGAGTTTAGTATTCAGAAGCGTAGTGTGTGTGTGTGAGAGAGAGAGAGTGAGTGAGTGTATCAGCAAGAGAATGACCAGAAAAATAAGAAAACACGTAGTAGGGGGATGACAACTTATGCACTTAAGAGAGCTATATTAATTATCTAAAGATCATCAACAAAACAAAATGGCCAAAGGGGGTTTTATATACAAGTCCTCAAGAGACTTCCATATTAAATGTGTTGGTGGAATCTAACCAAGATATCCACTTGAGTACGATTTTTCCTAAGAATATCAAATATTCTTTGACCACATTAACACTCGACAACTACACCGATTACAATAAAGTGTGCTCACACACACACTCGACAACTACACGGAGTACAATAAAGTGTGCTCACACTCTTTTTCACACATCGTCCATTTCTTCATAAGCACATGTTCACACAAGTTGAGCTTGATTCTCAACACGTCCCCTCAAGGTCAATTGTGTGTCCTCTTAAGCTTGGTTGTCTTGGTGTAGTTGAAGACCCAACTGTAGTTGGTCGGACTACTAGACCGTGGTTTTCCTATTGTTCCTATGTACTTGATCTTGATCTAGCAATGTTGATCTTGCCGATCCAAAATTTCAAGCTTTGTAAAGTCTTCCTCTAACTTGTTGGGTCAAGTCGGATTAGATGTGTCGGCCTTACTTTTGTCGATGCCATTCTCACTTTTCCTCTTGTATGGTGCTGAATCTCCATGTTTTCCTTCATCTTTGTACTTGTACTCTCCCCCAAGCTCAGCATATCGAATGGTCTAAGGCCTAGATCCACGGAGAATTGTCGTAGCTTGTCAAGACCTAGCATCTTAGTGAAAATATCAGCCACTTGCATGTTGGTGCCAATGTATTGGAGGTCAATGTCGTCGGCCAATATGCGCTCACGGATGTAATGATAGTGCACCTCAATGTGCTTAGTCTAGGAGTGAAACACCGGTTCTTTGCAAGCTGGATGCTGTTGAGATTATCGCAGTGGATCAGTATTGGCTTGTTCACCAATTCGTTGAAGTGTTTCAACAGTCTTTTAAGCCATACAGCTTCGCAAGCAGCTACAACTGTGGCCCTATACTCCGCTTCAGTGCTCGATAGAGCGACTGTTGGTTGTTTCTTGCTGCTCTAAGAGATTGCTCCACTACTGAGTGAAAACATAAATCCTGAAGTGGATCTCCTATCAGATGTATTGCCCGCCCAATCAGCATTCGTGAAGCCTTCAAGTTGAAGTGGTACTCCACGCTTATGGAAGATACCATAATCAAGTGTTCCACTAACATAACGTAACACTTGCTTAGCACAATCTATGTGAGTGTTGTGGGGGTTTTGCATGAACTAGCTAAGAAGCCCGACTGGATAACTGAGGTCTGGTCAGGTAATAGTTAGGTAGATAAGACTTCCGATTATTTGGCGATATTGTGTCGACTCGCAGAATTTGCCAGAATCTGCAGTTAGCTTCATATTTTGATCAAGGGGTGTCGAGATGGACTTACACTCGGTCATTCCGAACTTGTAGAGCAAGTTCAACACATAGTGTCATTGTGAGAGTAGGAAACCCTTCTGGAGTTTGAATGACCTCGATGCCAACAAATTAATGCAAGTTAGTCAGATCCTTCATCTCAAACTTATTTAAAAGCAACTTTTTAATCTTTTGTGTCTCGGTGAGGCTTTCTCCACCGATGACAAAGTCATCGACATACAAGATTAAGAAGATGGGGCTTTTGGGATTGTTCCAAACATAGAAGGAGTTATCAGATTTTGACATCCAGAAGCCAATGTCGTGAAGATATGATGTGATCTTTGAATGCCATGCCCTTGGGGCTTGCTTCAGTCCATAGAGTAGCTTCTTCAATCGGCAAACTGCATGTGGATGTTTGTTTGATTCGAAGCCAGGTGGTTGCATCATGTAAACTTCCTCCTCGAGCTCAGCTTGGAGGAATGCGTTCTTCACATCCATTTGATACAAGTTCCACCCTTTCGCTGCAGTGAGTGTAATTACCGTCCTCATGGTGGTCATTTTTGCCACCGGGGCAAATGTTTCCTCATAGTCTATGCCATGGGTTTGAGCATACCCTTTGGCGACTAGCCGAGCCTTGAACCGATTGATCGTGCCATCCATATTATGCTTTATATTGAACACCTAGCGGCAACCAATTGGCTTTTTGTAGATTTCAGAGGATGGGACTAAATCTCAAGTATCGTTGTCAAACAACACACGCATCTCCTTCCTCATTGCCTCAATCCACCGGGGATCTTGGGCAGCTTCTTTGTAAGTCTCGGGTTCTTGGTCTACTACGACCTTCATCATGAATGCATAGTGGTGGGCCATGTACTCAGTGTACCCAAACCTAACTATCGGGCTCTTTTGTCGGTTCGATTGATGGAGTTTTCCTTTAGTCACTTCCGAAGCCTTCTTCATTTCATACTTGTTGTCGACTGATCGTGGTGAATGATCTGAGTCTTCACTAGATGTCATGTCCTTGGCCTCTTGCTCACGCATCTTGCCCCTTTTTTTTCTTTCTACGGGTGTAGCACCAAGGTGACAGCACATCAGAGGTTTCTTCATGTTGTGCAAGACTCTGATGGCTGGATGACACCTCAGGTCTAGTCAGCTGGAGTGTGGGCAGGCTCTTTGCTGGTTCTCTACCCATAATGGTCGTTAACATCTCTTCTTCTTCACTCTAAGAATCTGCTCTAGATTTGCTTGTTTCGAGTACGGTGGGGGTCACTGATGTTGGGCCATACCATGATGTCACTTCATCAAATACCACATCTCGGCTTACTCGTGACTATCGAGTGATGGGGTTAAAACACTTATAGCCCTTTTGCTCAAGTGAGTAACCGATGAGGATCATCTTCTCCGATTTTGGGTCAAGCTTTCTCCGCTTCTCATCGGGGACATGCACAAATGCAATGCTACCAAAAACCTTCAAGTGTGAAAGTTCTAGCTTTGTCCCAAAATACTTCTCGTGAGGGGTGATGTCATGGACACCCTCGGTCGTGCACCTATTGATGAGATACACAACCGTAACATATGCTTCTGCCCAATAGAACTTGGGCATTTTCTTCTTGTGCAACATGGCACGGGCCATCTCAAGAATTGTGCGATTCTTCCACTCAGCAACGCCGTTTTGCTGTGGTGTGTACCGGCAAGTGAATTCCCGGTGAATTCCCTTCTCTTCTAGAAAGACCTTGAACTCAATTGAAAAGTATTCTTGGCCACCATCAGACCGTAAGCATTGAATGTTGCAATTTGTCTCATTTTCCATGCAATTCTTTAACTTGAGAAAGTGGGAGAAGACCTCACTTTTCGACATTATCAAACATATCCAAGTATGCCGCAAATAGTCTTCAATGAAGGTAATGAAGTACCTACACCCACTGATTGTCGTTGTTTGAGCTGGGCCCCATACATCTGAGTCGATGGCATCCAACAAGCCATTACTCACATTTCTTTTGTTTAGGAATGGATGCCTATGTTGCTTGCCTAGTTGGCACGCCTCACATACATTATCAGGATGTTTCAAAGTAAGACGTGGCAATCCATGCACAACCCCTTTTGTTTGCATTGATCAGAGGTTACCGAGGTTTACATGGCCAACCCTTTTGTGCCACAACTCAATATCAGACTCAGCCTTGAGTCCCTTTGCATACATTGTTGTGTTCACCTATATCCTGATCGGTTCTCCACTTTGGCTAACCATCGAGTGAAGAACTCGAGCGCTTTGTCTTTCGACCTAATCGAGTAGGCCCAAACATTCCATGTACAATCATCTACGAATGTGATGAAGAATCAGGAGCCTCCCAGAGATCTCTCAGGCATCGGCCCACAGATGTTTGTGTGCACAAGCTCTAGCGGCTATCGTACCATCTCGTAGTGGAGAGAGTGCAGACTTAAGGTATGTTTCTCGTAACGACAATGTTTGCAGAAGTTCGTCTTTGTCTAGAGCTTCGGGACGTAGCCAATTGCCATCAACTAGTCTAGTCTGGCTTGAGATATATGGCCTAGTCGGCCATGCCATAGGTTTGAGTCCCACGATTCGACTAAGTTCACAGCCCCTTCTGGATTGATTGCCATCAACAGATGTCGGTTATTGTACTTGTATCCACCTCCTCCGATTTTCATATTCCATTGGCTTAGTCGTTCCGTACATATATACGTGAGAAGAGGAGAGGAGCCCCACCATTGCGCAATTCTTTCTTCTTTCTTTACAAGTTAATCCAAAGGCACACACAGACAGACACACAGACAGAGAGATGCCTGAGGAGAGTAAGATCTCTTCTTCTTCTTCTTCTAATTCTTCCTCTTCCACTTCTGGTAGCAGCAAGAAGAGAGAGGAGGTTGTTGCAGATGTGGGCGCATGGGCCATGAACATCACCAGCTCTGTGGGCATCATCATGGCCAACAAGCAAGTCATGTCCCCCAAAGGCTACGATTTCCGATTCGGTATGTATATATATATCTATATCATCCCTTGTTTGCTTCCATTTGATTCAAAAAACTCAGCAAGTCTCTGTTTTGTGGCCGGCTTTATGTCCGAGATCTGCAGCTACTACCCTCACAGCCTTCCATTTCACGGTCACAGCTCTGGTTGGTTATGTTTCTTCATCAATCACGGGAGAAGTCTCAAAGCAGACTGTTCCTTTCAATGACCTCCTATGGTTTTCTGTAGTCGCAAATACCTCCATCGTTTGCATGAACCTAAGCCTAATGCTCAATTCAGTAGGGTTTTATCAGGTATTTTCTCCCTTCATATACTACACACCGATGCATCGAATCTGATGGCTCCTCATCTTTACCAATTACATATCCTGTCTATGTTTCCGTTTGCTGCGATTCCGGCATTGAGATTGACTTGCATTTTCCCACATTCAATTCTCTGGATTGGAATCGAATCTTATGATTCTCTTTTCTCATCATGTCTTCATCAGATCTCGAAATTAAGCATGGTGCCGGTCGTATGTGTGCTTGAATGGATCCTCCATAGCAAAACATACACTAAAGAAGTGAAGGCGGCGGTGGTAGTGGTGGTGGTTGGTGTTGCCGTATGCACAGTCACAGATGTGCATATCAATCTTGGAGGCTTTGTGTCAGCTCTCATTGCTGTGCTTTCCTCATCCTTGCAACAGATTGTAAGCCTTCGCTTCTGTCAATCAATCACTAGAGTTTCACATGTATGCACCACGTTCACATATCAAAGCATAGGATATATGTATGTATCCATGTATGTATTTGTATCTATATGTATCTATTTATGTATTTGTATCTATGTATCTATGTATATGTATTTGTATCCATATGTATCTATGCATCTATGTATATGTATTTGTATCTATATGTATCTATGTATCTATGTATATGTATTTGTATCCATATGTATCTATGCATCTATGTATCTATGCATTTGTATCCATATTTATCTATGCATCTATGTATCTATGTATCTATGTATTTGTATCTATATGTATCTATGTATCTATGTATCTATGTAACAAGAGAGGGAGAGGGGGAACTTCTATATATAGTAGATATAACACGGCGTAACCTCACAACATGGCACCACTTTAACAGAATCTTGCTGGTTTTTTCTTGTTCCATTTCACAGTATATTGGATCTTTTCAGAAGAAGTATTCCATTGGCTCTTTCGAATTGCTAAAGAAGACAGCTCCATTTCAAGCTATGTCACTGTTATTTCTAGGACCTTTTGTTGACTACATTTTGAATGGCAAGAATATCTTGGCATATCCTTTCTCCCCAGGCTCCATTGTAAGTAGTAAAAGACAAATATTTCATGTCCCAATATCCCTGGAATTTGAAAGAAAGATGCCATCATTCGATGGATAGATATGATTCCAAAGTTTCTCATGTTCTTTTTTGTGATCAGTTTTTTATAGCACTATCATGTGCACTGGCAGTATTTTGCAACATTAGCCAATACCTTTGCATCGGCAGGTTTTCGGCAGTGACTTTTCAAGTGTTGGGCCACATGAAGACGGTTTGTGTGCTTGTTCTTGGTTGGGCCTTATTCGATTCATCGTTGACAGCAAAGAACATGGTGGGTATGTTGATGGCTATCCTTGGAATGGTGATCTACAGTTGGGCGGTTGAGAAGGCGAAGAGGGTGGACGTGTCTCCATCTGCTCTTTTCAAAGAGAGTAGCCTCACTGAAGAAGATGTAGCCTTGCTCGTGACAAGTAGTGGTGCCGAGAAGACTGGGATCGAACTTGGCCATGGAAGCTTGAGATGAAATAATGATTTCATTCTGGAATCATGGAAGCTTGAAATGAAAAATTAAATTCATTTTGGCATGATTCTGATTGGTGAGTTTCTATTGGGGAGTTTCTGTTACAATAACTGCATACTGAGTCTTTACTGATACTTGGCTTCTAGAGTTGAAGAAAACACAAAAAAAAGGCGTTTCAATGCTACTACCATATCATCCCCTCGGTGAGAGATTCTTGTTTTATCCTTTTTCTTTCAAATTGTATGCTAGATATATACATGGAGAGACCATGAGAGATTGGCATCTGGAGTTGAAGAAAACGCAAAAAAGAAAGCGTTTCAATTCTACTACCATGATCATCCCCTCGACGAGAGAGATGCTTGTTTTATCGTTTTATCTTTTCTTACATCATTTTCAAATTGTATGCTAGATATGTACATGGAGAGACCATAACATGTACCAAGGAATTTCTTCTCCAATATGACTAAATACTAGTTGATTCAACATTCTTTGAAGTTGGAGTCGCTGATGTTTGTCACTACTATCTTTTTAGAATGATTAAATTTGTTTGAAAAGATTGAATACTAGCAAGGTAATGTACAATTTCATGTCATTTTGGATTCTCAAAGCACTTTTTAAGTAACATGGGCGTCAAACAAGGATGTCCACTATGACCCACACTTTTTGGCTTATGTATTAATAAATTAGAAGTGATGAATAGGGTTGCAAGAGAAGAAGGATTGAATGCCCCCAAATTGATGTAACATGTTATCTTATTGTTTCTATATGCAGATGATGTGGTACTTTTCTCATATGATGTTGATAGTATGTAACATTTACGTGGGGTATTAGAAGAATTTTACCATAATAGTGGACTAGCAGTGAATGTGGAGAAAACAAAAATGATGGTAGTGCAAACCATCTAACCTCATCATTACCCTATGCTCACATATGGAGGTGAACATATATAATTTGTTCGAAGCTTTAAATATCTTGGTATTAATATACTTGGCACAAATAAATAGTGCATGCTTTTATTCTAGGCTCAAAGCCAGTTGGAAATCGTATTGCTTTTTGGAGAACCAATGCAACCAAAGTGATACTTGTAGATGGGAAGTAAAACTAATGTTGTTCAATGCGACAATAACTCAAGTATTGCTTTATGGAGTAGAAGTATGGGGTGACACCATCTCTCTTAATGCATGGAATGAGATTGAGAAAATTCAAAAGATGTTTTTAAGGAGGCATTTAGGAATTAAATGCACTACCACTTACTAGGTTATGCTCTTGTAAACAGGTGTTTGACCCATTCAACAAAGCTCTTCACCTTCAAGAAATAGGAGAAGACTTCATTCATTTTCTCGATCAAGCACGCCTAAGTGTGTCAAGTGTAGTTATCGATGAAGGTTACAAAGTAGCGATTTCCTTTGATGCTCACGTTCTGTGCTGGTTCCCTCACATTCGAATGGATTAAATTGACCTTATTTCAGCTCTGATTTTGCTCATTGGGGAATGGAAGTTGGTGATACTTCCTTAATTGACAAGCGTCAAATAATTGGCCTTCTGGTTATTGAACTTACGCAAACTAAAAACTATTTGTTTCGACTGTCTCTCCAAAAGCTTTGGGAAGTTGACATGGCCGGGCCGCTTGTGCCACAGGTCAATGTACGAGTCAACCTTTTGTCATTTGGCAAACATATCGATGCCTATGTCGTTTGTCTTGAGGATAAACATCCTCCTTTCTCGACGTCCTTGTGTGATTATTTTGCCTTCTTCGATGAAGCACCCTTGGTAAGTGAACCAAACTTGCATGCCTTGGTCGACGATTTGACCGACCGACACTAGGAAGCGAATGGACAGACACGGAATCAGTATGCCGATCCGGATCCAAACTAGTTCGTTGCCAGTTGCTAGTTGGCACCGGTTTGTACCTAAAGCCGGAGACCTATAAAAAGGGTCGACTAGATTGTAATCATTAGTGGATAATTAATAGAGTGATGTTGTTCTACATCTTAATCATTGTTAATTACTGTTCTGTGCTAAGTGTAATTTATCCTACGCATGTATTGTGACTAATGATATTGCTGCTAGTAACCCATTAGGGTTCCATTAACCGTCGGTCTAACTCTATCTCACTGCAACACCCCTTTGGTGAATTGTCTCAGAGGGACACCCTGTGTTAGGCCATTGTCCGGCCGTTCGATAACATAGTTTTTGGCGACCACGATTCCTGCACATACGCAACGAACAACGTCGGGCATGGATGACGAGACCAACAAACAACTTGGTTACAGAGCGAGCAAGAAGACTTGCCGAAGGATTGCGGAAGCAAGAGGCTTTCCAACATGCTGTAGAAGAGATCCGTGCGGATCGCTCATTTTCCAAAGTAATTTAGCGAGTGGCTGCCGAGTCACTCCGCCGATCGTAGAATTCCCAACCGGACGAAGGAAGCAGCGTGAGCAGTCTCCGGGACGCGGAATCCATCCTGTAGGCACTAGCAACAAGGGGAGGCGATTAAGAACCATTCTAGGCCTTCAAATCGGATTCAGATGACAAATGTAGCACCCATTCGAATTATCATAGTATCCACGACACCCCAGACGGACCGGAGGACGAGCAGTCGGATACCTTGCTGACACAAGAACCGGAGTTAACGGAACTGGAAGCCCCAAATCAGCAGGTGGCGGATCAACTCTCGACACTGCCACGAGAGACACTGAAAGAAGAGGCAAGACCTTCGTCACCAAAAGAAGGAGGCAAGACCGCCGACACCGAAAGAAGAAGAGGAAAGGCCTCTGTCACCGAAAGAAGAGGAGGGGAGACCTCCGACACCGGACGACGACATGCTGTTCCAATATCCCAAGTATCGGGATGATCCGGATGCAGAAGCTCATGTCTATGCATTTCTGCAAACATGGGAAGCCAACCATGTGTCGCAACGCTTGACAGCCGCTGAAGCGGAACGCTCGAAGATTGCAGAGTTCAACATGACCTTGGAAGGACTAGCCGCACGATGGCGCTTGACGCACACACCTGGCACCATCACGACGTTTGAGGACTTAAAAACCAGATTTTTACAATTCTTCAACAAAGAGGTGGATCAACGGGAGATGATCAACCTATTCTACACCATACGACAGGAACCTACGGAAACCATTCAAGAATTCATAATCCGGTTCCAGTGAATGCACAGTCACCTCAATCGGGCACCATCGGAGGAGGAGGTGAAATCAATATTCCTAGCCGCACTTAGGGAACCCCTGCGTATGGTGTGCATAGTGATTGATTTCCGCACCAGCACGATCAACCAAGTCATAGAAAGGGTAAGGGAGATGGAGAAAACAACCTCTTGGCTAACAATAGGGGCACTCCAACGTACATTACCAACAGAAGATGACCTACGGTTTCGACAAGCTATACAATGTACGACTTGTCTCAATGTTGGGCACTTGGCAATAAAATGTACCATGTGGACACAGTGCATGTTATGCCACTCCAGAACGCACACAATGGACCGATGCGAATATAACTTGCTGAGCCGACAAGCAGCACCGGTATGGCAAATTGAACCCCGGAGCAACCAGGAGGAGGAAGAAGAACACTGGTGGCGAGAGGAGCGTTACCGGTTGGCACAAGATATCCGAAACAACGATAGAAAGGACGCTCACGACCGAGACCGACAGGATAGCTATTGGGATTACAACGGTGATAGATATGAGCGATACAATCGGGATCACTCCCCCGGTTACAAGCAGCAGAGGGAGGATCAAGGCCACTATGAAAACTGGCCCCGATAGGGTTATCGGAACAAAAAACGCTTCAACAAAACATGGAACGCTAGGAAGGAGGACCGCTAGTGGCAACCAAACAAGGGCACGCCAAGTACCCAACCAGACCAAGCACCTAACCGACCACCAATGGGACCTCAATCGGGAACCGGAGCGAACGCTGAATCCAGCAACACCCGGAAAGTGTACTGCTACTATTGCCGGCAAGAAGGACATTATAGCAATCAATGTCCGGTTAAAAGCTACGAGAAAAGACCAGCCGTAAATATGGTGGTAGTAGAAGTTGCCAACATACAACAAGTCACCACCAGAGCAAAAGGCAAAACAACGGAGTGAGAAACACAGGAGGCAATCCAAAAGCAAGCCACCGAGTGGGTGAAGAAGGCAAATGAGCAAAATGTGGTGGAGCTTGAACAACAAAAGGAGAAACCGGAAGGGGCCACCGACACAATTCAGCCGGAAAACCCAACATGGCAAGCGTTACAAGAATGTCAGATTATGCTGCCATTGGGACGATTATTACAGCTAGTGTCCCGGTTTACGGAAGGGCTGACATTAGGAATGACCACATCAATTTCGTTGCCGGATCCTGCATTCTTCTCAAATCCGGAAGAAGGGCCAGCAGTGGTAGACACGAACAGTCCGGCAATCACCGCCATCGTCAAAGGTCGAGAACTACCAGGGACGATTGTGGACGGAGGATCAGGCGTGAATGTGATCAGTTTACGGACTTGTAACACCCTAGGAATCCAGGAATGGGAGCCTTGCCCATTTTGGCTCGAAATGGCAGATACAAGTTTGGTAAGACCTACTGGTTTGATATGGGATCTAGATGTAACTATCGGAGGTCACGCATTCCGCATTTCGGCAGTGGTTCTCCAACTCAATGCGCAAGGGGCTTACCTGTTGTTTACATGCTGTTGCTGGGCCGCCCATGGCTAAAAACGGCGCATATCAAACAAAACTGGCGGAAAAATATGATTACCTTCCAACGTGGGAAGACAAAAATAAGTCCCATAGTCGTCGTGCCGAAAAAGAATAGGAAAATTCGGGTGTGTGTTGATTACCGGAAACTCAACGCGGCAACAATTACCAACGCCTTTTCACTGCCATTTACGGATGGAGTGCTGGACGCGGTAACCGATCATGAAGTGTATAGCTTCCTAAACGGTTTCAGCAGCTACAATCAAATAAGGATGCACCCCGACGACCAAGACAAGACAACATTTGTCACTGAATGGGAGTCTTTGTCGCAATGGTAATGATGTTCGGGCTCAAGACCGCGCCGACAACCTTTCAATGAATAATCATGGAAATATTTGGCGAGTTCATTCCGATATTCATGCAGGTTTTCCTAGATGACTTCGCCATGTATAGCCGAGAAGGAGAACATCTCCAACACCTCTGGCTATGTCTTGAGAAATGTAGAAGTTATCGGCTAAGCCTGAATCCAACAAAATGTGTGTTCGGAGTAACAAGCGGTGCATTGTTGGGCCATTTGGTTAGCAAGGACGGGATTGCGGTAAACCTCGATAAGGTGAAAGCAATCTTAGAAGCACCGACACCATCAACGGCGAAAGTAAATCCAGTGGCATAGCCGGATGCTTCGGTATTTGGCCGATCTTGCTACACCATTGCATGTTGCGGTTCACCGGACACCGTTCCAATGGACGAATACAGAGGATGAGGCTTACCGGGCATTGAAAGTACTGTTATCACAAGCACCGGTGGTGCAACCACCAAACTGGTCGAAAGAATTCCACGTGTTTGAGGATGCGTCCGACATAGCAATCGACAACGCACTAATGCAACTGATGGAACCGAAATGGTACCGACCGGTCTATTATGCTAGCCGGAAGCTATCCCAGGCAGAACGGAATTATTCAACAATGGAAAGAGAAGCCTTAGGGATGATTTACAGTGTTACCAAGTTCAGGCACTATTTATTGGGAAGGAATCTTTCTTTCCATGTCGACCACTCAGCGCTATTATATTTGGTCTCAAAGGCATCACTCACCAGCAAGTTGGCCCGATGGACATTGTTGCTTCAAGAGTTCGAGTTCCAAATATATCACCGGCTGGGGATACAGCATGCGGTTGCCGATTATCTGAGCCGGTTAGACTCCAGTGAGACTGGTGACGGAGTCCCGAATGAGTTTCCGGATGCTGAGTTGTTTAAAGTAACGGCCGAAACGGCAACTATTGGCATGGTAGTCGACGAAGACAAGTGGATAACCAACATGCATCAATTCCTAAGCATGAGACTTCCACCGGAGGAGATGAACCGGGATGAGCGGAAGCGGTTAGCGGTGCAAAGTCGACATTTTTGTCTACTACAAGACACTCTGTACCACAAAGGTGCGGATGGCATATGTTGGCGAGCAGTACGAAGCGACGAAAAGGACATGATATTACGAGAAGCGCACTGTGGCGTGGTCGGACGACAAGGAAGATATGGCACAGCAGGCTATGGTGGCCGATGACACTGAAGGTCTCGGTTCGGTACGCGAAGATCTGTGATTTATGTCAACGGATGGGCCAACCAATAGAACATGCAAGGATGCCTCACCAGCCGGTGCTACCCTTAGAACCATTTCAGAAATGGGGGTTGTATTTCGTTGGGCCATTTAAACCTCCGGCAATAGATATGTCATAGTTGACAGGAACTGCACGCTCCCTATACGCAACGCTCGGTCACAACCGAGTTTAGAAGCATACACAGAAAAACGGGAAAGAAAGCACGACGCGAAGAAGAGAAGAGTACACAGGATGTTTATGTGGAAAACCCAAACTAAGGGACAAAACCACGGTAGCCCACAGGCTGCAAACTATCACTATGTTAGAATGTACAACAGTGAGTTCACAGAGGCAACGACCTCGTGCTCACGATCCTTGCCATAGGCGGTGGTTACAACAAAGGCAACGACCTCTTTCTCTCTCTCTCTCTCATTGTACACAGTTACGCGCTCTCTCTTTTCTTGCACCAACAAGAATGACAACAACATCAGTCTAAAAGTTTGCCCTAAGTCATATTTATACTAATATGACTTTTCGGCTATTTACAAATATAGCCTCAATGGACTCTCAGAAACATATTTACGAATATGTCTCTTTATCCGGTGAGCATTCCTCACCGGGTCTGCACCATCCGGCTCTCCGTAGCCGGGTACTCCTCAGCCTATCGGCCTCGGCCGAGTTTGTTCATCAGCACTGTTCTTCTCCCTTCCCATCCGGAGGGACCTATCTCCCAACAATAGTCGCCACTGATTATTGCACCAAGTGGGTAGAAGCCAAGGCGTTGTGGGACAACACTGTGGTTTCAACGGCAATGTTCTTATATGAGTACATTTGGTGCTGGTATGGATGCCCGATCGAGTTAATTAGCGACCAAGGCGGACATTTTCTCGGTCAAGTAGTGGAGAGCTTAACAACATTTTATGCAGTCATACACAATCGCAATACCCCGTATTATCCACAGGACAATGGACTGGCCGAATCCACAAACAAAACGCTCCAAAACATCCTCCGAAAGATCGTCAATGAAAACCGGACCGATTGGGACACCAAACTGTATAGTGCACTATGGGCATACCGGATAACATACAAAACAAGTATCCGGTTAACACCATTCCGGTTAGCATTTGGGCTTGAAGCAGTAATGTTGATCGAATTTCAGGTTCCGAGTTTGCGGATCTAGGTTAGAGAACCACTAAGTGAAAAGGAATCAGAAAAAATCGGGTTAGCCGCATTATGTGAACTCAAGGAGCATCAGATAGCGAGTCTCATGCAGTTGGAGCTGGAGCAGTGACGAAGGAATGCATTTGTCGATCGGCACTGGAAGGGCAATGAGAAGATGTTCGGGATCGGCAAACCGGTATTCGTGTTCTCGACCCGGATGGATCAGATGTCGGGAAAGCTACGGTTCCGGTGGACCGGACCGTATTGGATAACACGGGAATTCAATGGTTCATACCAGCTCGAAATGCTAGCCGGTGAGATAATAGGCAAATGGGTCAATGGGTTTCGACTCAAACTGTATTGTGGGCCGATGCCATAGAACCCGTTGTCGTGAAGAAAACCGTCCACAAGCAGAATCTGTGCACCGGGGCGTAGGAACCGGCTCTTCATGCACGTGCGCCTTATGTTGTACATAGGAGATCCTAGGCTGGTAGATTCGGTAGGTAGGAAGTAAAGGGGAAACGGCTTCTTCCTTGCCTACAAAAGGAGGGGGACGAGGAGGGGTGAAGGGGTCGCGAAGTAAGGGAGGACGAAGTGCTGTCGGATTGTGGGCCGAAGGCTTCTCTCTCTTCCAAACTCCATAGCTTCTTTCTGTGCAAGTTTCGGGAGGCTCGCGCTGCTCTGAGGAATGCCCGAGTGCTTCCGGCAGCACCTCCAACCTACTTCTTCCTTTCTGTACGTTTACGAACAGGCATCAGCATCTGTTCACCGGCCTGTTCAGTTGTAACCGACTTCGTGTTTGTTGTTTGTCTTGTTTATATATATTTCTACATACATTCGTGTCTCTCTGTGTCGCTGTCGCACTTGCGTCTCTGCGTCGAAGGGCCGTGTCCCTGTGAATCTACGCTAGCACCTTGTGGGTCTCTTCCCCTCCCCTTTTCTCCCTTGCTCTTCGGTACAGGACCCCCGAGGTCCTGCCTCATTCCACGCATACGCGAGGGATACCTCGACATCTTGGTGAACCCGACGTGATGGAGGCGGCAGAAGAGCAGAAGATGAAGGGGTCGGATCTTGCAGAGGCCATGGCTTCGGCCATGGATCGGATATTGAGTGCACGCGAGGGCACCGGCGCCCTCGACAGAGCCATTGAGGCGATCGTCGATACGATCGGCCGGTTCAGCGGAAAGGATGCCACGAAGTATTTGGCGTCCTACGGGGCAGAAATGCTGATGCAGGACATTCCGGAAGAGAGGCGTCTCGCCGGGTTTCCTCGAGTAGCGATGCCGAGCATCCATGCGGAGGTGCTCGAGGTGCGGGCGGAGAGCCGTACCTGGGAGGAGTTCGAAGGCCGACTCCTAGAAAAATATGGGCTGGACGATGCGCTCCGGCTTTCGAAACGAGACTTCATGGAATGGGTGGAGTCCCCGGCAAGGGAAGAAACGCGTCGGCACTCCTCCGGGAGTTCGAAGAATGCTTTGCGCGCCTTTCGGCGCTTGACCGAACCGTTCTGGATACGAGCCAGGTCCTACTGTTCGTCAAGTCGGTGGACGAGCGGGACCGGGATCAAGTCGGCTCCTTGCTGGAAACCGAAGACGGGCTGACAACCGACTGGGCTGTGGTTAAGAGAGTCTGTGGCCGTTTCGACAAACGGCGAGAATGGGCTGACAACAGGGCGGCCGGTGCGGGCTCTGTCACAGCAAGGAGGCTTGAACCGGCACCGCAAGTGCGAAGGGAAGAAACCCGGGAATGGCTCGAAACCGGTCCGGCTTCGACCGGCATGGTCAATGGCTCGTCCGGAGGAGCAGCGCTGGAGGAGTTGACGCGGGCGATAAAGGATCTCTAGATCGCCCAGACTCGAAGGGAAGGCGGCGAACCGGCTCGTGACCGATGGCCGGCAGCAGGGAACAGGTGCATGTGGTGCGACGAGGTCAGCCACATTCGGAAGGACTGCGGCGATTTCGCAGAGGCGTTGAGGAACCGGGTGGTGTACCTGTGGGAAGGCCGGGTGCACGCCGGCGACACCAGGAGGGCCCTGAACCGAAACGACGGGCGAGGAGGTATGAAGAGACTGATGGAAGAGGCAGCAGCCCGACACGTAGAGGCCATCCTCTACTCGGCGTCGGCCGGAATTCGGGTGGGGGGCAGCGAGGCCTGAATAGAGGGCAAAGACAGATTCTGGTCGGCAATGCTGGAAGGTCTTGCCGGCGCACAGCTAAGGAAAGATGAAACGGACCGCGCTGAGAGACGGGTCCGAGAAATAACCGGATGGAGCGATCCGGTCGAGGAGAAGACGGGCTTCGTAGAAGCCGCCTGCCGGAACTACGAGGCTCTCGTAGAAGACAAACGAGTGGGGAAAGCCGGAGCGGCCGGGCCCTCACAACGGTACGAGACCCGATTCGGGCAACGACGGAACGATGCCGGTGGGTCCAGCGCGCAAGATAACCCCAGGAAGGGCGGATACCGACTGGGGACGGAAATAGAAAGGACTACTGACCTACGAAAGGTCCTAGAAGAACGGATCCTCGATAGCAAAGTGGAGTTGTCATTGCGAGAGGTGCTAGGGATCGCAAAGGAGTTCCACGACTCCATTGTGGACCTGGTGAAATGGAAGAGGCTGTCGACGGAGACGAAACCGGAAAGACCGGTGGAGGTGCAGACGACGCACATCGACGACATGGCGCTGAAAGATGAGTGGGTGGAGAGCCACTATTCAAGGCCGCACTGTGCCCGAGCGACCACGGAGACCCCGGTAAAGATCGGAGATGTTCAGGAACCGGTGGTGGCAATGGTGGACCACGGTTCAGAAATAAACCTGATGTCCATGGACTTCTATAAGAAGGGAAAGTGGTCGATCAACACCAAACATGGGTGGAAGATACGAGCGGCGACGCGCGCCACCGAGGAACTGCACGGGGCCTGCCCGAACGTGCGAGTCAAGATCGGCGACGTCGAGATTGACCAGCACTTCTTCGTACAAGAGACGTCCTCGCACCCGGTCATATTAGGGGAACCGTACTTCACGGCGGCGCGAATGGAGACCAAGGTGTTGGACAACGGTTCGGCCTACGCGAGGGTCAAAAGCCAGGACGGGCGCCATTCGGTTCAATTTTTGACGGTGCGGCCGAACCACGAGAGAAACCGCGAATCCCTCGGTGGCGAGAACCGGGAGGATTTTTAGAGAGGGCTGCCAAGGCGTGGGGCCGAGACAGCCCGGACACTCGGGAAAGACCCCACGACTCTACGATAGAACCGAAACCGAAGGAACCCTGTACGATAAGTAGGAAATTCTGCTTCTCCAACAACGGAGGGTGTATGATAGTCAGCATCGTCGGCCGAGAAAAGACAAGGGCAGAAGTGCGACTTCGAGCGTGCGGAGTTCTCGGCCCGGACGAGGAAATCAGCGGAGCCGTGGAGGCGGTCTCCTTCAACGACACCTTGGGAATGCTGGGGGAGGTAGCCGGAGAAGACCTTAATGAAGACCGGACGATACCGGTATGTTCCAAAGAGATGTACAAAGTCATCGCGAACTTCAGGTCGGATCGGACGGCCCGAGTTAGCACGAAGTACAAGACTGTGGACCGGAAGGTAAGGCCCGTCGCGGCACCCTTACCGGAGGGCAGCGAGTCCCGAATCAGAGGGGTTGCGTCGGACCCCAGTTTACGAGATCGGGCCTGCATAGGACACACCTTCACCGACGGGACGCTCCGGGGGCTCAAGATCGGTGGGGGCGGGTTCCTACTGCCTACGGAGGAAGACCGGTTTCGGAGAATGCTCGGAAGGCACGGGAAAGCCTTCGCGTTTTCGCCGGAAGAGATCGGGTGCGTAGACCCGACGATTGTGGAGCCGATGGTGATATTCACGGTACCACATGTGCCGTGGAATCTCAAGCCGATTCCAGTACCGAGAGCCCACATCCCGAATTTGATGGAGCTATTGAGGCAAAAAGTCGATATGGGCATTCTCGAACCGTCGAGTGCCCCATACTCGAACCGATGGTTTACCGTACCAAAGAAAAACGGAACATTGCGCTTCATTCAGGACCTGCAGCCGATCAACAGAGTGACCATTCGGAACGCAGGAATCGGACCGACCATGGACGAGTTCGCAGAGGCCTTCGCCGGAAGGTCGATTTACTCGGTCGGTGATCTGTACTCGGGGTACGACCAGTTCCAACTAGTCGTGGAGAGCAGAGACATTACGACGATGCGAACCCCCCTCGGCCTAGTGCGAATGTGTACCCTGCCACAAGGAGGGACCAACTCGGTAGCCCACATGGTGAATGCAATGAACAAGGTACTGAGGGATTGCATCCCGAACATCACCACGCCGTTTCTAGACGACATCCCGATCAAGGGGTGCCCGGTGGAGGAGAAGGACGAGACAGTCGGGCCGGACGGATGCCGATGATTCGTGGCGACACACATCGACGACTGCGAGAAGGTGTTACAAAGGCTAGAGGATGCGAGGCTCACCTTCTCCGGGGAGAAATCGGCCTTCGGGCAATCAGAAATCCTGGTAGTCGGACACCTATGTGGACCATATGGCCGGAAGCCGTCTCCGGCAAAGGTAGAAGCCATCTCCGCGATGAAGACCGATTGTAGCTCGGTTACGGAAGTTCGGAGGTTCCTAGGGGCATGCGCGTTCTACCACATATGGATCCCGCATTATGCCCACGTGGTGGAGCCGCTATACGGGTTGCTGAAGAAAGGGCGAAAATTCGAGTGGCGAGACGAGCACACGGAGTCGGTCCGGAAGCTGAAGGAAGCTCTTGCGGCAGCACCGACGCTCTAGAAGGCTGTCTACGAGAAGGGTACCCCGGTATACATAACGGTGGATACGAGTCCGACCGGGATCGGGTGGGTTGTCAATCAAGAAGATGAGGACGGCATTCGGTTCCCGATCCGATTCGGTGCGAAGGTCCTCAGTGAGCGACAGCGAGGGTACGCCCAGGTTAAACGCGAACTCTGAGGTATCGTTTCGGCAGTAAAGGCCGACAAAGACTACCTGATAGGGACAGAAGTGATTATCGAGACGGATTGCCTGCCAATTCTTAGCATGGTTTCCGGATGCGCGACACCGAACCTGGCGATGCTCAGGTGGATAGCGTACATCAAGTCCCTAGACCCGGAAATACGGCACATTTCCGGAAAGGACAACGCCATGGCCGACATGCTTTCGAGGGTGAGGTTTGATGACGAGGGCGGCATGGTTTCGGACGACGAAGAAGTCGGCGTGGACTTCTTCGAGGCAGCGTACGTGACGACCGATGGGACAAGCACTCCGGCACTTAACGACTTCGACGAGAGCAAGTACGACGGCGAGTGGCTCCAGATCGGTGGATTTTTGAGGACGATGACGCCGGATGCGTCGTGGACGAAGGACGATGCCAACCGGATCCGGAAGAAAGCTTACCGATTCTTTCTCCGGGACGGATACTTATGGAAGCACCCGAAGAAGAGGAACGGCGTCCCGCTCCGGGTGGTGGTGATGAAGGAAGAACAGGAGGAGCTGCTGACGGGCTACCACGACAGCCCTTGGGCTGGACACCGTGGAATGTGGGCCACGTTCGAGAAGATAAAGGGGAAGTACTGGTGGCCGGGACTGTACCGGGACGTGCATCGGTTCGTGACAACTTGCGAGAGCTGTCAGATGCACTCCATAGTCCGGCATCGGGACGAGCTTCACCCTACGTACCCTCCGACCATCCACTTCAAATGGATGGTAGATCTGGTGACGATGCCGATGGGCGTAGGACAGATGCAGTATCTGATCCTGGCTCGGGAAGATCTGACGAACCAGGTGGAAGGCCGAGCCCTTCAGAACAAAACGACCGCGGCCGTATGTCGGTTCCTGATCGAGGACGTGATATGCCGGTACGGGTGCGTCGGGAAGATCGTGGCTGATCGCGGGGAGTTGGACGCCGAAGAGGCCGAGGAGCTGTTCGACCGGCTAGGAGTCAAGCTCTCGCTTACCACTGCGTACAATCCGGAGGCGAATGGGAAGGTGGAGCGCGGACACGGACCGATCGTTAAGGCGTTAGTTCGGGCATGCAGAGGTCAAGTCGGGAACTGGCCGCGACTGTTGCCTTACGCGTTGTGGGCGGACCGAACTACGCACAGTTCGGTAACCGGATTCATGCCGGCAGAGCTCATGTTTGGGCAGAAGCCGATCATGCCAATGGAACGTACGATCTCCTCATGGGCAACCGTGGACTGGAGAGACGAGATGAGCCGGGAGGAACTGTTGACGGCGCGTATACGGCAGCTCGAGCGAAGACCGGAGGACGTAGAGTGAGCTACGGAAAAGCTTCGGGTGGCAAGGACGAGGAACAAAGCCCGGTTCGACCAGATGCACCGGCTCCGACCAAAGAAGATCGAGGAAGGCGACTGGGTGCTAGTCTACGACAGCAGCCTCGACAACCAGCACCGAGCAACACAGAAGTTCGCAAGAAGGTGGTTCGGGCCTTACGTGGTCCAAAGCACCAACGACAACGGGACGTACCATCTGGCGGAGCTCGATGGCACGAGAATGGCGCTACCGGTAGCTGGGAAGCGGATCAAAGCGTTCAAGAAGCGTCACGACGACGAGCCGGACCCGATTAACCTGGACCGGGACGACAAACGATCCGAAACCAACGAAGAACCGACGGGCGGGGAATAAAGGCTGGACCGGTTTTCTCTGTCCCAACTCAATTTGGCGCATGCCGGTGGATGCGCGGTTAGGTGGGGGCGGATGTCGTGAAGAAAACCGTCCACAAGCAGAATCGGTGCACCGGGGCGTAGGAACCGGCTCTTCATGCACGTGCGCCTTATGTTGTACATAGGAGATCCTAGGCTGGTAGATTCGGTAGGTAGGAAGTAAAGGGGAAACGGCTCCTTCCTTGCCTACAAAAGGAGGGGGACGAGGAGGGGCGAAGGGGTCGTGAAGTAAGGGAGGACGAAGTGTTGTCGGATTGTGGGCCGAAGGCTTCTCTCTCTTCCAAACTCCATAGCTTCTTTCTGTGCAGGTTTCGGGAGGCTCGCGCTACTCTGAGGAATGCCCGAGTGCTTCCGGCAGCACCTCCAACCTACTTCTTCCTTTCTGTATGTTTACGAACAAGCATCGGCATCTGTTCGCTGGCATGTTCGGTTGTAACCGACTTCGTGCTTGTTGTTTGTCTTGTTTATATATATTTCTACATACATTCGTGTCTCTCTGTGTCGCTGTCGCACTCGCGTCTCTGCGTCGAAGGGCCGTGTCCCTGTGAATCTACGCTCGCACCTTGTGGGTCTCTTCCCCTCCCCTTTTCTCCCTTGCTCTTCGGTACAGGACCCCCGAGGTCCCGCCTCATTCCACGCATCCGCGAGGGATACCTCGACACCGTTCGAACAGATGGAGGCTGACACAACAGTATTAAGTAGGGAAAAATCACCCGACGGGTAGGCAAAACCGGCGTTACCGGATAACAACCACCAGGTTCTCGACAAAAGTAAATATGGGAAAAAACCGGGATACAGACCGAGTGCTTTCGGTTAACTCAAACTCAATTGGAAAAAAAAAGACAAAAAAGAAAAAAAGAAAAAGAAAAGTCATCATGCAGAGGTGAGGAGCGAATGGGCACTTTGAAAAGGTATGGTGGGTGGTAACCGACTGCTATATTAGTACAGGAAGTGCATGCGCGGGAATCAAGAAAAGGCGCCACACATGGAGAAAGAAAACCCACTCCGCGCAGAGTCCCTTTCATTTCGCGAACATAGAGATCTCAACGCCCACAGGCGATTACAAGTGATCATGCGAGAGCACGCAAAGCACGCAGGCGCACCCATCTCACCACAACCTACCGACTCTGAAGACGATATGGAATGCATGGTACTCTCAGAAGCGGCTAAGAAATGGCTGAAGCAACACGGTCTAGAGGGATTCTTGCGGATAGTCGAGGCACCGCCACATGGAGATGCGGAAAATGCCATTAAAAACATCGACACGGAGGTCATCACTGAGGAAGCGACCTGAGCCATGACCGGCCTATTGGAAGGGGGGATCTACTTGATCGACAACCCTTCGTCGGAGCAGCTGACGGGGTATTTTGGGGAATACTCCTTGGGCAGCAAGGCGTACCGAACGCAAAGCAGTGAAGATCTCTTGTTTCGGGAAATTGCTCAGGTACTCCACGAGTATGGCCATGTGTACCCCCGACCATCGGCGATGCCCAGGAATAGAGCATGTCTGATCATAGCCACCTACAAGGGAGTACAGGTGGAATGGCCGGTAATGATTGCTGACGGCCTGAGCGTTGCCATCGTCTCGATAAAAGATGGCAAAAAGATGTGGATTGCAGTGGCGCAATGGCTCACTCTGTTAGCACCGCCAGTGGAGCCCATGAAACAAAGCAAGAGGGGAAGACCGACAGAAGCGATCCCCAAAACGGCTTCAAAATGGCAGCAACTCCTGGCTACCCAAGAAAAGGAACGGCCTAATCAGAAGCGGCTAACTGAGAAGGAGGCATCGGTGGAGACCTCGGGGAGACCGTTGAAAATCAAGCTACGCCTGTCTGAGCAACAAGCAGAGCAGCAACCGGAGAAAACGTAGGGGCAGGACCCCTTGGCAGTGGTAATCAGCAACGAGACCCTGGAAGAAGACCAGCAGGAAGACGAGCCAACTGAGACGCTGCTACGGTGTCGCCAGACAAGAGAAAAGGGCCACAAAGGGGGAACATCAAGGCTACCGGAGAACAATAGACGGGAACCCTCCCTTGAGGAGCCACAACTGAGGAAGGCGGTAGAACTGCCTCAACAAGAATCGGGAACGGAGCAAGGGCTACGGCAGGACATCGCGGAACCAGCGGTCCATGATGCAACAGTACGAGTGAATCAAGAACCGGTCATCGAATTGCCGGCATCATTTCCGCTGCAGCAACAGCCAGAATGGGAGCGGTTGTGTGACATAATTGTCAATAGTGGGCTCGTGACCAGTGGAAACGCCATCCCACGACCAGAACCGGCACAACCACAAGGCACCGACAGTCGATGGCTCCGATGGGTAGCAGAACATGTGACTGGTGTTGTCGGCCAGTTAGAAGTGGAAGAAAAAACGCATGAAGCCCGGTTGCTAGCCACAATTGAGGAATTAGAGAGGGCCCTGTCAAGAATCCGGAGCATGGAAGAAGACATAGAGAAGGCCAGTATTAGAGATCTAGGTACTAAAGTAAGCTTAAGATAAGGATAAACTAATGATAGATAGAAAGGAGAAAGAGAAAGAAGGGTGCCGATCCACCCGACCACACCCGAGCGAAGGGATCGAGACGGACTCGAGCCTTGATCGGCGTCCCATACCACCACCGTGGCGTCGAGTCGTACCTGGTAGCTGGCGTGCTCGCTACAAGAGTTGACCCACCACAAGAGCAGAGTCTCGATGTAGTCAAAAGATGATCCAATGAGGGTAGCTAGGCCTCCTATTTATAGTGATACCCAAGGCCCCCATGCAAGTTCACACTTGACCTAATGGGTTGTCTGAATCCCGAGGATTAAAAGTAATCCTCCCCTTCTTTAAACTCTCGTTTAACCCTCACACTTATCCACGTGTATAGAATACTACGGTAAATTCTCACCACGGGATATTAAATGGTCATGCCCGTAACGTACTCCCCTTCTTTAAAACATTGCACTCTTGCAATGGAAAGTTAGGGAAGTTTGTTCTTAGAGTGTTCTCGCGTTCCCATGTGGCATCTTTGATAGATTTGTCCATCCATTTAATTTTAAATTCTCGGATTTCTTTAGTACGTAACGTTTTTGTTTTAACATCGAGAATCCTTTTTGGTACATGTGGTTTCGAAGATAAATCTTTAGAAGTAACCAGAGCTTCAGTTGTAACTGTGTTGTCGCCAGAACCTAGAAGTTCTTTTAGAAGACTCACATGGAAGACTGGAAGAATTCTAACACCATCGGGAAGAGCGAGATGATAGACTGATGACCCAATGCGTTTGAGGACTGTAAAAGGTCCACAAAACCGTGGGGCTAACTTAGCGCACTTACCCGTAGACAATGTCTTAGAATTGTGAGGTACACGTAAAAATACCTTCTGTCCAAGGTTGAATACACGAGGTTGCCTATGATGATCGGCATAAAAACATATCTTGCATATCCCGAAGAAAGTTTTGCGTACTTCGCAACTCATCATGATGTATATTAACATCAATCGGGGCTCGTGGCTGAAAACCATACATCAACATAAAAGGACTATATCCCGTTGACGTATGCTTGGAGTTGTTATAAGGAAACTCCAAAATTGGGAGATAACGTTCCCATTTTGATGGTTTTGCACCAACAGATGCTCGAAGCATGTCCTCAATAATTTGATTTACTCGTTTTGTCTGTCCATCGGATTGAGGATGATCCGTGGAGCTCATTCTCAACGTAGTTTCTAACTTCTTAAAGACTTGTGTCCAGAAGTCACTAGTAAACTTTGGATCTCGATCACTCACGATATCCATCAGTAACCCATAAAAACGAAATAATTCGTCAACGAATTGGTAAGCCAATTCAGGAGTTGTTACCGTGGTTTTAGTAGCAATAAATCTGGCCATTTTAGTTAGTCGATCAACAACAACCCAGATGGCATCATGACCTTTTTGGGTGCGAGGAAGGCTAACAATAAAATCCATGGATATACTTTCCCACTTATTGTTGGGAATGTCCAAGGGATGTAAAAGTCATGCGGCTTTAAGTTGCTTGGCTTTGTTAACCTGACATTGGTGACATTTAGTCACATAGGTGTGTATGTCAGGGCACATCTTAGGCCAATAAAATTAAGTGGAGATGAGAACGAGTGTACGATGTATTCCAGGGTGCCCTACTGAGGGTGCATCATGGCATTAAAAAAGAATCCTCTTTTTGACCTCGGGTAAATCTGGAACACAAACCTTCCCATTACGGTAGAGCAAACCGTTAGCAATGTGGAAGTATTCCTTCGAGGATGTGGTGGTGTCTGTTCCAGACTCAACTCTTGCCCAGTATTTTGCAAAATAATTGTCATCAAGATACTTTCCTCGAAGGTGATCATAAAGATCTGATGTTATTTTAGTGAAGCTAAGCATGTTAACTTCACGGATGCGACTTAGTGCATCAGCGACAGTGTTCATGGAACCTTTACGATATCGTATGGAAAAATCAAAGTCCTGGATGAGATCAGTCCATTGTGTCTTACGACCTTTCAGGTCTTGTTGGTCACAAAAATATTTCAAGGACTCGTGGTCCGTAGTTACCACAAAGCGATTTCCATAAAGATAATGGTGCCATGTTTTGAGCGCATGTATAACTGCAAATAATTCCTTTTCTTGAACGGTATACCGACATTGAGCAGAATCAAGTTTCTTACTCTCGAATGCTATTGGTTTACCATCTTGATATAAGACAACACCTATAGCATAATCGCTTGCATCTGTTTCAACCTGAAAAGGTTTTGAAGGATCAGGTAAAAGAAGTGAAGGAGCCTTGCAAACCAAGTCCTTGAGTTCCTTAAAGGCGAGGTCTAGTGTAGCATTCCACACAATACGTTTTGTAGACTTACACGTTTGACCTTTTAAAATATCAGTAAACGGCGTCGTCAATTGGGAGTAATTACAAAGAGACTTTCGCAAAAACCCGACAAAACTAAGGAATGATCGAACTTCTCGAATATTCCGAAGAGTGGGCCAAAGCTTGATTTTCTCTATGCGAGAAGGATCAATTTCAACTCCTCGTTCGGTTAGAAAGAAAAAAAAATTATTACGGAAAGAGTTACCGAAGTTCTTTGTTGATCGTTGTCTGGATCAAGGCCAGCCGCACATCGATCGATCACCATCAATCAAAAGACAAAAGACAAACAAAGAAACATTAGTACATAGCTTTGATACCAAATATTAGAGATCTAGGTACTAAAGCTTAAGATAAGGATAAATTAATGATAGATAGAAAGGAGAAAGAGAAAGAAGGGTGTCGATCCACCCGACCACCCCCGAGCGAAGGGATCGAGACGGACTCGAGCCTTGATCAGCGTCCTATACCACCGTCGTGGCGTCGAGTCGTACCTAGTGCTGGCGCGCTCGCTACAAGAGTTGACCCACCACAAGAGCAAAGTCTCGATGTAGTCAAAAGATGATCCAATGAGGGTAGCTAGGCCTCTTATTTATAACGATACCCAAGGCCCCCAAGCAAGTTCACACTTGATCTAATGGGTTGTCTGAATCCCGAGGATTAAAAGTAATCCTCCCCTTCTTTACACTCTCGTTCAACCCTCACACTTATCCACGTGTATAGAATACTATGGTAAATTCTCACCACGGGATATTAAATGGTCATGCCCGTAATAGCCAGAATGGACATGGCCAAGTTGGTCATAGAAGAACCACAACAATCAACACATCACGACGTTTGAGGACTTAAAAACCATATTTTTATAGTTCTTCAACAAAGAGGTGGATCAATGGGAGATGATCAGCCTATTCTACACCATACAGCAGGAACCTACGGAAACCATTCAACAATTTGTAATCCGGTTCCAGCGAATGCACAGTCAGCTCAATCGGGCACCACTGGAGGAGGAGCGAAATCAATATTCCTACCCGCACTCAGGGAACCCCTGCCTACGGTGTGCGTAGTGATTAATTTCCGCACCAGCACGATTGACCAAGTCATAGAAAGGGTAAGGTAAGGGAGATGGAGAAAACAAGCTCGTGGCTAACAATGGGGGCACTGTAGCGTACATTACCAACAGAAGATGACCTGCGATTTCGGCAAGCTATACAATGTACGATATGTCTGAATGCCGGGCACTCGGCAATAGAATGTACCATGCGGATACAGTGCATGTTATGCCACTCCAGAACGCACATAATGGACCGATGCGAATATAACTTGCTAAACTAACAAGCGGCACCTGTAAGGCAAATCGAACCCCGGAGCAACCGGGAGGAGGAAGAAGAATGTTGGTGGCAAGACGAGCGTTACCGGCCGGCGCAAGATATCCAGAGCATGGAAGAAGACATAGAGAAGGCCAGAACGGACATGGCCAAGTTGGTCATAGAAGGACCACAACAATCAACACCGGTGGCCCCGGTAACTCGACAGAACGATCAAACCCCGATGACGGTGGCAGGCCCAGATACTCATGAATCGTCCACACAGGAGCTCGCCACACTAAGGGAAGACCTAGCAGCACAAGAAGCCTTACGTGCCAGGGAACAAGAATTGAAAAAAGCGGCAGAGGAGGAACAAAGGAGAACGGCCAACAACCTCCGCTGAACAGAGGAAAGCTTGAGAAGAGGGCATCAAGCGTATGATCGGCTGAAAGAAGAGAAAGACAAACTCCTCCAAGAAAAAGAGAAACTCTGGAGGATGGTGGAAGTGGAGATTGAGCGCCTCAAAGAAGAACTTCGGCAACAAAAAGATCGTGAGGACCGCGCTCGCCGACTTATAAATCAAAAGCTAAAACAGAAAACCGACAACTTCGATCGACTGCACCGGGACTATAAGCATTTAGATGCCGATCATAAGAAATTGACTACCGAAAATGACCGGCAGCAAGAAAAGTGCAGAGAACTCCGGGAGGAAGTTAACCGGTTGACGACGGTAGTGATGGAAGAGTAGTCGAAGGGAGCCGAACAAGCGAAACAACTGGCGGCAACAACGAAAGAACAACTAGCCTTGCAAGTGCAGTACCATGTGGAAATGGAGTGCACTACAATGGCTCTGAACAGAGTTTAGACGACATATCAGACCTAACTCATGCATTACAGAAGCCAAGAAGCAGCAACCGCAAGCCTGATCAAACAATTGAAGGACGAAAAACAGGTTGTGGAAAACAAGTCGAAGATGGGACTGGGGCGGATCCGGGACATCGTACTGGCATGGAAGAATCGAACGAAGCAATTGGTGGAAGAAAGCTCAGTACAGTGGTGGTCGAAGTGGGCTAAGCAGGCAACCGAGCTACAGTTGTTGCGGGCAAATGCGAAAAACCAGCGGAAAGAAGGCGACGAAGTTTACATCCTGGATAGAGAAAGCATTGAAACAATAAAGGATGACCTATCAGATGATTTCCTATCCTTGGCTGGTGAGCAGAGGGTGGCGGTACGCCAATTGGTGGCAAAACTGGATGATGACCAATTGGACAACCAACTCTGCTTTGAGAGGTACGAACGGGAACGACGACGGCAAGAAGTGGCCAAGAAAACTGCGGCGTTTAGCATAAGTGACGAGGAGCCATTTTCAGAACAAACGCCGATTACAACCGGGGAAAGCTAACCAGATAGTACGCAAGAGGAGTCGCTAGAGGAAGGTAATCGGCAGACACCGGGGCACGCCAGACAACAGAACCAGGAGATGCCAAGGCCGGATGAGCCAGAAAAAGAGGAAGAGCCGGTCAGCCTGACGGAGCCGGTAAGATCAGTTGAGCCGGAAATGGAGACAGAGCTGGTTAGACTAACGGAGGTGCCAAGGCCGGGTGAGCCGGAAAAAGAGGAAGAGCCGGTCAGATTGACGGAGCCGCAAGCGACAGATGTTAACCAGCAACAGCCACAACCGGAGCTGGAGCAACAAGAGGAGCCGCCACAGCCGCAGGAACAGCAGGAGGGGGAACAGGAGTAGCCGACGACAGAACAGCTTCCCGAGGAACCATTGGAAGCCTTAGATCAAAGTATTCTGGACATTTTAGAGGATGAATGAAGGCCGGATAGTGGGATTCGACGTATAAGGTACTGTCCTACGGGCGTGCCATATGTTAGCCGACTAGCAAGGGAAGTCCAGAATGGGAAATGAGGGGATAATTAATAACCGGGAGCTAATTATATATTTATATAGAATTATTATGATTTTGAGAAGCGAACGGATGGACACGGAATCGGTATGCCGATCCGGATTTGAACCAGTTCGTTGCCGGTTGTCGGTTGGCACCGGTTTGTACCTAAAGCCGGAGATCTATAAAAAAGGCCGGCTAGATTGTAATCATTAGCGGATAATTAATAGAGTGATGTTGTTCTACATCTTAATCATTGTTAATTACCGTTCTGTGCTAAGTGTAATTTATCCTACGCGTGTATTGTGACTAATGATATTGCCGCTATTAACCCATTAGGGTTCCATTAACCATCAGTCTAACTCTATCTCACTGCAACACCCCTTTGGTGAAGTGTCTTAAAGGGACACCCTGTGTTAGGCCATTGTCCGGCCCTAGCGATAACACAAAGAAGTATGCTAGACAACAAGATACCTCATGGTGGGAGGTGTTATTTAGTGATCAACAAGAAATTATCAATAATTCCTTCATTGGAAATTGGGCATTGCAAAGGTCATTTACGTTGTCGCGAAAATACGACGGGGATACGTGAACATTGAGGCAAGACCCCGAGCCTTTGTCTAGAGGATATCAAATTCGTGTATTTATATACTAAGAATTAACCGAAATGAGAAAGATTAACAAATTTCATTAATAAAAGAGAAAGAAAGATTACAATCAATCCCAAGATTGGGATTACAAAAGTTTTATCTTATGGAGATGATTAGAATAATAGATTAGAGGAAATAAGAGATTATGATTTTTGAGTGATATGGCTTTGACAAGGAATTTTGGATTTTGAGAGATTGCTTCCGTATGGAAATTATGGTTTACTTGAGAGATAGCTTCCGTAGGGAAGATTAGGGTTATTGGCTTCGATAAGATAAGAGAGCTCCCCAACAAACGAAAAAAAATTTAGATAATATGGAGAGTCCCTTTGTGTAGGATAAATAAATAAATAAATATGGAGTTCTCCCTTGATCATAGCCTTTTCCCTTTTTGTTGCATGGCCTCTACTTTTAGTTGCCTAGCTTTTTCTTTTGGTTGCATGTGACTGTCCACATGACCTTTACTTTTTCCATGCACTCCCTTCTTTAGTTGCTTGCGTCCACATGGCCTTTACTATAGTTCTCTTCACTTTACTTTAGTTTGTTGCATGATCCAATCTTTCGTTCGTCCGCGTCCAACCTCGTCCGGTAGCCGATTCCATTTTGCTTGTCGGTCGGTTCTGGTTCCGATTTTGCTTGCCGTCTGGTTTGCTTGCCAGTTCCGGTTCCGGTTTTTCTTGCCGGCCGGTTTCATACCCATTCCGGTTCCGGTTTGCTTGTCGGCCGGTTCCGGTTTTGCTTACCGACTGGTTTCCGGTTTTGTTTATCGGCCGGTTCCGGTTTGCTTGCCGGTTCCGGTTCCGGTTTTGCTTGCCGGCCGGTTCCAGTTTGCTTGCCGGTTCCGGTTTTGCTTACCAGTCGATTTCCGGTTTTTCTTGCCGGCCGGTTTCATACCCATTCCGGTTCCGGTTTGCTTGCCGATCGGTTCCGGTTTTGCTTACCGGCCAGTTTGCATACCCGTTCCAGTTCCAGTTTTGCATACCGGCCGGTTTCCGGATTGCATACCGGCCGGTTTCCGGATTTGCTTACCGGCCCGTTTCCGGATTTGCTTACCGGACCCGTTTTCCGGATTTGCTTACCTGCCGGTTTCCGGTTTTAGGGAATTTGGCCACCATTATCCATCAAGACAATGTGGCCAAAGTGCTCTTAGCACAAATAAAAAATGAGGGAGATCAAGGTGTTTATATAGCTAGGGCCTTAACTTTCCTATCTATGTGGGATAGTTCTAATTTCCCTATCTAATCAAACTTTATTTTCTCATAACTTGGTATGTATTTCTCCATTTTGTATATAGTAAAATACATTTTGAAGCTCTTGAGTATATCAATCTTTCTATAGTGAGCTACTAATCTAATCTATAATAATTATTTCATTATTTTTTTACATAGTGTGTGAAGATTCACACGACAACGTGGTCCATACAACACTCGCATGGTTCTTAATCGCCACCTCATGCACATAATGCAAATCTTGACAATTTGCTCCATCCACAACAAAGAGACATTTATGTGGGACTGAGAATGACAAAAGCTCGGTGGCAAGGAAACTTGCAAGAGATAAAGGTTGGGATGTATATTGCCACACTTGTAGATCATAATGAACTAGGGCACCAATTCTGTATTGGTAAAGTATTGGATGTGGTGATGCATGAAAAGAAAAATAAGATTTTAAGTCTATAATGGTGCATTAGTATAACACTAGAAGCAAGAATGCATTTACAGGGAAGCATACATTGGAGATGATAGAATGTCCAACGTCAAGTGGAAATAAAAAGAGGAAAAGAAATATTCATAACACATCGACCCTTGATATTAGTGAGGTGGATATAATTGTGTACGACTTTACATTGACAAAAGCTGGATGTTTAAGGAAGTCCACAATAGACAAGTATAAAAGAGAAATTGTCAAGCCTACAAGTCATATAAGATCGAAGGCGAACCAGATCTTGTAAACATAATTTGGAGTCACAACATTTAGTTTTAGACAATGACAATGCTTTGATTGGTACATCTGAAGATGAGGAGGATGAGTCACCATTGTACATTAGCTACAGTAGTGATTCTCAAGAAAGGGGTGATGATAGTGATTCAAATAACTCTTGAATGTATCTTTGGCATGAAAGTGTAACAAATTTAAGCTTCTAAGAACTCAAATGATGTAAAAGTTCGAAATTTTAAAATCTATCGTTGTTTGTGAATATTATTTGTCACCTTAAAACATTAGTTGTCAATTTTACGGTAAAATACATTATGTATCTTTTCATATTTGGCCTAATTTTCTGAAATTTTAGTTTTATGAAATGGTGAAATTTTAAGCTTTTCCATTGAGTCTTTGAGAACATGTCATATTGGTATCAACGTGTTTTGTGACATGGTTAAAAATACCTTGAAATCAAACGGAACATTCCTTATCCTTCCATTTGTGCACGATCCTTCCACTTGTGAACGCGAACATATTCTTATGATTTTTTATATAAAGGTGGAGATTTAAAATACGTAAACAACTATCAAGCCATCATGGTTGGCTTGCTATTGGTAAAACTATTTGAATGTATAATGGAATCAAAGATAGGTGCATGGGCTGAAAAAAATGGTATGAGAGCTTATGGACAAGCCAACTTTCAAAAACACCATAGCACCATTGATCACCTTGTCATCCTTCGCGTATTAATGGAAGAAAGTCGCATACGAGGTAAAGGTTTATATTGTTGCTTCGTAGACTTTAAGAAAGCTTTTGATATGGTACCACATGCACATCTTTGGAGGCGAATGGAAGAAGTCAAGGTGCCAAGTGAATATATGCTTGGAATCACCCGAATATATGAGAAGGTTATATGTTGTGTGCATATGAGTGATAAACTTTCAGATTTTTTCAATAGCACTATTGGTGTTAAGCAAGGATGCCCACTCTCACCAATCTATGCATTGATGAATTGGAAGAAATGGTTGTTAGGTTTGTAAAGGAAGGTGTTGAAGAAGTTGCAATTGGGAATGTTGTTATTATGTTTTTGCTATATGCGGATGATGTAGTGATTTTTGCAAATACTTCAGGAGATGCGCAAAAGCTTATGAAGGCATTGGAAAAAAATTGCATGCATACGAAACTAAATGTTAATAGCTCTAAAACAAAGATGATGCGTGTGAAGAGCCAAAAAAGAGATAAGACATGCATTATGTACAATAATGAGCCACTTGAATGTGTGGAAAGTTTCAAATATCTTGGTCATGAAGTTCCTTCAAATCATAAATAGAATGAATGTACTACACGTGTCACGGACAAGTATAATAGAGTAGAACAAAGATAAGACTAGAGAACAAGAGAGAGTAAAAGAACAAGAACTCAACTTATAGAACCCGTAACTTGTGTTGTTCACCTTGATTAGAATCAAGGTGCACATGAGTATTTATACAAGAAGTTAGGGCTATGTAAGCCAGCTAGAAATAGAGTATGCATGAGGATGCATGCAATGGAGTACGCATGAGGATGCTAACTGTACAACGGAGGTATTGTTCGAGGATTTGGTTGACTCTTTCGGTTTGGCCATCCGTTTGAGGGTGGTGCGCGGTTGACAAGTTCACAGAAGTCCTGAATGTCTGTAGAAGTTGGCGCCAAAACTGGGAGATAAATTGAGGACTGCGATCAGAAGTGACATCCTCAAGCAAACCGTGTAAGCGGACGACATTTTTCAGAAAAAGGGTAGTTGTCTCCTCCCCCGAAATGGTTTTCGAACATGGGACAAAGTGAGCCATCTTCGAAAACCGGTCGACGACCACTAGCACCGTGTCATGGTCACCGACTCGAGTAAGGTCGGTGATAAAGTCCATGGAGAGAGAAGCCCAAGGTCGACTAGGGATTGGAAGTGGGTGTAGAAGGTCGTATGGATGATGGTGAGCCGCTTTGGAGCGAGCGCAGACGTCACCAGTTTTGATAAATTCTTTGACCAATTTCCAAGGTTGAGGCCAACAAAACCCCCAAGAAAGCAATGCCAACGTTTTGGCAACCCCAAAGTGTCCGACAAGAGGATCATCATGGCAAGTTTGTAGAACTCGGAGGCGACATGGGCCAGCTGGTACGTAAAGGAGGTGATTACGATAGAGTAGCCCATCTTGAGTTGTAAAGTGACTGAGATCCGAGCTTTGCCTTTCTTGGGATGAGTTGTTGAGGCGCGCCATGATGTTAGTAGCGAAAGGGTCAGACGTGGTTGCTTGGGCAATCTCGTTGAGCAAGGAATCATCGTGCAACATATAGGTTGCGAACATGTGGAGTTGATCGAGCCGCAATAAACAATGTGATTGCTGAGAATAAGCTTCGTCACCTGGGCGCAATGCGAAATCGGGTCGCCGAGAGAGAGCTCCACTTTCCCATGTTGAACGCCAGGTCAAACCAAGATTTCGAAGTCGTAGTCGGCAAGAAAAGATGACCAACGAGCCTGCCTCCGATTCAACGTACGAGTGGTGGTGAAGTAGATGAGATTCTTGTGGTCGGTCACCACCTGAATACGATGTTGTGCCCCATCCAGATAGGGTCGCCATTCAGCGAAGGCCGAGATGATAGCTCCAAGCTCCTTGTCGTAGATCGGATAATTGATTTCCGGGGCTGTAAACTTCCGAGAGTAGAAGGCAACCGGATGTAGGGTGTCGTCGTCATCGGGTTGGGACAAGACCGCACCTATGGCAAAGTCGGAGGCGTCGGTTTCAACCTAGAAAGGGCGGGTGGGGTTGAGGTGGACTAAGAGGGGGGTAGAGAGAAAAGCTGCTTTGAGGGCATTAAAAGCATTGTGTGTTGCGGGGGTCCAAAGAAATGGAGTGTTGTTCGGTCGACAATTGCTATTTTGCTGACACAGTATAAGATGAACATTTGTACCATACGTTCTATCAAGAAGTTGTGGTTAAACGAATAGACACGAATGATCTATAAACTAATCGGTGATAACAGACACTGAGATCGTGACTTATGTAATATAGTTTAGACAGAAAGAACTAGATGGCAAGAAACAATCCGTACATAGAGATTTCCTAACCAAACTTTATATAACTAAATACAACGATAGATTTTTACAATGCCTTCGGTTCCTTTTATAGGTAACCTGAAGGTTTCTTCTCATCAAGAAATCCTATTGCCTATAATTATCAAGAATTACAAAACTTCGTAACTAACTATGTCCTATTCAGCTATCTGTTGAGTCATCAATCCAAACTGTCGATCCGACTCCGACTTCGAACATCTTTCCGATTCTAACGCATCCATACTTGTCTGGGTAACACTTGGCACACCTGTGGGCCAGGACGTTGTCCGGCGAACCCATGGGAACCCTTTACTCCTGCTGCTCTAAGGAAAGATCCTCCTCCATCTCCAAATCCTCGTTTGTGTCGTCCTGCAAAATGTTGAATAGTGAGGGTTCTACTTCCTGTGTTGCCATGCCTTGCTCGTCTTCGTCGTCATCTTCGGTATCCTCCCCGTCGTTGTTTTCTTGTCAGGTTCCTTCGGTCGATGGTCTTGGCTCCGCTTCTGTTTCTGCATCTGTATCTGCTTCCGGTGCCCCGAGTCCAGGTGTTTTGGTGACTCTTTTGGCTTCGATATTGTCTAACTCGACAGATGTCTCGACATCATGCTTGTCGGATTCTTGCATGATTCAGTTAATTTCTTCTTTAAAATAAGCCGCCATGTCGTATAGGTCCTTAGCAATATCTTCTTGAACTGTGGTCATTGCTTCCTCCCACATCTTGAGGAAGCCTTTTGCCCTGAACTTTCCTATTTTCTCTGTCGGCTCTTAATAGCTAAAGCTCCATGGATTGTGCTGACCATGTTTGCCAACCCTTCTCCAACAATTCATTGACCAATTTTAGGGTGTTAATTCGGTGACGTCTTATGATCGCTTGAACCCTATCCTGAGTCATTCTAGCCTCAAACTGTGTTGTTGCAAATGTTTTCCGTAAATCAATGATTACTGCATTGGTATGTCCTTCTGCCTGCATCAGCTTAACTTGTGCCACTAAGAGGTCAAGTCGCCGTTTCTCGGAGACTGTTTGAATTTTTGCACATCGGTTTTCTAGCTTCGCTTTCTCTTCATTCCAGTTGTTCTGCTGCTGAATTATTTTTCCGTTGATTTCGTTTATCAGTTTGTTTGTACCAGCCAATTGTGTTGTAAAACAAGTCTCTTGGCTCTTGATATACTCTTCCATTTCCTCGACTTGTTGCCTTGTAGTCTCTTGCTGTTGGGCTAACTGTTGGTGTAAATCTTGTATTACATTATCCTTTTCCCCCAAACATCTGTCGGCCGTCGTTTTTGCCGACTGTAATCGAGCCTCCATTTCCCTGAACCTGTCCACAGTCTTTTCTGCCTTAATTTTTGTCTCTCTTCGTGCTTGTTTAGCTTGGTTAAACCTCTTTTGTAATTCCAAATCCGTCTCCAAAGGTTATCTTTGTGACTCTGGTTGGAATATCTATTCTCTCGCTTTTTCTAGAGCCACTTGTTCTTCTTGTAGTTTATTTTTCAAGTACTGATTTTCTGCCTGCATCCGTTTATACTGTGCATTAAGCACATTTGCAGTTGTTGTAGCCTGTTTGTATAATTCGGCCATATCCCTGGCCGCTCTGCTAGCCTTTCCATATTCTCGGTGTAATGGTGGTATTTGAATGGCTTCACCTCTATTTTTAGCATGTCGTTGTCGACCAATTCTATCCACTTCCGCTTGCTCGTTTGGTTCGATAGCTCCACATAATGATTTTTGGATCATTATTTGATCTCTGTGCTCTTGCGCCATTCTTTCCGACACTTCTTGCAGACTTTTAGCTAACCATTCGACCAGTTCATATGATGTTCCAAACTGCAGAATGGCAGCTAGCTCATGTGCTGCTACCGGGATGTCGGACAAACCGAGTGCCTCTTACACCGTTGCCGTTTGGATTGACATGAGGTATTTGTGTGCTTTGGGTGGCTTGATCGTTAGTTGTCTTTTTCTTCTACGCAGGTTGTTCTTGCTCTGTTCTAGAGTATCTTTGGGACCGTTGTTTCACCCTTCGTTGCTTCGACGGTTGCTGGTCAATGTCGACTCGTCTCGATTCCTGCTACTATGACGGTTGCTCGTCTGTCGTCCCTCGTTGTTGCATCCTCAGTGGTTGAGACTCCGGCGGTTGAGTCGGTGATTGCTGGGTAGGTTCGGGCTGGGGTATCGACTATTGAGACTGCGTCGACTGTTGTTGTTCCGATTCTTGTTAGTGCCTTGGTTCCGGTTGGTCAAATTCGGTCTGAGTGGTATCGTCTTGCGTTGATTCTTCTTCCCTGCACTCTTCTCGTTGGACTTGTCGTCGGGTTTGGGATGATTGTACCTAAGGCGGCCGACGCACCTCTGATCAGTTTTCCGACTCTGAAGTCGGAAATAATATCGATAACCAACGAGCAGAAATCGGCTTCATTGGTTTTCCTTTCTGAACTCCGTTTAGTTGCTCTCTTAGAGCATTTGCCGACAATAGCCCCCAATCAAAAGCTTTGCCTTCATAAGCGGCGATAATAAATCCGGCCCTCTTTTTGGGCATATAGTAGAATCTGGGACTAACAAACCCTACTTCCAATAAAAATTTTGCAGCTTCATGAAAAACACATTCCTACCTCCTTGTGTCTAATACGCTTTGGTAGAGGGGGAATATTCACCAAAATAGGACCGTAAAACATCATTTGTGACCTTGTTGACAACGTCAAACCCGCCTCTTGGCATCTCCAACACAGCCCTTACCTTCTTATTCATGATCGTCGAGACATCGATTTCTGCCAACAGAGCTTCCACGTTCAGGTGCGGCTCTGTTTCTGCGACTTTCAAAAATCCTTGTAACTTATTGCGAACGAGCCAACGGCGCAAGTTGTCAGATACGACAATCGGCATGTTGTCATCGTCGATTAACAGATCGTCACTCAATGATGGTTGTGAGAAACGTTGTGGGCTATGGCGACAAAAATCAAAAAACCTGTGAGCTCGAATGCATTTCTGCTTCTGTGGTGAAACAATCATTACAGAAATAGGTTTTAAGAGATTAATTTTTTGCATGATGCCTAGGGAATAAAAGTACTATTAATGTTGTAATGACTAGGCGTACTAGTGGAGTGATGGCTAGAAATAGTAATAATGACTAATAGAAATATGCCTCCACTATTACTTATAGCCTTTGGAAATTACTCCAAGAATCTCTTCGTGAGAGTTAGTTATGATTTTTTTTTTTTTTTTACTTTTCTTCCGATTCATCCTTGAATGGATTTTTCGGCATGTGTCCACGATATGGTTTAAGCCGGAAACCATTGACCCATTTCGGTAAAATCTCACCTAATAAGGTTCCCAGTTGATACGTACCATTTTTACTATTCACGATCCAAACTAGTCCCGTCCATCTATATCGAAGTTTTCCTGGCATCGCCCCCATCTTGGTCTGGAAAACCAGTACTGGTTTCCCGATTCCGAATTGAGATTCGGTTTTCCGTCGGTGTCGATTTACAAATGCCTTGGTTTGCCTTTGCTTGTGCTCTAAATCTCTCATAGCTTGTAGTCAGTCTTATTCTAACAACAATAAAGATTCTTTCCGAATTTGCTCTGACTGTAGTTCATTTAATATTTCGGTTGCTTGTATTCGGAGTGTCGGAATCTGGAATTTGATTGGCATTACTGCCTCCAATCCAAAAGCCATTCGGAAAGGTGTTGATTTAATAATAGATATTTTGTACAACGTGCAATATGCCCATAAAGCACTATGCAACTTTTGGTCCCAGTCCGTATGATTCTCATTTACTATCTTTTTAAGTATCGTCTGGAGGGTTTTGTTTGTCGACTCCGCCAATCCATTCGCTTGTGGATAGTAAGGAGTGCTTTTCTTATGAACCACTGCATAGTAGGTAGACAATTCATGAACAAGTTTGTTAATGAAATGCGTCCCTTGATTGCTCACTAATTCTATTGGGCAGTCGAATCGACACCATATACTTTCGTACAAATTTTTGCTGCTGGAGCTGCGGTATTATCCCTAAGAGCTTTAGCTTCTACCCACTTTGTAGAGTAGTCAGTAGCCACTATAATATATCTATTGCTTGTTCTTACTATTGCCAGTTTGAAAGGGCCTACAAAATCCAACCCCCATTCATGGAAAGGTTCAAGAGGTAACACAGGTTGAAACGGCATTCGGTCCCTTTCTGTCGGTTGTCCCATACGTTAGCATAAATCACATTTTCGACAATATTTGATCGCATCCTTCATCATTGTCGGCCACCATAACCCACTGTTCCATATTTTTCTTGCTGTGGTTTCCCTAGCATAGTGTCGTCCTGCAATTCCACAGTGCGATCCCCGAAGAATGACCGATTTTTCAAATTGTTGTACTCTTCTTCTCCAAATAACATCTGCTCCTTTATGATACAGAGTGTCGTTCAAAAGACAAAAATTACGACTCCGTACCGCCAACCTTTTCCTTTCGTCTACCGATAGATGATCGGGTGGTAACCCTGTTGTAAGAAAGATTGTCATTTCTGAGATCCAACCATCCTCACTTTCTTCATTTACACCCTGTGCATTTACTGCTTCCACTCGAAAAAGCTGAACATCCGGAAAATCATCCTTGACATCCGTGCCTTCTTCTCCTGTCTCCAGTCGACTGAGATAATCCGCCATTGCATGCTGTACTCCTGGCCGATGTAAAATGTCGAATTCGAATTCTTGGAGTAGAAGAGTCCATCTTGCTAACTTGCCAGTTAACTCTTGTTTCGAGACCAAATAAAGAAGAGCTGAATGATCAACATGAAATGTAAACTTTTTCCCCAAAAGATAGTGTCGAAACTTATTGACACCATAGATCATTCCTAAAGCTTCCCTCTTAGTGGTAGAGTAATTTCTTTCTCTCTCAGTGGTAGAATAGTTTCTTTCCGTTGTTGAGAGTTTCCGACTAGCATAGTAAACTGGCTTGCACCAATTCGGTTCTGTTAACTGCATTAATGCACTTCTAATTGCGATGTCTGATGCGTCGACAAAAACATGGAATGGCTTATTCCAATCAGGTGGTTGAACAATTGGAACTTTGGACAACATTTTCTTCAGACAATCATATGCATCCTATTCCACACTTGTCCACTAGTGACCCCGAATGCACATTTAGCCGGATTTAAACTAAGCCGTCCTTCCCGACATTTCTCCAAACATAGTCATAAATGCTCAAAATGTTCGGTTTTCCGACTATAAACAACAAAATCATCCAAAAATACTTGCATAAAGGCAGGAATGTAATTCCCAAATATTTCCTGTATCACTCTTTGAAATGTCGCCCAAGTGGTCTTCAAGCCAAACATCATTACTATTGCTACAAACACTCCCCATTCTATGACAAAAGTTGTCTTTTCTTGATCTTCCGGATTCATCCGAACCTGATTATAACCACTAAAACCATCTAGGAAACTATATACTTCATGGCTAGCTACTGCATCCAATATACCATCCGTAAATGGTAATGGAAACACATCCGTAACGGTAGCCGCATTTAGTTTCTGGTAGTCGACACATACCCGAATTTTGCCATTCTTTTTCGGAACAACGACAATTGGACTTAAGCATGTCGATTTTTTCACCGGACGAATAAACCCTACTTTCAAAAGTTTATCTATTTCTTCTTTAACTTTAATAGCATAATTAGGATTTAATCGGTACCTACGTTGTTGAACTGGCTTTGCATCCTTATGTAGGTTGATTTGATGTTGACAAAAAGTTGGATCTAGTCCCTTCATATCTTCAAAAGACCAGGCAAAGACATCCTTATATTGCTTTAATAATGCTGTTAATCTTTGTTTGTCCACTTCTATCATATCCTTAACAATGAGTACTGTTTTCAACTCATTGTCCCCATCTTCTTCTGCCAAATTTATTTCCTGCATTGCTGAATCTTGAACTCGTTGGGCCACCTTCATCTCTCTATTGGTAGCTTCTTGTTGGAGTCGTATCTCCTTCATTGCTTGCTCATCTATTGGCAATTGCTCCTGGGAATCCACATATAGCGTCAAGGCTTGACATAAAATATCTACTTCGAACAACAGAATGATTTTCGGATTATCATCAAAATATTGATTTTCTTCGACCTCGTCTAATCCTTCCATCATATTGACGGACTCAACATACACATGCAAACACTATTTGCTTATCGCAACCTTGTTTTGTGTCGAAACCCGGATTTTCGTTTTGCCTTTTCTAAATGTTAGTTGATTCTAATTCCAATTCTGCTTGATGTTAGCAATCTTTAACCACGATCGCCCTAATAACAAAGGATATGCACCATGAGCTTCCAAATGAAGAATTACTGTTGATATCAGAAAACTATGACCACCCAATACCACCTCTAATTGGCAGAGTAAACCAATTGGTCGTACTGTAGTGGTATCCGCCATTCTTAGCCAAAGTGGACAAGCTTCCCATTTAGTAATTCCCAACCTATCATAGGTGGTTTTATTAATGACATTCACTCCTCAGCCCCCATCGATAATCGTATTTTCGATTTCCTGACCCTGAATTATTACTTTAATTGATGGATTTTGCTCATCCATGATTGAAGGGTTGGTGCTTGGCTGACTATAGTGTACCGATACTTGTTCTGGCCCCTTTTGGGCAATCAATGTCACCACTTTTTTGGTAAATCTAGGGACCAACTTCAGTAATCTGGTCAGTGGTAATGATACTTGGAAATGTGCCAAGAGCTTCCAAGTTTCCTCTTGTTCCAGTACAACAATAACTCCTGGTAATTCGGTAGCTTGGTTAATTATATTGTCTTGGAGCATCCAGTTTACATTATTTTTGTTTGCTTCCTCTACCCATTCGGCTGCTTTCCAAACTGCTTCCTGAATTTCCCACTCCGATTGTTTACTTTTGCTTCTAGTGGTTACTTGCTATATTTCCGGTATAACCATATTAACCGCTCGTCCTTTTTCCTTTAGCAGGACACTGATTAGCATAATGACCAGTTTGACAGCAAATATAACAAGTAGGAACAAATGTTCCACTTCCCTCGCCTTGCTCAAACTCACTAGTCCCATCATTTTGCATAAACTGTTGACCATCATCCGGCGATTGCTGAAACTGTCGTGAGGCTTTCAATTTGTAGAATTTTTTATTTTTATACCGGTTCTGCTTAAACTATCCTCCATTTTGCTGATTCATATTCGGTGTTACCGAGAATTCTTGATTTTGTTGAAAATTATTTTGTTGAAAATCTTGATTATGCTGAAAATTACTTTGTTGAAAGGACTGATTATTTTGTTGAAAAGTTGGATTCTGTTGGAATTTATTTTGCTGAAAAGCTTGATTTGTTTGCAATTTATTTTGTTGACTCTGTGGAAAACTGTTATGTTGGTATCCATTATTGAATGAATTCTGGTTATTGTGGTACCCATTTTCCGGAAAAATTTGTCTTACCGGAGCCGTCGTCTTATTGAACAAATTATACTCACATTGCTCGACCGAATGAAGTTTAGAATGACATATTGTGCAATGTGTATGTAGACTACATTCGATCATCAAATGACCGGTATTTAAACAAGTAGTACACTGAACTGCTTGTCGAAAATGTAACTCCTCTATTGTTGGTAGTGTACGTTTAGTGGTGACATATCCATACTTCGTACATTTATCGGTTGTCAGCCCATAGCGATTGCCTTATCAATCACTTGCTCGATATTCTGATTCAAGAAATCGAACACCTTCAGTGTTGTTCGTAATGGTTCACGAATTGCTTCAAGGAATACATCCTTCAATTCATCGTCCAGAATAGGCCTAGAAATTTGCAGTTGCAAATTCTGAAAACGAATCACAAATTGAGACACTGTTTCTTGCTGCTCCAGATACAACGCATATGATTGCGCTATCAAATCTTTTTGAGGTATTTGGCGATGAAATAACTGCAGAAATTTATTGTTCAATTGTTTGAATGTTTCGAACCCACAGAGACCATTTTGCGCAAACCAATTAGCGGAATAACCCTCTAATGACAAAACAAACTCAGCAATCTTCGACTTATCTTCAGCTGCCGCTGACAGTCTCTAAGCTCCATGGTTAATCTCCCATGTTGTCAGAAAATCCCTCACATGTGCTTCTGCATCAGCTCCCTCACGGAACTTCGAGTACGGATAAGGCATATTGTCGTCACTCTAGATAACGTAAAATGATACCTCTTCTGGCTGATTTTCATCGGAAGACTAGCTATCAGTTAAATCAGGAAGTACTGACCACCTTCTACTTGTTTTCGGTTGTAATCCCTTGGCCAATTCTGTCTCTAGCGTCTTCGTAACAGAACGCGTACGAGGACGTTTAAAATCGACTGATATATTCGGACCAGACGACATCCATTCGTCTTGTTCTTTGCTATATGCAGATGTAACCGGGAGTGCCAAAATTATACTGTGTTGTTCAATCGACAATTGCTATTTTTCCGACACAGTATAAGAAGAACGTTCATACCGAACATTCTATCAAGAAGTTGTGGTTAAACGAATAGACACGAATGATCTATAAACTAATCAGTGATAACAGACACTGAGATCATGACTTATGGAATAGAGTTTAGACAGAAAGAACTAGATGGCAAGAAGCAATCCGTACACAGAGATTTCCTAACCAAACTTTATATTACTAAATACAACGATAGACTTTTACAATGCCTTCAGTTCCTTTTATAGGTAACCCGAAGGTTTCTTCTCATCAAGAAATCCTATTGCCTATAATTATCAAGAATTACAAAACTTCGTAACTAACTATGTCCTATTCGGCTATCTACTGAGTCATCGATCCGAACTGTCCATCTGACTCTGACTCCGACTCCGACTCCAAACATCTTTCCGATTCCGACGCATCCATACTTGTTCAGGTAGCATGGAGTATCTTTCCGTATAAGTTGGATGAGAGGTTGGACTAGGGAAGAGAACCCGTCTATAAAAATTTGCAAAACCAAGAAACGATTGTACCTCTTTTAGCCGAGTCGGAAGAGGCCAATCAGTGATTGCCGCGACCTTGCATTCATCCATCGTGATCCCGGTAGGTAAGATCATGTAACCTAGTAATTCGACAGAGGTCCAATCAAATTCACATTTCTCACTTTTGGCGAAGAGCCCATATTCTCAGAGTTTGGTGAGAACTAGGTGAACGTGGTGAGTGTGCTCCTCCATGTTGGAAGAAAAAACTAGGATGTCATCAAGGTAGATGACCACGAAATGATCGAGATACTCTCGAAAAATATCATTCATCATGTGCTGGAAAACGGCCGGAGCATTGGTAAGGCCGAAAGGCATCACTTTGTACTCGAAATGTCCATATCGCGTCCGAAAAGTTGTTTTCCACTCATCCCCAGGCTTAATGCGCACTAAATTGTAGGCGCCCCGAAGGTTGACTTTGGAAAAGATATGCCCCGTTCGGAGTCGATCAAGGAGCGCTGGAATTAAGGGTAGGGGGTAACGATTACGTACCGTAACTTTGTTGAGACCCCGATAATCCAAACATAAGCATAAGTAGCCATCCTTTTTTCTGACAATTAAGATTGGTGCCCCGGCCGGTGATTTGGAGGGTTGAATGAAGCCCTTCACGAGATTCTCAGCCAAATATGTGCGGAGAGCCTCAAGTTCGGGTTTGGATAACCCATAGATAGGACCGAATGGGGGATGCTTGCCAGGTTGGAGTTCAATTGGGCAATCGTAGGGACGATGAGCTGTTAACCGATCGGCATTCCGCTTTTCGAAGATGTCGGAAAAGTTGATATATCGAATGGGTAAATTGGTGATAGGAACGGTGACGTTTCCCGACACAACAGCTAGTGTAGCGACCAAACTGGACTTGACCGTAACAGAATCAAGAGAGTGTCGTAACTGAGTAGGAATTGGCGTTCTTGGAAAAGTGATGGAGCGGCTACACCAATCCACCATCGGATTGTGTGTCTCCAACCAAGATAGCCCCAACACAATCGAATGTCAGGGAGTCGCGATGAGGTAGAAAGTCAGTTTCTCCTGGTGTGCCCCGATTTGAAGTACCAACGGGATAATGGCTTCGGTAACCACCCACGTCGAGAGAACCCGCCCGTCAATCGCTTCAATGGATATGGGTTGTGATGTGCGGACGGTGGGGATATTATGTGCACATACAAACGATTTATCGATAAAGCAAGTAGATGCTCCGCAAAGTCGAACCAAAACAAAGACTTACTTGCAAAGAAAACCCTCCTAATGGCGGTACGGACTTGTAGGAGCATGGAGAAGGTGAGTAACGGAAAGCGTCCAACGGCATGGCTCCTACTGCAGCCGGACTTGGTCATTTTCCTGTTGTCGAGGAACCTCCGCAAGACGTGCACGATGGAATTGGTGTCGAGGGCCTCGCACAGGACAGTGGTGGATGACATGGTCGGGGTTGCCACAATAGAGACAAAGTCCATTGTCCTGACGATGTTGGCGTTGGGCTTCAGTTAGTGGTTGGAACCAAGCATGATCGATCTCCATCGGGGTATGGGAATCGACCTCCATTGTGGTATGGGTTTCACTAACTGATGGTAACGTTGGCATGGGCGACAAGTAGGGCCTGGTGATTGTTGCATTCCGCGAAGAAGCCTGAGATCTGTGAGTCCCCCGTTCTTCTTGACGAAATTCAAAAAGATGATTGTCACACTGGACAGTTTGGGAGATTACTTGAGACAACGATGTGGGTTCTGGGAAGTTTAAGAGAAGAGTCTTGACATCATTTCGGAGACCGCGACGGAAATGGTCGCATAGGGCTTGGTCATCCCAACTAATATCATAGGCAATTTGGCGAAACTCTGAGGCATAGAGCGAGGCATGACGTGAGCCTTGTTGGACAGAATAAAGCTTTGTGAGTGTTCGTCGCTGATCTGTCTCGTCAAATGTCGCTTCGAGCTCCTCAATGAAAGTGGTGAAGTCCTCCAAGAGAGGGGTGAGGTCTCGATCAAGAGTGCAAACCACGCTTGTGCTGGCCCAGAGAGAAGCGTGCTGACAAGCCCAACCTGAGAAAAGTCGTTAGCATACTGTTGGGGCTGTAATCGGATGATAAGCCGAATTTGGTTGATGAAGCCTCAAAGATACGCCCTCGTGTCGTTGAATTTGTCGGGTAGGCTGATGGTTGGTTCGAGGACATATGGATGAGAAGAGGACGTGGTCGGGGTAGGTCTCGACAGTGGTTGTGACTTGGCAACTAGTGGATTTCTTGAAGTGCCGGATTCTTGAAGTGCCGGATTGCAACTCTCGTAATGATTCCCGAAGGATTTCACTCTCTAGCTGAAGTTGTTGCAAGGCTGCCATGATTTGGTTTAGGTTGTCGATGGAGTCGGACATGGTAGCAAGAAAAGCAAGGTGAACAAACTGTCACGGACAAGTATAATAGAGTAGAACAAAGATAAGACTAGAGAACAAGAGAGAGTAAAAGAACAAGAACTCAACTTATAGAACCTGTAACTTGTGTTGTTCACCTTGATTAGAATCAAGGTGCACATGAGTATTTATACAAGAAGGTAGAGCTATGTAAGCCAACTAGAAATAGAGTATGCATGAGGATGCATGCAATAGAGTACGCATGAGGATGCATGCCATAGAGAATGCATGAGGATGCATGCAGCCTAGAAAATGAGAATACATGCAAGCTAGGAACTTCCAATGTTCAATCTACACTATATGAAGTTGAATTAAATACAAGGATGCATACGTAGCTCAAGTGGTAGGGTTGCTCAATAGAGTCCATGAGGTCTTGGATTTAATCCCTACCTTCTTTCATGGCATATGTCTATGACAACACGCCGCTTAGAGGCAGGAAAGCAAGCATATTATGCATTTGAGAACACATGCAATAGTGGAGATGTTAAGTGTTGGGTCCTCAAGCAATAAATTTTTGACACTTTGGTGACACCAATGCTTCTCTATAGACTGGAACTATGGGGTGATAGCATCCCAAAATCTACTTGGAAAGAGTTTGAAAATGTCTAAAACCATTTTCTTACAAAGTTTCTACAAGTTAAAAAACAAACACCATACATCTTCCTCCTCCTTGAGACGGGATCACTTCCCATTGAGATCATGGCCATAGAAAGGGTTATTGAATACATGCTTAAGGTTTAAAAAAGTCTCTCACATCAACTTCCTAGAATTGCATGGGAAGAAAGCATAAAGTGTTAGAATCGACCGGACACAACCGATTACACGTTCGTGTTCGTGTGCAGAAATCAAGAACTAGTACACAGACAAGAAAAACGTGCAGACACAGAGACACCAATGTTTTACGTGGAAAACCCAAAATGGGAGAAAACCACGAGGGTCCACAAACCCCGAGAAAAACAAATCACTATATTAGAGAGGAAGTACAAGTGCGGAACTGGGAGGCAACAACCTCGAGTTCTCCTTCGTCTGACAGACAGCTATAGAGCTACACTCTCACTCTCTCACACTCACTGTTACAGAGGCAACTACCTTGTTCTAACTTTTTCAATATTGATCAACTACTTACTTACTAAAGTTTTCCCTAATTGATTATAAACAAAAGAAAATTTCTAGCTATTTACAAGTATAACCCACAAGGGCATCTTAGAGTATTTACAATTATAGTCTTGCGAACCGATTTCGATTTCGATTTCTGATTACGATTTCAATTTCGGTTTTGGCCTCGGCCGAGATACTCGCCAACACGGTACTTCACTTCCCATCTGGAGGGACATGTTTCCCAACAAACTCCCCTTTCACTCCGGCATGGGGTACTTCACCAAACCAACTCTCTGTTGGCACACGTTTAGCTTTTCAGCTGACAACACCTTCATTAGCATATCTTATCCATTTTTGGCCGTGTGGATCTTCACTAGAATAAACTGTGAGAAACTAGTGCAGAAGTATTGCTCGGCCACAACCGAGTCTCAAATCACTCTATGAAGGACCAAACACAGAAATGGGAAATAGGTATGATGAATGCACGTACACAAAAAAAACAACGATAGAGAACACAGGATGTTTACGTGGAAATCCCTAATCGGGAAAAAGCACGGGAACCCACGTGCTCGTATGAGAGGAAATACAAAGTGGAAACACAGAGGCAACAACCTCGTGCTCGCGACCTTCACCAGTCGGCGGTTACAACAGAAAGTGCTCGTAGCTACTCTCTCGCTCTCTCTCTTTGTGTACAACAATAATAATAACAATTGACATCCATATCTATGTGATTGCCCTAAGTTATATTTATACTCATATGGCTTTAGGGCTATTTACAAATATAGCCTCAATGGGCTTACTCTAACATATTTACAAATATGTCCTTGGATCTGGTTTGTACCGGATCCATCCGGATTCACTCGATCCGGTTTCCGGGTCTTATCTGGAACCCTTCTGGATCTGGTTCCTTCATCTGGCTCATCCAATCAGGCTCCTCTAGTTTTCATCCAGATCCCATCCGGAGGGACCAAATTCCCAAGACAAACTCCTTTTCTTCTACTCGTTCTCAGAGCCAATGGTACCTTCGTTGGATGTGCTTTGTCCTCGAGTGCTAGGAGGCATTTTTCGCAAGGTGGATGGCACTCTGGTTGTTGCAGTCCAGTTGGAATTCTTCTTGCCGAATTCCCAACTCACCGATAAACTCCTTCATCTAGAAGATTTACATACCAGCTTCTGCAGCGGCCATGTACTCGGCTTCCGTGGTTGACAACACCATGGCCTTCTGCAAGCTTGATTGCCATGAGACAGCTGCCCATGCATAAGTCATTATGTATCCGGACATGGATCGACTAGTATCTGCATTAGCCGACATGTTTGAATCCATGTAATCTTCTAATGTGGGGTTTCTTGAGCCAAATCAAAGACATACGCTCACGGTGCCTCTCAGGTACAGTAGTATCCACTTCATGACAGCCCAATGCTCTCTCCCTGGATTGCTCATATATCGGCTGACTACTTCAACAACGTATCCAATGTCTGGCCTGGTACAAACCATCGCGGACATCATTCGTCCAACCATTGAGGCATAGGGACTTTCGACATATCTGTTTTTTTGGTTTTCGATTTAGGACAACTATCTTTTCTTAGCTTGCAATTCGTTGGTAGTGTTGAGCCGACCGATTTCGCACCTTCCATGTTGAATCTCTAGAGCACCTTGTCACGTACTTCTCCTGTGACAGCCATATCAATTTCTTTGTTCAGTACCGAGCAATATGCATACCCAGGATTTGCTTTGTCGGACCCATATCCTTGATCGAGAACGACCCACTGAAGGCCTTCTTCAACGCTCGGATCTTCATATGGTTCCGTCCGACAATCAACATCTCATCCACGTATAGCGGGAGGATGAGGAAATCTCCTCCGTCGACTTTCTTCACAGTGATCGGCCTGCGTTTTGTGGTACCCGTTGTCGGTCATGAAGGATTCGAATTTTTGGTACCATTGTCGAGGCGCTTGCTTCAACCCATACAAGTTCTTCCTTAATCGACATACGAGGTTGTCTTTGCCTTTCTCTACAAATCCTTCTAGCCGGTGCATATAGATCTCCTCTTCGAGATCACCGTGCAGAAACATCGTCTTGACATCCAATTGCTCGACTTCGAGATCCATGTTGGCCGCTTGCCGAGGTGCTTGCTTTAACCCGTACAAGCTCTTCCTTAATCGGCATACAAGGTTCTCTTTGCCTTTCTCTACAAATCCTTTCAGCTGGTGCATATAGATCTCCTCTTCAAGATCACCATGCAGAAACGTCGTCTTGACATCCAATTGCTCGACTTCGAGATCCATGCTCAGCACGGTTCGGATTGACGTCATCTTTACAACCGGGGTAAATATTTCGTCAAAATCGACACCCTTCTTCTATTGGAGACCTTTCATGACGATTCGTGCTTTGTACCTGGGTGGATTCTCGCCATCTCCCGATTTCAACTTGTATACCCATTTATTCTGAAGTGCCTTTTTCCTCTCCGCAGTTCAGTCAATTCATATGTGTGGTTCTCGTGCAAGGAATCCATTTCCTCTTGCATGGCGCTCAACCACTTTTGGCTATGGGTACCTTCCTTGGCTTCTTCAAAGCTTTCTGGGTCCCCCTCATCGGTTAGCGGTACATGCTCTTCATCCGGAAATCTTCAAGGGCGCCTCCTTTCTCTTAGGGGATATCTTTGGCCTCCGTTTGGCACGGTCAGTTCTTCTTCGACTTCTTCGGCCGAGTCAAATTCGGTTCTTTGTTCGACCAATTCCCCTCGTTCTTCGGTCGGTTCTCGATTTTTCCAAGTATTAACTCGGCTGAATGGCTCGGATTCGATTTTGATCGATTCGGCTTCTACTCAATTCGGCCGAGCATTGACTCCATTAGATTCGATAGTTGGAGACTTATTCTCAATCTCCTAGTCAACTATTGTCTTTTCCTCCATGAAGCCAATGTCGCGGCTCCTAATCACTTTCTTCTCGGCTAAGTTCCATAGCCGATGGCCAAAGTCATTATTGCCGTAGCCGAGAAATATGCATGACCGAGATTTCAGGTCCAATTTTCCCCTTTGGTCTTTTGCCACGTGCACATAGGCAAGACAGCCGAACACCCTCAGATGTCAATACGAATGTCTTTGCCGCTCCACAGCCTCTGTAGAATATCACCGTCCAAGGGTACTGAGGTTGATCGGTTTATCACTTACACTACCGTCATCACCGCCTCAACCCAGAACATCTTTGGTAACTTAGCATGTGCAAGCATACTTTGGACTTAGTATGAAGTGTGAGGAGGGTGCTTTATATATAGTCACCCTCTCTGTTCATTAACTAACTACAACAACTACTCTCTCTCTTGGGGAATGTGAAGACTAATAGTCATGGGGAATATGTAACTCATTAGTTATGTGTCATTAGTTAATGTGTAGAGAGTAGTGGTGTGACTCTTGACCTTTGACTAATCATAGATTCTCAAAAGGTGTGTTCACACGTTGTCGTTGAAATCCACGCGGATGCATAGAAATGGGGTAGGACCACGGGGGTTTCGAACCAAGGAATCAAGGAAGTGAAGGGGGGGGACAGAGTCTGCACTCTGCGTAGGCACCGAGACCGCAAGTAGACAGAGAACTGTAGTGAAAGAGAGAGAGAGAGAGAGAGAGAGAGATGTGCGTAGCCACAGACCCCACGCAGACAAACAGACAGAGACGCGGTGAACAACTTGTATTAAGTAGATAGGGTTATATTAATCAAAACGCGCGCACGGTGCGGTAAACAATTACAACCGGATCAGAGCCGGTGATGGAGTGTAAAGCTCGTCTGCTTCTCTTCTTCCTGTCTAGATGCCCCCTTAAAACAGTCTGAGGCCACCCCTTTTATAGCGCAAGGAGAGACCATTACAAATGTCTTCAAGACCCATCACTATCCTCCCCAGATTCTCTCCTTGATTCGCTCTCCTCGTAACTCTCCCCCTACGCGTCGGCGGAACTCCTATTAATGCTCTAACTACCTAGCACCCCTCATCCTACCAATACCTAGTATTTACATAGTTTAATTCTGTAGGGATGTGCACTCGTGCACACCCATGTTCCCGCATATTTCATATTGTTTCTGCCTATGGCTCGGAATCTTCACGACATCCACCCCCACCAAACCGCACATCCTCCGGAATGTGCCATATAGCGAATTTAGTGAGGGATTCCAAGGCCATCTACTACTCGTCCTCGTCTTCTGAACCCCTGCTTTCGGCTCCCACTGCTAGGTCTCGTTACACCTCGTTCCCCCTCTTGAAGGCCTTTATCCGCTTCCCGGCCACCAAGGTTGTCATTCGAGTCCTGTCGAGCTTCACAAGATGATACGTCGCGTTGTCGTTGACACTGATTACTACGTGAAAAGAGAGATGATGATAGAAAAGAGAGAGCAGGAAGATATAGAAACCCCAATCTACAAAGATATATTAATAAGGAGTGATGATCATAGAAAACAAGAGAAAGAAGATACATAAACTCAAGCCTACAAGGATGAATTGATCACTAGAAAAACGCACTACATGAATAGGCAAGAAAAACACCATAAAAAAAAAACTCCCCTCACCACCTCACTCTTCTTGCTTTATATGAAGTTCTCCTCTAGTAGATAAGTTTCGCTTGCTTTCTTTTCCACGCTTTTTTTAGAGCTTTTCCATCTCCTATTCTTAGCTATGACACAACGATCTTCTAATCGTTATATCTCCCTCATCCAGGTTCCAAATTTAGAGTTTTAAAAAGCTACGGATAGCTCTCGTCATAAGCTTTCTAACCCATATTTACACGTGATATTTGGGTGTCAAACGAGAGAGTTATGAGCGTTTGTTTTTTACTGCTTTTTGGTGGTCTGCTTTTTCCTTCTTTTACTTTTCTCCATCTCTCTTGCTTTTAGTTTGACTTATACTTGAAACCTTAGCTCGTGTTCTTGGCCTTCGGGTTTGAATGCTCCATACCTTATATTTTTGTAGACTTCAATACCTTGAATTCTAAAAACACTTTCACAGTATGATTGATAATGAGCCGAGATCACCAACAAATCTCGATTCTAATGCAATGGACAAAATTCTTATGAGTCACTTGATTTCTCTTCAAGAAACCATAAACAAGCAAGGTGAAGAAATTAGGACGTTAATGAAAGAGAATACTAAGCTCCAAAGTGTTGTCATTGAGAATGAAAGTCTTAAACAAGTGGTTGCAAAACTTCAAGAAGAGATTCAAGAATGTAAAAGAGCTTCTTTTGAAACAAATGAGCGCCTTAACAAGATTGAGTTAAAGGAAGCATTAAAAGAAGAAAAATTGGACACGATGTCGTAGTGTATCTCGTACACTACGTGAAAAAGTAAAAATAATATAACCGATTTAATTACATATAAATAAATAAAATAAGAATATCAAGATATATTCACCAATAAATAAAATATGAATATCAAGATATTTATCACGTGCATAGGGCAGGATTCGAACCCTGTACCTCCACATAGCCAAACCTCAACTTTACCATTATGCTACCTTATCTTTAGTGTTCTATAAATAGATTTAATAACTATAACTGCTTTATTTGCGCCTACCTTTATTAAAAGGTAAATCGTGCATTTTTAGAGTGCGTGAATATTTTATAGAAAAACGCAAGCAACTAAAAAGTGACTCATGCACATCTAGCGTGCATGAGCACTATATTTAGCAAATAAAAGCAAGGATTAGAAAAGCATCACATGCACATTTAGTGTGCATGAACATATTAGAAAAAGCATGTAGTTATGCTTAGTCTCTCCCATCACTACATAAGGATGGGGAGCACAATGTAATAGGTGTGTGAAATATTTGGAAATTGGATATATTTCCGAAAACACCAACCGATTAATATAATCGTGGGATTCACGAAAATAATATAATCTATACTTGTGGGATTCACAAGTCTTTCTTTCAATCTAAATACATATTCTTATCTAAATATTGAATAATCGAATAAAATACACTCGTGGGATTCACGAAATTTCTCTTTCTAATAATCTATTCATTACTAGCCTCATCTCATATTCTTCTTTCTCCTAGTCCAAAACCTCGGCGGTTCCCACCCGACTCACGCAACGATCCGGAGCCGAAAGGCACGACACAGTTGGTGAACCCGACGTGAAGGCGGGTGGCAAGGAGATGGAGAATCAACAAGAGGCAATGAGTATAACGATGATGATGATGTTCGAGCAGATGCTACAAGAACAATGAGTGATGTCGGAGATCACGGCGGCAGTAGAGCGGCTTGTGCGACGAAATGGGGAATTCAACGGAAATGATGTGTCACGCTATCTACGTGACTACAAGGCGGAGATGATACGATGTGGGATACCGGAAGGATTGCAAGTGACATCCTTCAATCGGGTGGCCACGGATGAGCTACAAGAGAGAATCCACAAGATACGGCAACAAAACTCGACATGGGGGTCATTCGAAGAAGCTTTACGAGAGGCATATGATTACAAGAGATCGAAGGGAAAAGATCGGCGAAAATTCGACGAATGGGTGGCATCGGAGAAGACCCACCAAAGTGCAACACAAGCATTCCTAGAGTTCGAGCATCGTTTTGCGCGACTCTCGGAGCAAGAACAAAGATTGGTGGGGGAGGACAAAGTCCTAATGTTCGTAAGATCGATTGATCGGAAAGAAAGGAAGGACATCGGGATTGAACTCGAAGACGATAACGGTACGAATGGTCTTACCGAAAATTGGGCCGAAGTCCAAAGGGTATGCCGGAGACATGATGAGAGGAAGATGAGAATCTTGTCAACGACATGGCCGATGAAGGATGGTCGATTGAAGACAAACGATGGAGCCGATATGAAGGCCGAAATACAACATGATGGTCCGACGGAAGAGGGTGTAAAATAAGCTACCCTCTTGTCTTGCGAAAGAACGACGACGAAGGATAAGGCCGATAACCCAAGTGTAGAAGAAGATTTCGGAATACAAGTGTCCGAAACATCAGGTGAAAAAGGGGTAAGCATAATTGATGTTTCCATAATTGATGCAGTGAAAGAGAGCAAGGAGGACTTGATTGAGGAGGTCACCAAGAAAGATGACATCGAATCGAAGGTGGCTATGGACGAATCAATGGCGGATGGCCATATCGAGATTTCTCCACCACTGATTCCAGAGACTCCGGCGGTTGCGATCGAAAGGCAACGTGAGACCGAAGAGACGGAAGGTGGCGGAGAGAAAACAAAGGTCGAAGTCGATGCATACGACGGAGAGATAGCCGAGAATATGGCTATGGGTGGAACAATGGAGGATGATAATACCGAGGATTCCTACCCACTAATCCTAGAGACTTCGGCGGTTGTGTCTGAGAAGCAACGTGAGACCGGAGAGACGGGAGGTGGCGGCAAGAAAGGTAAAGTCGGAAGCCGGTTCGGATGGAAGGTGATCCGGACGGGATTCCGATCCGAAAGAAAGTCGAACCGGGTAAAAGAGAATTCGGCCGAAAGAAGAACCGAAAGAAAGCCAAACCGGGTAAAAGAGGATTCGACCGAAAGACGACCCGAAAGAAAGCCGACCCGAAAAGGGGTCGACTTGGTCAAAACCGATCGACTGAGTCTGACTTGGCCGAACGCGAATATGGATGGAAGCCGACCTAGCCGAAAGCCGATCGGACGAGACCGATCCGGAAAGAAGCTAATCCGACTCAACCGAAGGTTGGACCGGTCGAGGCTGGTGAAAACGAGGAAAAGAAAGCCAACCGAAACCGAAACCGATAGATCGAAACCGGGGCGGAAGGAGACCGACTCAATCAAAACCGAACAACCGATTCCGATTCGGCCGAATACGAATCCGATCGGAAGCCGATCAAACCGAAAGTTGATCGGACGAGAGCGATCCGGAAAAAAGTCAAGGTTGATGAAGACAAGAAAGAGGCCAGTAAAAGACACTACCACGAATGACAAGGGCCAAGAATATGACGAGAGAGAACAAAGAATATGGTGGATCGGATGGCGACAATGGTTCGGGTGGAAAGAATGGGTCTACTCAAAATGGAGAGACAAAGTTGACATAGCGGGACAAACGGAGGATGAAGGGGAGACAACGAGCATCGACAACTTCGGCACATACCGGAGGATGTGCGGGTTCGGAGGGGGCGAGTGTCGTAGTGTATCTCGTACACTACGTGAAAAAGTAAAAATAATATAACCGATTTAATTACATATAAATAAATAAAATAAGAATATCAAGATATATTCACCAATAAATAAAATATGAATATCAAGATATTTATCACGTGCATAGGGCAGGATTCGAACCCTGTACCTCCACATAGCCAAACCTCAACTTTACCATTATGCTACCTTATCTTTAGTGTTCTATAAATAGATTTAATAACTATAACTGCTTTATTTGCGCCTACCTTTATTAAAAGGTAAATCGTGCATTTTTAGAGTGCGTGAATATTTTATAGAAAAACGCAAGCAACTAAAAAGTGACTCATGCACATCTAGCGTGCATGAGCACTATATTTAGCAAATAAAAGCAAGGATTAGAAAAGCATCACATGCACATTTAGTGTGCATGAACATATTAGAAAAAGCATGTAGTTATGCTTAGTCTCTCCCATCACTACATAAGGATGGGGAGCACAATGTAATAGGTGTGTGAAATATTTGGAAATTGGATATATTTCCGAAAACACCAACCGATTAATATAATCGTGGGATTCACGAAAATAATATAATCTATACTTGTGGGATTCACAAGTCTTTCTTTCAATCTAAATACATATTCTTATCTAAATATTGAATAATCGAATAAAATACACTCGTGGGATTCACGAAATTTCTCTTTCTAATAATCTATTCATTACTAGCCTCATCTCATATTCTTCTTTCTCCTAGTCCAAAACCTCGGCGGTTCCCACCCGACTCACGCAACGATCCGGAGCCGAAAGGCACGACAACGATGAGGCGGGATGTAAGTGAGATGAAAAATGTATGTACAATGAAGTCATGGGCCGATATATGTGGTGGGGATGTGCTATCAAACTCATCTAATATGCATGTGATGCATCAAGAGAAGAATATAGAAAGCATAGATGTCCGAGAATTGAAAGAACGTGAACGACGATCAAAGAACATTGTCGTCCGTGGGATTAAAGAAGAGAGTATTGAAACACCCGCATCCCTTGGAAAGGCCATTGGTGAATTTTTTAGCATGCACTATGGGATGTCAAATGTGAATGTATATGGGGCACACCGAGTTGGGAAACATGGTGTTACTCGCTCCGGAGAAAGGCCTATTGTATGCACAATGACAGATGATACAAAGCGACGGATCATACTCGAAAATAGTTGGGTATACCTCAAAGGTACACAATGCTTTGTGAGTGAAGATCGTACTATCTCACAACAAAATGCTCATTGTAAAGCATATGAAGAAAGATTGAAAAACAAGGTTAAGGATGTGCCTAAAGATGGAAATGTAGGCAAATAGGGACACGTGATCTATGAGACTAACCCACGCCTTTTACGACTATGCTTTTGGAATTGCAATGGATACCCATGGAATGCGGGATTTGGCATAGAGGAGTTCACCAATGACTCGGATATCACACTTCTTGTTGAAACATGGGAGCATGATACTCAAAGGATTCAAGGTTTAGGAAACTATAATGTACACTCTTTGATATGGAAGAAAAATCCAAGACAAAGAAGAGGACAAGGAGGGGTGGCATGTTTGATTAAGAAGGAAATAGAGAAATATGTGTCAATCATAAAAAATGATGAAAATAAATGCTACATATGGCTCAAAATAGAAACACCTAATGATTTGCCCTCTTTTGTAGTTGGATGTTACATTCCTCATCAAGATTCTAACTTTTATGCTTGTTTGGATAAAGATCAACCATTTGCCAATCTAGAAGATGATATTGCTTATTTCAAATCCAAAGGGGAAGCTATTGTCTTTGGTGACATGAATGCTCGTATAAGAAGTTTCCAACTTGATTCACAAGAATCTTTCATGCCACATATCTCAAGGATGCAAGAGGATATGCAAATGTATAACCGCTCTTCTATTGATGAAAAAGATCCAGACCAATTTGGGAAGTTACTCCTACAAATGTGCAATAGTACTGGATTGCTTATTGCAAATGGTATTTCCTTATGGCCCAACACTAATGGTTTTACATGTAGAAAACACAACGGAAATAGTGTGATTGACTATGTGCTACTTTCCGAAGGTATTTTGGATCGTCTACATAAATTCTCACTTGGTGAATGGACACCGAAATCCGATCATAGGACTTTATATATTGATCTCAAATGTATGCGTAGGTTTGATTGTGAGAAGGCTATTTAAGATAATAAACAACCGCACTTGAGCATGAACCTTAAGCGAGCACCCATGTATTCCAAGATGGTTGAGGATATGTTACAAATGACAAAGATACAACATGGTGCCACACTAGAATGCAAATGGGAAGCTTTCAAGAAAGTCATTCTCTCATGTACAAACAAATGTTTTTCGACCAACCGCACATCTTGGAAATGCACCAAGAAACTTAGGAAAAAATGGTTTGATAAAGAATGTCGTGAAGCTCAAAAGTGCCTTATGGTTTTGGATGTAGTTAAGGATAAAGAGAATTACCAAAAGCATTTGCATGAGTATAAAAGTCTTATTCAAAGAAAGAGAAGAATATGGGAAGTTACTCAACAATTTATCCAAATGCAAGAGAAAGCACATGCATGTGCTAAATTTTGGGGAAATCTAAAGGGAAAACGTGTTGAGAGTTATGGTGACTTAACTCTTCACGACTTGTCTATGTATTGTAAGAATTTATATGAGTTATCTCTTGCCGGAAAGATGATGTGTTATGGTTCTCTTTCACATATGCCTCCCTTCTTTACAATTGAAGATATATGCATAGGACTTAAGAAATTGGCCTCTCGAAAGGCAAGCGATCTTCAATGTATAAAGGCTGAAATGCTCAAATGGACGGGAAAGGAAGCACATATATGGATAAGCGATATGTTTAATGATGCATTGCAACATGGTATGTCATACGATTGGACTACAAATTGGATCAAACCTTTACATAAAGGTGGAGATATAAATAATGTAAACAACTATCGAACCATCATGGTTGGCTCATTAATGGCAAAACTATTTGGATGTATAATGGAATCAAAGATAACTGTATGGGCTGAAAAAAGTGGTAAGAGAGCTTATGGACAAGCTGGCTTTTGGAAACACCATAGCACCATTGATCCCCTTATCACCCTTCGAGTATTAATGGAGGAAAGTCGCCTTAGAGGTAAAGGTTTATATTGTTGCTTTGTAGACTTCAAGAAAGCTTTTGATATGGTACCTCGTGAGCATCTTTGGAGTCGAATGGAAGAACTTGAGGTGCCAAGTGAATATATGCTTGCAATTTCCCGAATTTATGAGAAGGTTATATGTTGTGTGCACATGAGAGATAAACTTTTAGATTTTTTCAAAAGCACTATTGGTGTTAAGCAAGGATGCCCACTCTCACCAACACTATTTGGTCTATGCATTGATGAATTGGAAGAAATGGTTACCAAGTTTGCAAAGGAAGAATGTGTTGAAGAAGTTGCCATTGGGAATGTTGTGATTATGCTTTTGCTATATGCATATGATGTAGTGCTTTTTGCAAATACTTTAGGAGATGCACAAAAGCTTATGAAGGCATTGGAAAAAATTTGCATGTATACTAAATTAAGTTTCAATAGCTCTAAAACAAAGAGTATGCTTGTGAAGAGCCAAAAAAGAGATAAACCATGAATTATGTACAACAATGAGCCACTTGAATGTGTGGAAAGCTTCAAATATCTTGGCCTTGAAGTTCCTTCAAATCATAGATGGAATGAATGTGCTACACGCCGCTTAGAGGCGGGCAAGCGAGCATACTATGCATTTGAGAACACATGCAATCTTGGAGATATTAAGTGTTGGGTCCTCAAGAAATATCTTTTCGACACTTTGGTGACACCGGTTCTTCTCTATGGGGTGGAAGTATGGGGTGGTAGCATCCCTAAATCTATATGGAAAGAGTTTGAAAATGTCCAAAAACATTTTCTTACCAAGTTTCTACAAGTTAAGAAATAAACGCCCTACACCCTCCTCCTCCTTGAGACGGGATCGCTTCCCATTGAGATCATGGCCATGGAAAGGGTTGTTGAATACATGCTTAAGGTTCAAAAAAGTCCCTCACATCGACTTCCAAGAATTGTGTGGGAAGCAAGCAAAAAGATCCAAAAGACGCATAAAAGCAAAATTTTGTGTTCCGGTTGGATGCAAGATATAGAAAAATGGTTTGGTAGATGGGATGTGAGACACTTGCTTCATGATGCATCATTAGATTCCTCTGTAAATGAGGCATTTTTGCAACGCCAATGTATCATGACATGGGACAAATGTGGAGGCTCACGCTTCACACATTATACTACACATGTTGCACCTAACTACAAAACCATATTCTTTGCGGAACGGGGAAATTGTACACATCCATACATGTTAGAGCCCATACCGTTATCTTCCATTCGAACCATTGCTTCCATGTGACTTAGCTCACATGCATTGCGATGTGAAACAGGGCGTTGGGGTACAAGTGATGAGAGTGGTCGGCTATGCACACTTTGCCCTAAACAAGTTCGTGAGTCTGAGTATCACACTTTGATACAATGCTCTGCCTTTGATCATATTCGACCATGCTTTCCACATCTCTTCGATCGAGCCCAATCTTTGCATGAATCCCTCTCACAACCACAATGTGCACTCTCGATTGCAACATTCATTGGTAAAGTTCTTGAACATCGAGAGTCACTACTCACTTTCACACGTATCACGTGAAATGTAATATTTTTGGTCTCATAGGTCATATTTGACCTCCGAAGACGATAATATAATCTATCTATCTATCTATCTATCTATCTATCTATCTTTTCCTCTCACACACATATATCACTTAATCTTCTGCTTATCAACTAATCACATAATTAGGTACTAATTAACCCACCTTTGCTTGATTACGTAATTATTAACAAAGGCAAACAAGATTTAATGCACATAATTTGGAGACACCATTTGGTTTTAGATAAAAATAATGCTTTGATTGGTACCTTTGAAAATGAGGAGGAAGAATCACATTCATATATTAGCTATATAGTAGTTATTCTCATGAAAGGAGTGATCACGGGATGTAAATAACTCCTCAATATATATTTTGCACCACGATATGTAGTAGATTTTGACAAAAAGTTGATTGTTTTGAAATCTTTCGCTTCTAATTGCTTTAAGATCTACCAACTTATTAGTTGTCATTTTTCCTTAAAATTACACAAAGTTACTTTTTGTATTTGGCCAAATTTTGGCATTTTTCAAGTTTACCAAATGGTGAAATTTTTCACCTTTTTTATCAAGTTTTCGAGAACATAGGATACTAGTGTCAAGGTGTTTTGTGAAATGGCCAAAAAAGCCCCAAAATCAGACAGAATATTCCTTATCTTTCCACTTGTGCGCGATCCTTCCACTTGTGAACGCGAACGTGTTATTAAGGATTAGGAGGTGCGCTATGTAGAAGAATCAAGGCTAGAATACGTAAGAAACATCATAAATTTCAAGTTGGAAATTGTGATTTAATTATGTTACAGGAACACCATTTAGATGCAAGTAAAATATTGTAACAGTCTTATGGTAATATGTTTAGTGGTGATTGTCCATAGGTAATATTGGATTATGGCATGTGGTCAATCAGAAAATAAATGTGGTGTATGAATGATTCTTAGTGATAAATGGATGCCACTTCTTATTCATTCCCATCAAGTGATGTCAAGAAGGGCTCATTATTTACTCCTTAAATTTGGTGATGTTGTATATGGTTTTTTGAATATTTATGCCCCAAATGATAGGGGTGCTCGTAAGGGTTTCTAGACTCAAATTGTCCAACAATTGCCACATGTTGATCATTGGTGCATGGGCGGTGATTTTAATATGATTGAAGCCTCAAGGGATAGAGTGGGTGGTTCTAATGTTGTTCTTGTAGGCTCTGAATTGGCGTCTTTGAAGAGGTTATGCTTCTAGTTGAGGATACAAGATTCTTGACACCTCCCCTCATTTCACAGACTTAATGGTTCATTATAGTTTTCTAGGTCGGATAGATGCAAAATTAGGAGTTAACCTATCTCGGCTAGATACGGTATATATAAATGATTATTTTAATGATACTGGAGGAGAAGTTGGTATTATTGGGGGTTCTCTATTCTCCAACTATGCTCCTGTGGTTTTTAAGTTGGTCGGGATTAAAAAACATAGAAGGTTTTTGACTAAAATTCCATTATCCTTCTTTTCGGATGATATTTTTAGAAGTCAAGTTTTGGGTATATGGAACTATGAGATGGGGGCTCAACTATCTACCATTTCTAAGGTGCAAAAGGTTTTGCATTTAATTTCGGAATTTTTTAAGGGTAAAGCGTTGTTGCAATTATAAGGGGCCAAACAAAAGATGTTGACTTCTAGGCGGACGATTGTTTCTCTTCAAAAGTTATACGAGAAGAACCACGGGCAATGTGGGTTTGAGCTGAATTGCATGGAACACATGTTGCAATGCAACAATTTGAGGATGTTATAGCTCAACACAAATTTCGTGCATCCTCAGCAAAAAGGGCACATCTTGTAGACAAGGTTAATGCTGATTTTTTTCGTTTAAATCAGATTGGCCGCACTACGAATGTGATGACGCAATTACAGAGGGAGGATAGATAATTAACATCGGATGATGCTAAGATGAAGAAATTGCCTCGGACTTTTATAAATCTCTACTAACTAGGCAATCATTCACGCATGAGCAATTAGCTTTAAGGTCTACACTAAGGTGTGTGATGAAGATGAAAGTTAACCCTTCTATGGCTAAAGAATTAGTTAAACCTTTTAATGTTCATGAAGTGTATGTTGCAATTGAGGCCTTAGGCAAGAATGTATGTTCTGGCATGGATGGTTTCCCTCCTGAATTTTTCTTGTGCTATTGGAATCACATTGAAAACAATGTAACCAAAGTGTTACAAGAGGTGTTTACTTTGGGTGACATGCCTTATCATTAACCTATTCTCCTGAGGACTATGACTAGAACCAACCCCTCGGATCCAATAGTAATCTTGCAACAAGTTCTTTTGCATACAACCACATCATATCACACATGTGAGCGATGGAAGGATAAGGATCAAGCAACCACTTTTTTCCAGTTTTAGCAACCACCCTGACTGGTGCGCTCCGTACGTGTTGTAGATATTTGCAATCAAAGGCATAAGGCTACAATCTATTGTTGTCAAGAACCTCAAAATAAGTAATGCACCCATTAGGTGAGACACCCATGACAACCAACAATGTGTCATTTATGAAGCATCCAATACACACACATTCATAAACTATACATTCATAAACCTACACATACATAAAGTCAACCTACATCAAATTTTCCCTCGTGCATAGAGTGCGCCTACATGTGGACCTACGAACTCCACTTCACAACTATCATTCCCCACCCTACCCACCACCTATTGACAATGCCTTCAACATCTTCCACTCTCTCCCACATTTTCCTCCCTCCTTCCATCTTCTTCTTCACATGACCCTACAAAGAACTATAATTGTTGCCCATTGTGAAAGGGACCAACACTTAGTAAAATAATTGTAAACGCCATTTTTATGTCTTTCTAATTCTTCTTCTTGATCTTTCAATCTTCGCTTCCCCATGTGTGACAAGACAATATATTAATTGTGATACATACATGCCAATTTGAAAGGATATATGCCGTAATTCTTTCAACACATAATGTGCAAATAAATGAAAGGCTTGCAAGGGTGTGTGTGCTAAGGCTAAAAGTGGGATAACATGTTTGTTAGCTAAAGGGATTGTGAAGAGAGCTTCAGCACCGCATGCATCTAAGAAAATCATGAATGAAAAGGGAGGGGAATTTATGGTCGAAGTTAATAAAGTTTTTCCAAGTTTTAATTCATCGTCGTTATTGTAAATTGCTATGGTTAGTGGCCCCTTTCATTGTAATCAAGTTACACACACTATGATGAAGAATTCTCCCTCTCATTAATTTCTCTCAAATTAATCTTTAAGTCCTATCTAACAGTTGCATAATTTTTTTTCCGTTTACTAGGATCATTCTTTTTTATTTTTTCTATTATCTTTCCCGACCCAAAACCCCAACAAATCCGATCCATCACGCCATGCATGTATGCACAAATTTAAGCAAGAATGGGTAAAAGCAAAATCATAAATTAGAAGCAACAATGAGATTGACATAAGACCATTTGAAATTTATAATAGTAGAAAACCATAGCAAAAAGGACAAGTAAGAATGCCACACAAAAAAATAATGAAATCCTGAACTGCATTATTTCTCCTAAAATGAAACTCCTGCTCTTTTCGTTGACTAGGTATCTAAGACAATCAAAACAATTTATGCGTGTGCACTTCGATTACGTAGAGTAGTATAAGACAATTGATGACAACAATACTAACATCACCTAAATCATATGGTCATCTTGCCCCGTTGCCTAGTATGTAGTAGCTTCGTCTTGCAAGTTTCACACATGGCAAGTGGTATACTGACCCTGCCTGCTTTCAAAACAACATAAAAATATCATGAATATAATGTTGGGACTACCTTACTCCTAATTCACGTTATATCGAGTATATCGCATTTGAGTACGAGAAGAGAGTAAGTCCGAGAAAACAAAACATGTGATACATGTGAGAAAATGTGGTTAGTATTTGTGGAGACCAACCCTCCTTCCCCAAAACAAAACACCACCACCACCACCACCACCACCACATTTTTATTGCTGGTCTTCAAAAAGCAAAAATAAACTGTATGATGTATGTGTGTATGTATGTGTATGTGTATGTGTATGTGTATGTGTATGTGTATGTGTATGTGTATGTGTATGTGTATGTGTATGTGTATGTATGTGTATGTATGTATGTATGTATGAGTGTATTTATGTATCAGCCTCTCTCTTTCTTTGACTCTGTCTCTCTCCATTGAACCACAAAAATATGTAGTATATATATATGTATGTGTAGTATGTATATGTATATATATACATCTAATCTGTCTGTCTTTCCATCCAAGCTCTCCATTAAAGCTCTACATTACCTCCTTCTCCTTCTTCATCTTCACCTTCTTCTCCTTCTCCTTCTCCTTCTCCTTCTCCTTCTCCTTCTCCTTCTTGTTTACAGAGAGACCCACCCACACAGTACTTCCTTCCATATCTCTAACCCCCTCTCAATAATACATCATCTCCAACTCCATCGATCCTTTCTTCCTCTTCACCTGTTTTCTCTGCATTACCAGCACTTTCCGCCATAGCCCCTTCTGTCTCTGTTTCTCTGTCTATCCTCCCATGATGGACATCCTCCACGCTGCTGCTTCTTCTTCTTCCATGATCGGTCGCGCCTCTGCATCCTCCGCCATCAAACCTAGCCACCATATCCTTGCCCTCGTCTCAGTTCTGGCCGTCTCTGGCAGCGTCGCCATCCTCTCTCTCACCAAAGACAGGCTATGGAGCTATGTCTTCCATGACGACCTCGCCTCACCGAGCCACGCAGATATGAACCCTCCGCAGAAGCCGAAGCAGAAGAAGAAGGTCAGATTCGCGCCCGATGTGGTGGACCCTTCTTCAGATGGCCAAGAATACAGGATCAGATGCGCGCAAATCGCTGCCATGAGGCTCAACGAAGAGCTCCATAGCACCACATCATCATCATCATCATCCATGGAAACTGTCAGAGATGATGATGATGATGATGATGATGATGGTGATGAAGATGAAGATGGCGTTGTTCCAAACCCTAAGCTTGAGAAGAGAAGAAGGTCTATTCCCTCCAACAGGATGGATCTGTACAGAGGTCAGCTAAGAAGCAGACGGCAAATGGGCTTCTGAGATCCCTAACCCTAACCCTAACTCTAACCCTAACCCTAGTTGAATTGGTGTAAAAACACCCCTCTGGTTTCCCCGAGTTTCTTGGGGCCTGAGGGAGCTGATGCATAGGAAATCAACCCTTGAAATTGCTTTAAAAATTAGATACAATCCCTCTCAGAATCCATCCGAGGAGCCATTCGATTGCTTAATTCGAGTGATTGCCCACAGGTATTGAGATCTTTGGTTCTTTTCCACCGATCTCTCCTTGGATGCCTCTTCATCGATTCTCTTTCCGGGGAAAAAAGGAATCGAATCGGAACCAACCATATGAAATTCATAGGAATTCTCTCAAGCCCAGACAATCAGAGGCCATTTGATTTTTTTCTGTATTTCTGATCGGATCGGATGTGTGGTGGTTTGGTTCCACATTCCATATCGAATCTCCTCCTAGGATTGTCCAAGAAATCGGTCAAAGCATGGACATACAGTTCAAAGAATCACATATAATTCAAAGGATCAACTGCATTTCGAATACAATTCAAGCAAGAATCGTCGCATACAATTCAAAGAATCTCCTGCATTCCAATAGAATTCAAGAATCTATTGCATTCGAATTTTAGCCTCCACATAGATTTGAGGCGTGTACACCACCACTCTACTAGGAGTTAGCATCAGCTCTGCGCAAGCCTGAACCGAGCCAGATAAACCGTTTTTAAATGGTTTAGCGGTTAGGTTGGGTTCAGGCTTGAGATTGGTTTTTGATGGCTCAAGCTGAACCCAACCGTTTTGGGCTAGACATGTTCCCAAAGCAGTTAAGCCTTACCGGTTTAGGAGTCTGTCCGGTTCAAGTTCAAAAACCTCCAAACTGGTTAAGCTGAAACCGAGGTTAAGCCTTACCGGTTTAGGAGTCTGTCCAGTTCAAGTTTGAAAACTCCCAAACTGGTTAAGCCGAAACCGAACCATTGCCAATTCCTACGATGGCATGGCCTCTAATAAAACTCTCGGAAGGCTCATGTGACCACAAAATGCATATTTTGCATATAATATGACCATTGTGATGACTTAATAGACAATGATATTATCACATCCACTTTGCAACATAGATTGTACATTTCATTCTGTTAGTTGTTTGCTTTTTCATATGCTGGGGAGGTATATAGTGAAAGGTCATTGGGTTTTCTTTCTATAGCAATTTCACATGGTTCCATCACCTCCAAAATGAAGCAATAAATCCATGTCTATCTCTTATGTATGTAACATGAAAGATGCCACGGAAAACTACTCGCAATCCTAAGCTCTCATTTGCGTGAACCCAGAGGCACGAGGGGGTTGTACAATCATGCATTTAGGAGTCATTGGCAAGCATGAAACAAATCGTTGGAGATGTGCTTTTGAGATCGATAGTGAATTACATCAAAGGTGATTTCATTTTGTAATGTTGGCGTATTTTTGTTGTTTGTTTCTCACACTATAGAGGACATTTTTCCGGCCTCATTCTAGTAAAACTTGATCGTATACACGACTTAAATTGTCAATGTTGCGTAGCTTCATTCTTGGATATGTCTCCTTTGCAAGTATTGAGCTTGAAATTGCTCTCCAATGCATGTTTACTCGTTTTGCTTATTCATTGTTCTCCATATGTAGGTGCAAATACATTACACTTGCACCATTTTCAACATGTCATTCTTATTGCCACACGTTATTGCCGTTACTCAAATCGGCTTTCTCCATTCAGTGATTTGCTTTCTACTTAACTGTTATTGTGAGGTTTATGGAATCATTATTTGTGGAATAAGCAATTGGTTATTACAAAGTTGGTAATGTTAGAACAACATGCACCATTTTCAACATGTCATTCTTATTGGCACACGTTATTGCCTTTACTCAAATCGGCTTTCTCCATTCAGTGATTTGCTTTCTACTTAAGTGTTATTGTGAGGTTTATGGAATCATTTTCTAAACCTTGATGTTAAAGGTTTGCACACGTTCTTGTATTTGTGGAATAAGCAATTGGTTATTACAAAGTTGGTAATGTTAGAACACCATACACCCTCTTGAGTGTGTAGGGAAAGATTATAGTTGCATATCTCTCTTCAAGAGATGGATTTGTGATCATCAACACAAGTTTTGGATCAAGTTTTTATTCTCTACTATAACCAATGGCTTGTTGTAGTGTTTCTACATTTGGTTATATAGGGTATCCAACCGTCTCTCTTCAAGAGATGGATTTGTGATCATCAACACAAGTTTTGGATCAAGTTTTTATTCTCTACTATAACCAATGGCTTGTTGTAGTGTTTCTACATTTGGTTATATAGGGTATCCAACCGTCTCTCTTCAAGAGATGGATTTGTGATCATCAACACAAGTTTTGGATCAAGTTTTTATTCTCTACTATAACCAATGGCTTGTTGTAATGTTTCTACATTTGGTTATATAGGGTATCCAACCGTCTCTCTTCAAGAGATGGATTTGTGATCATCAACACAAGTTTTGGATCAAGTTTTTATTTTGTACTAGAACCAATGGCTTCTTGTAGTGCTTCTACATTTGGTTATATAGGGTATCCAACCGTCCTTGCCATTTATTTATAAGTACATACTTCCAACATGATAACATTATCTATACTTTTCTCAAGTTAAGTTTTAATGATTGTTATGAGATAGTTTATTTGCTTACATTGTATAGGAACTTTGTTCTCAATAGATATCACCATTGATTTTGGAGCCTAGCTTGACTCATCACAATAATCATACTAAAGATTCAATAACGACTTCTGGCATCCAGTTATTTTTGGACAAACAGTGAGTATGATTATTAACACCAAATATTAAAATTCCAAGGGAAGATTCCCATTAAACAATTATTGATAGTTTCGACAACCTTTTGAGATACCCTTTGCCGATATCTAATCTAGGAAATTCTTGGAATGATAACCACAAACATCGAATCCCCATTATGCTTCTTCATTGATACGTCATAATATAATAATTGGTGTCTTGACAAACGCATGTCTTTAGGCTCATCCAAGATTCATGTTGATGTGAGAACATACTCTTGTGAAAAAAAAAGATCCAATATCTTTTATGCTATGATTGGATATGTCTCATTGGATAGATAGTATCTAAGGCTTCATCAATATGTTGGAGATATATTTTCCATAATATATGATAACACCATATCCTATTGGAATATAAAGGTTATCCATTTGGACATTTATCTTAGCTTAATTAAGAGCAAACTTTTGGTAATATCTTCCAATCCCCTAAACATGTCCCACTCTTCCTAATTACACGAAGATTGACACTCTACTACATTCAAGTGGATAGCATTCACGATGATACAATATTGGCTAAGGGTTTTCTTTTTGGAGAATTTTTAGATTAGAATTTTTGTGTACGCCACGCATGGTTTGAGCAAAACAAAAGCTTTTTGAAGTACTCTTGATGGAACTCAGCCATTGAATTATACCCTAGGACATTGACCATGAAGATAACCACAACCACAACCTTCTCTATGTGTGGTTTGCACACAATATTCACCAATTTCATGATTAAAATAGCTAGAGAATTAGCGAGGCCGAACGATGATATCCAAAATGGAGGCTGATTTCGCAAAGGCGTGGTGCGCATTGGAGTTGACCAAATACTTTGTACGTGAGACACAAACTATTTGTTGCTTAATGGGAACATAACTAACTCAGATAATTGCGACATATATAAATCATATAATAAATTTTCATGATACCAAAATTGTGCATTTGCTCCTACCAATCGTGTTTCGGCTTCTTTGGGCTCTATCGCAATCGAGTAATACTAGATTTGTTATCAATTTTATTGTTCTAAAATGAAACTTAAGGAAACACTTAAGAGTAGATACATTGAGGCTTTCCATAGAAGTGCCAATGCCACGTTCATGATTCTCAATAATTAAAAGTTATGGGTACATTAACAAATGACATCTAAGAAAGCTCATGACCAGTTCTAGCATTGAATCACCATAGAGACAGTGACGAGAAGAAACCAACCGTTAGCATAAGACAAAGATGTTATGATGCTTTCAACACATAGTGTGCATTGTGGCTAAATCAAACCAAATGTACATATATTGTGGAAGTGCATGTGCAACGGGTAGTATGGGCTAAAAGCTTGCTAAAGGGAGTGCGAAGCAATAACCACTTTCATGAACCTAATTAAAATCATGCATAAAAAATGGAGGGGGTTCAAGGAGGAAGGGGATTTGGGGGTCAAGTGTAATCAAGCTTTTCAAAGCTTCTATGCGACGTTATTATTGTAAACCTCTCTTATTGGTAGACTCTATTCATTGTAAACAAGTTATCGGCACTATAATAAAAGATTATCTTTTTATTAATTTCTTGGGAATTAATCTTGAGTTCCTGTCAATCCATCGCGTGATTTTTCTTCCATTAACTACGATAATTCTTTTCTATTTCTCCATCATCACCCCAACTAAAAACCTCAAGATGCATGTATATCGCAATCGGCAACGGTTCGGTTTACTTGGAGAGTGTCAAACTCAAATCGTTTAAAACTGGACCATTTGAAAAAACTAAAACTTGGACCGAATTGAACTAAACCACGAAATCATTTAAACCAAACCATTACAAAAACTCAAGCCCAAACCAAATGGTTTTAGATACTTTCAAACCTTTAAACTATTAAAACCACGGTTTCATGGTTCAGTTTTAGTTTCAAATTAGGTCAAAATTCAAATTTTCACATTTTTATTTTAAATTTTAAATTTTTTTCAATATTTCAATATTTTTAAGATTTTTCTTAAAATATCAGGCTTAAAATGTTCAAAAAAATATTTAAGAAATTATCAAATGCCAACCCTAAACCATCAAACCGTTTGATATAGTTTAAACCACGGTTTCAAACCGTTTAAACCGAAGCTGAACCGTTTTACAAAAATGTGAACATGAACCGTGGTTTCGCGTTCAGTTCGGTTCAAAATCAATGAGCAATCAATAAAAACTTTTAAACGAGGGCAATTTGCCACATTAAAAATAAAGCAATCCTTTAAATTCTTTGCAAAAAGAAACTCTTACTCTTTGCTTTGACCACATATGAAGGACGACAATATGAGGGTGCTCTTTGAATACCAAGGGTATTATTAGACAAATGACGGAAAAAAAATAGCAACATCACCTAAACCATCGGGTCAGTATATGGTCAATCATTCTATTGTAGGGCCAATTTAGCTTCTTCCCCAAGTTTCACAAATGGGAGGCTGGCCATATACATATTGACTTCTCCTTGCTTGCTTTCACATAACATACAGATGTCATGTTTTTGGACTACCTTACTCCTTACTAAATTTCCCACATGGGGGGCGGTGATATAATAAACCTCTCTTTGGTGTCACATAACATACACGTGCCATGTTGGGACTACCTTACGCCTCACTCACCTTATACAAGCACGCTCGTTGTCTTGGGATACTCCTCCTAAAAGGCATTCTATACACACTTTCTCCTCTTTTACTCGGTCTCGAGAGATGCAGGACGGAAACCATAGACAAGGACAAAAACCATAGACATGGACATCACAAATATAAGCATCACCATGACGACGCGAAGCACACTCCGAGACAAAAGGAAAAGCAAATACCACGAAACATCACGAAGGAGGAGTACATAACCTTTTCTTTTCTTTTTTTCCTAGCTAACCCATTCGCCTCTTGGTGACTCACAAGGTTTTTTTCTTTTCTTTTTCTCCTTCTTCTTCTTTTGGGTTGGTTGGGTTTGTTGTCATGGGCGAAAACGAGGGGCTTCTGCTTTTTCTTTTTCTTTTTCTTTTCTTCTGTACCTCGATAGAACCAAGCAACTAGCCAAGGGGGGTTGTTGGCGAGACGTACAATAACTATAACTCTTTCTCCGCCCCCCCCAATTGTCAAATGGTGGCATTACGAGGAAATGGAGGGAAAACGTTTTTTTTCCAGTTGGGAAAGACATCTGGCCACTTGGCCCTCGTAACATGACGCAACGGAACGAGTCTTTCCGTTCTGTTTCTCATTCGCCAAGGAATACGAAAATAGGAATGAGAAGACTTGTTACCCAACAAAACACCACCCCATTCATTAAACACTCTATGTCTTGGTTCCTTTGGGCCCAAGTCTCCAAACAAAGCAACCCTAAAAAGCAAAAACACATCTATGCCTCTCCTCCAAAAAAGCAACCCTAAAAAGCAAAACACATCTATGTCTCTCTCCAAAAAAGCCTAAAAATCAAAACACACATCTCTCTCTCTCTCTCTCTCTCTCCAAAAAGCAACCCTAGAAAGCAAAACATCTACTACTACTACTACTACTACTAGTTACTTTCATATATGTATGTATGTGTAGTATTATGTATATATATATACATCTAGCCCCATCCCCATTTCATCTATCTAATCTGTCTGTCTTTCCATCCAAGCTCTCCATTAAAGCTCTACATTACCTCCTTCTCCTTCTCCTTCTCCTCTGTCTTCCCCTCCAAGCTCTCCATTAAAGCTCTACCTTACCTCCTTCCTTCTCCATCTTCTTCTTCTTCTTCTTCTTCTTTTTCTTCTTCTTCTTCTTCTCCTCCTTGTTTGCAGACCCACAAACACTTCCATATTTCTACCCCCTCTCCCTCTCCCTCTCCCTCTCCATCTCCATCGATCCTTTCTTCCTCTTCACCTCTTTTCTCTGCATTACCATTCTCTGCATTACCAGCACTTCCCGCCATAGCCCCTTCTGTCTCTGTCTATCCTCCTATGATGGACATCCTCCACGCTGCTGCTGCTTCTTCTTCCATGATCGGTCGCGCCTCTGCATCCTCCGCCATCAAACCTAGCCACCATCTCCTTGCCCTCGTCTCCGTCCTGGCCGTCTCTGGCAGCGTCGCCATCCTCTCTCTCACCAAAGACAGGCTATGGAGCTATGTCTTCCATGACGACCTCGCCTCACCGAGCCACGCAGATATGAACCCTCCGCAGAAGCCGAAGCCGAAGCCGAAGCAGAAGAAGAAGAAGGTCAGATTCGCGCCCGATGTGGTGGACCCTTCTTCTGATGGCCAAGAATACAGGAACAGATGCGCGCAAATCGCTGCCATGAAGCTCAACGAAGAGCTCCATAGCTCCACATCATCATCCATGGAAACTGTCAGAGATGAGGATGGTGATGAAGATGAAGATGGCGTTGCTGCAAACCCTAAGCTTGAGAAGAGAAGAAGGTCTATTCCCTCCAACAGGATGGATCTGTACAGAGGTCAGCTAAGAAGCAGACGGCAAATAGGCTTCTGAGAACCCAACTCTGATCCTAACCCTAACCCTAACCCTAACCCTAACCCTTACCCTTACCCTAGTTGTTCTGAATCGGGAAATCGACTGTATAATCTGCTTACAAAGAACACATACAATTGCTCTCAAGCCCGATGAAGGTCCCCTTCCTAGAGGATGAATCGAATTGAATCAAAAATCAACCGGAATGACTGAATCACACATTTACAATCGAGAGAAAATGGGGATGATGAACAAATCAAGCTCACGATTATTTCCACAAGTAGCTCACATTATTGCCCTAGATCAGGAGGAGGAGGAGATCAATAGGAAACTTAGGAGCATTAGGATCCTTTTTTTTGAAAGGGAAATCTGAGGTTTTCTGGTTGCTAATGTTAAATTATTATAGTTTTGAAGCATATGGACAATACATTTTCATAACACAAATGAAAATCAAATGAAATTAATCAGAGTTTTTTGCCCCCTTGAATATTATGATACAAAATGAACTAAATACATGCAATTCCATGTTTGCGGATAGGATATGATCTGATCGGCCTATGTAATTCATCGAATAATCGTGATCGGGACTGTGTATATACACATATATAATTGTATTGCAATGAGAGAAATCCTTCCTAGTTTTCTAGCATTGTTTTCAACTTTCGAAAGAAATCATCTTCCTATGGGGAGCTAATGACACCCCGAATTAGCTAATGACACCCTGAATTAACTAATGACACCCCCAATTTCTCAAAATTTGGGCATCCTTTTCACTTTGAAGTGATTGTTCCTTCCATGAGAAGCTAATGAGATCTCAATGTTGGATGGAAAGGCTAATGATCCTTAAAAACATTTCATCAAGACAAATCCTTGTTATGTGGAAGCTAATGCTATACCTCCCCATACTTTGGGCACATGCTTAGAGATTGAATCATTCATGGATGTGGAAAAGTAAAGTCTGTTTTTCACCATTTCATGTAAGAATGATGATCCGATAAGAATGTTTTTCACCATTTCATGTACGAATGATGATCCCACCACCGATGAATTTAGAGATGTCCACTATATATCTAAGTCAGTCTACAAATAAAAAGGAGTTACAATGGGTAACTAATAATTATGATATTTAAAAAGGGCGAAACCCAGTATTGTGAATTGTTTGTTGGACAAGACATTGGACCCCAAGAAGGAATTTGAATCTTGTGTGCATGTTACAATATGAACAAAAGTCATCATAAAGTGAAAAGCCATAGATTTTGTTTATAGTTTGAGATCAACATATACAAATAAGGAGGGGTTTTTGCACTTTTAGTGGATTGGAAACATTGACAATACATTCTTTCTTCCATGAGAGAAATGTTCGACACAATGTTTTGATTGATACCTCTCTTGCCTCTTGGAAGTACGAAGAAATGCTCTTCGATCGAGACCATGAAATGGTTTGGTAAGGATGGGACCCGACACGAACAATTTTTTTTTATATAGAGGTTCTTCTTGGGAGATGGTGTCGTGGTGTGAACGTGTCCGATCTTTCCTTAAGACTCTGAAAGTCAAACAACTCGCTTTGGTTCCTTTCTTTTGTCGGCTCTAAACAAGCAAGCCGTCGGATGCGAGCATCCAGAACTTTCCTTCCTTTTCACTTCCCAACCCCGAAAGTCATTTGTATTGAACACTTCCTCTTTTTTGTCTTCTTGGACGGAGTCTTCTTTGACAAAGACCCCCACAAGTTTAGTTTTGGACAAGCTCGAAGACATCATAGTTAATTCCAATTCCGTTACTTGCGGTATAATCAATATGTTTTATCATGTAAACCTTTCATGCAAATTAGCACACATGCTTCCAAATTTGTGAAAAAATATATAATAAGCAAGCACATTTAAATAAACATATAAACGTATATTTTTTCCACGTTGAAATCCTTCGAATAATGCATATACTATGAATAGAAGAGAGTGACTTTAGCCCAAACATCAATTGATAATGAAGAATCTGATTTTACTCTATCCATAAAACATTTGTAATCGTAAACGGAAAGCACAACGTGAATGAGAAAATCGGCATATTGTTGTAAGCATAGTACGTAATATACTCGAATGCATTGGCAAACATTCTTTTCCATACAAATGCAAAACATATGCGTATGTTACCAAAAGATTCTTACGTTTTTTTTAAACACTTTTTACCTTGAATTTTTTTTTACCTTATAATAAATAATGAATACAAAAGTATGGTATTTACCATACTTCAAGGGTGTTTACCATACTCGAATGATTGAAACATTCTCAAATGTGATTGCATGTATGGTACATATGGTTCATACTACGGTTGTAAGTTTGTTTCAAGCTATTCCTCCACCATTGTATGCATTCGGAGGAGCTTTTTCAAAAGGCTCTAGGTTGCCGTCTACATTATATCATTATAGATGCAGTATGTGCCTCAACAAAACAAATTCTCAACATTCCTCAAGGAGTGATCAATAAGAACTCATGACAAAAATGAGTAACAGAGACTATCTCATGGGAGAGAATGACCTATTGGATAGTGCCTCAAGACAACACCTTTGCTAAAGAAGGGCATGTCATCAAGGAGCTACCTTGTAGGAGCTTCATCCTCATCAAGAGCACAAGAATCAAATCTCATATCATCCTATTGTGAAGTGTACAGTAAGTTGTGAGCTACAATCTTAGGCACATGTGCATGTTCTTGTAACATTCTCCTTCTGAACAAAGTTGATTGATGCGTTATTTTTTGCTTTTCCCATCATTGGGCTCACCAAGCAATCAATTATGAGATGCCAAAGGAACTCCTTCTATGCCTACCACGATGCTCTTGTAAAGCTTAACCTACTTTTGAATGTTAGTTGATGTCAATGTTGAGTTTCTAGACATTTATGTTTTCGAAGGTCTTAAGCAACTTTTCCTTGAGACGATAGTGCATGCATTAGGAGGAAGAAGCAACAACATGGCTCTCTATGGAGAATACTTCTTCATTTACCCACGCTTCTTCCGTCTTTCTTAACCTAAACTTCCTTTCTTGGAGCTTGTAACCTAAACTTCCCTTCTTGGTGCTACTAACCCAAACTTCTTTTCTTGGTGATTCTAACCTGGCAGTATGTATGACGACCCCTATTATCTTGTCCTAAAACAGACTTTTTGACTTATCTTTGATGAGAATATGAGGCAGTCCTCTTAAGCAGGTAAGCTGAAGATGCACAAGGCAAGGAAAGAGGGATCTATTGCATTCTTTAGTGTTACAAGCATGTAACCATTGAAGCACTACAAATAAAACATGAGAACATAAATCACGTGACAAGAAAAGGCAGACTTGCCATTATTCTTTAAGAGTTCAGTTCATATAATCTTCAAAGATTGAAAAATACAACAGGATGGCAGAAATCTAGCGAGTACCATGCCATGCCATAAGAGGCTCTAAATCTGTGTGCGGCAGCGCCTTGTGGAAAATATCACAATGACGATCCCAGCAGATACATAGATATGGACCAAGAAATCATGGAATGATGCCTTTATGAGACCAAGATGGTCTGGGCTCATAATTTATATGACCAGATAGCTAGACGAATGGAAGAAAGTTTTTGTACAGTTTGAACTTTGATCTTTTATGTTCTTCATGATGAGAATCATTGATGCTGAAAATGCCCAAGTAGCTTTCTGCGATGACCTTAACACCACGAAAAGAAGCCATATATACTAATACAAGAAGCATGTCAATCTCTCTCATAAAACCTTCTTTATGTCCTCATGAAATCTCTCTATTCCATCCAGAAATTTACGACAGCTATTCAGGACAGCCACATGAAAAGCACTTGCATTATCTAGGAAAACAAAATGCCCACCCTGCACAAAAGAAATACTCAATCATGATTCTTAAGAAAAACAATGCGTTCATAATAACTTCAATCAAAAGAGATATTATGAGCGACTACTAAAAATTAAAAAAACTGAAAGTACCTTCTCGATCCTCACTATGTCTCTAGGAACTGTCATTTTACTGCAAGCATCCTGAGCTCCTCTATAATCCATCCAATCTTCTTTACCGTAGATGAAAGATGTTGGAACCTTCCACTCAGCCGCCCTAGTATATGTGTAGAATGTATTTATTTAAAGAATACTAACATCTAATTATTGCAGTTAAAGAGCAGAATTATGAGGTGAAAGAAGCTTAACATCAAAATGCAAAGCAGACAATATGATAATTAGAATCATGAAAAAAACACTGAAATATGCTTCAAATAGAAAGGAGAGCCATCAAGGTACCAACCAACCTTTCTAAGAGTGGCTTCTTTGCAAAAGCTCCGAAAGCAAAGATGTATTTGAGGCACAACTCTCCACTAGCCTTGCCAGCTAACGTGTGATATACATAATCTGCGAAATGTATTTGGATAATGAATCAACTTTAATCTCATAAATCCAAAGTTTTTTACCTTTGAAGATTATCGTGTTTTTCCTGCTACATTAGCCATAACCAACCTGATAGCAAATCAGACTCCTCTTCGCTCAACATAGTACCAACGGATGTCGAACCAAATCGTCTACTTGTGTAATTTCGTACTAAATCAGGACCCCAACGACCTGCAGTTCTGTGAGAAATGAAAAGCCAACAACGTTAACTCATAATATAAAGGAGTACACATCTCTTATTCACAAAGAAAGAATGTGGGGAAAGAACTTCAAAATACCCCCGAGTTTTTGTTCATTCCTCAAAACACTTGGAAATTTTCATTTCTTCCCCAGTAGAAATAAAAGAGCATGAATTGAGAATATAATTGCTCTAACAGCACATCTAATTGAGAAGGGGACAAATACCATATCATTTGTCAAATACCACGAATACATGTATGACAGTGGATTGATCACAATAAGTGGGGGAAAGAAAGACAAACTCATGGGTACTTCAGAAATACATTAACCATACCTAATAATGAGTACATAACCATACCTAACAACCTTCTGTGGAGTGAAGTTTGATTCCCATAGATGGCTTAGTATAGCTCCTTTCCATGTGGCTTTGAACCTGAGAATCCACTCTGACTTTTCATCTGTCTCTGCAGAGAACCCAGCTGGACCAACCAATATTAAATGTTGTACACGCTCTGGATGCTGGGAAAAGGAATATGATAGAAATACCCCAATGCTTATATCAATAGTTAAAACATCCAAAAAATGTATAAATTCTTCCATATTATTCTCACCTTCAGCGCATATTTCGCAGCAACATAGCCTCCAAAAGAGTGACCCAATAGAATGAAATTTTCTAATTTTTTGGCTTCCCGCCATGCTTCAAATGAATCAATGAACCATGCTTCTGTTTCTGTAAACAGAAAATCAATGCTCAGAATAGTATATCTACACCTTCTTAGAGGAAGGAAACTCTCCATATTATACAGATGATGATGATAATGATGATATATTAATGTCCTCAGGGTCTGAAGGGCAGGCAGAAACTTCATGTACACATACATATGTATATGTATAATGGATACTCTCCCAGAAGTCAATTCAGAATAACCATATCACATCAAATATTAGATTCTATGATAAAATCCAATCCATATTCACAGCACAATTCATCGAGACACTAGCTAACCTTCAGTCGTCTTGCAAGTAAAATCTGGTCGACTTGAGGCACCCCACCTACAAACCTAAGAGTATTTTAATCAACAAGACGCATGTGTGATCGTAGAACCATGTCCAAACAATTGGATTTTTCCAGATTAAACATATAAAGTGCTCACCCAAGCTGATCTATCGCGATCACATTGAAATGATTGGCAAGAGCATCAAAGTTTCGAAAGAAAAATCCTTGTGATGCTCCATAGCCATGCACCATAACAAGTGTAGGGGATTTCTCTGACTTCTTTTCAAAAGTGACCGTGTTGATGTATCTCGTCTCAGAACTAACCGATCTGAACCAGTTTAGTCCTGTTCCAGGAGGTCCTGAACCAATATCCACCTGTTCTTGAAGGTATGGAGTCCTGTAAGTTCAAACATGATGAGGAAGTGTCACATGAAATAAGTAACATATCGTGCAATTTTAAACCTATGAAAGTGCCACAAAAGAACAATGAATATTGAATGATAAAATCCAATCCAGAACCCTCAGAGCTGCCACAAAAGAAGAGTGCACATCAAAGACACAGTGTGTCACACAAGTTGGTACCATACCGAAAAACATTAAAGGTTACAATATACGGTGTCATTTCAAACCCTATGAAGTGCCAAAGAAAACAGCCAAACATCAATAGATATAGTTGCAATTGCAAACCCTATAAACTGTCATAAAGAACTGTCAAATATTGGAAGGTGTCGTTGCAATAGCAAACCCTAGGATGTGCCACAAAAAACAGCCAAACATTGGACGATAAAGTTGCAATCTCAAAATTTATGAAGAGCTACAAAACAGTAAGCATTGGAGATACAGTGAAACTGCAAAGCTTACACTAGAAATTTGTAATCTGTATTTCAAACCTTATGCTAGGGATTTGGATCTTAATATGCAAGAAGTTACAGTCAAATTGAAAATCATCATCAAAGCACAGACAAGAACAAATAAAAGATGTGTCGCTAATTGCACAATCATCTGTGAATATGAAAAACAGTACAATTACATGCAGTGCCAGAATCCGATCTTGAATGAAGAGTATCCATTTGCAGACATATATACACATCTAAACACGAAAGGAATATCTATTTCAAGCCCTGTTACAAAGTACAGGACTTTTGACCTTAAACTGAGAATATATAATGTAATCCAAGTCCTTATATCAAAGTTCAGACATTCATTCTTATGAGCACAACTACCGAGAATGCAGTGCATTTCCACGCTTATGCCATGAATTTCGATCTCAAACTGCGAAGAAATAATCTACAATACAAATCCCTAACGAAGTGCAGACATAAAAAGCAATGACAAGTGTATATGAAATGTCAGGATTTACAGAAAAAAAGGCAAAATTTTACAATTTCAAAGCAATAAGTGAGGATGATGTTAAACAAACCAGGCGCATGGATTCACAGGAATGGCAACAAGAATAGGATTTAAGCTAGGATTCCGAGGGAGAGACAAATATGTGAGTAAACATATCCCTTTGGGAACAAGATCTGAGAGAGAGAGAGAGAGAGAGAGAGAGAGAGAGAGAGAGAGAGAATTACTTGATTCGAGAGAGTAATCTTTGCTCTGATGCGATGATTTCTTCTTTGGAGGTGGGAACCCATCGGATGCGTTGCTGCAATGTCTTGTGCCACGATGAAAAAGAAGAAGGTGCTGAAGAAGAAGAAGAAGACGAAGAAGAAGCCATGCGATCCCAGAGCTTCTTTGAAGACTTTCGACCGGCTGCAACGCCTCTGATGGAGCGCATACGAAGAAGAAAGAAAGAGAAGAAAGAGAAGCGAATGCCCTTCCTTCCTTTAAATCTTCTTCCTTTGATTTCCACTTCTTCTCTTTCCTTCTGTCAGTCTTCCTCTCATCTGTGAAGACCAAGCTCTCTGTCTGTCTGTCTGCGCGTGCGTGCGTGCGTGCGTGCGTGCGTCAGATGTTTTCTTCTTCTCCAAGGAAGAAGCATGAATCTCTGACTCTCAGGACTCTTAGTAGCAATCTGCAGCCGAACCGAACCGAACCGAACCGAGAAACCGAGGCGGTCCCGTTGTTAACGGTCCCGTTGCGGTTTGGGATTTACTTGTTCGGTTCACTTTGGTTCTTTATCAGTGTAACAGTTTTCGGTTTGAACGGTTCAAACAGTTTTCAAATTTTAAATGTGAAATTTTTGAAATTTGACCAAACTTGAGAACCAGAACTGAACCGTGAAACAACAGTTTTTACGGTTTAAAGGTTTGAAAGTCTTTAAAACCGTTTGGCTTGAGCTTGAATTTTTTGTAACTATTCGGTTTAAACGGTTTCATGGTTTGGTTTGGTTTAAGTTTCAATTTTTTTGAACAGCTCGAGTTTGACACTCTCGAACCGAACCGTTACCGATTGTTACTTAAGAGCAGAGCATTCATGGCATGGCATGGGGTTGGGTGGATGGGTGAACGGGCAACGGGGGGCCACCACTCGACAACCGACATTGCCAACCTGATCTTTTATTATTGTGTGTTTGCGATTCACAATCCTGTCCCGTTCTTGTCCATATGCATGCTTGCTTCCTAAGACCATGTATCTTGCTCGCATACATTCTATTTAGATGGATGTTGGTTGATCGTTCAATTTTTCTCTCAAAACCCCGGTGCTTCTTTGAAAGTGTCCGCCATGACCTACCTACCACCAATCATGCATCGGTCAATACAATCATCTACGGGAACGTGATAATCGGTTCCATCCACTTTTCCAAAGAATTGGACATGCACAATGAGACTAATCAACACAATGACAACGTCTGAGGCAACCAGAAAATTACACTAGAAAGAGGGCACCACATGCGACAATTACAATTTACAACTAAGATTGGTATAACAACATAAGCGTAATCTCACACACAAGTTGATAAAGAGATGTGACACGATACCTTGAACAAGTTCAACAACCTTAGTTCTCTCAATTCGCATCGCTTTAATACAAAAGGTTATTAGCTTTTGCAACTGGCTCAACATGCACATTTAGCTCCGTGGTTTCCCACTCCATTGATCACAATAGTCAATGCTCCGGCATGTGCTCCTACATGATCATTCATTTCTTCTTCTTTTAATGCATGTTTGCTACTGCCCGGGATGCTTTACACTAGCTTCTTTACTAGCTCAAGTATCAAGGCCTTCTTAAGGGCATACACATTTGTTCTCCACCAATGGATAATGCTCCAACTTCACATTTTTCATCCGAAATGAGCCCTCAAATGTAGCCATGTGGATCTTGATATGAATTTTCCAACATCCCATTTCTTTGCAATAACAATGCAACTTCAATTATTGCACAATACTAAGTTTGATTTTATGTTCAGAGCTTACTCAATCGCTTTGCATCATCTCACACATAGCTCGCCACCTTGTATTTGGATTTCTTCCACCGAGGACAAAGGGATATTCAACTTCTGCCTTTTAATACCTTGGATTAAGTGATGGTTCAATACGATCATAATGCCTAATTGTGTGGAGCTACTGTATGTGGGCCAACGAGGCTTTGACAATGTTGTATTTTATTCTTTTGAACATCAAAGTGTGGTGCTAGAAAAAATTCCAATTTTCTTTGATAAAGCATTGCTAATGTGATGCAATGGTCGCCAATGGTTAAATAAGAACCCCTTGTTTGAGTGACAATCAATTATATATGAAGGACTCATTTTTGTGGCTACTTTTACTGGATCTTATGGTTCAAACAAGTAAAATCTTTATTCACTTCATGCTAATTCTACAAATAAATGTAGACTTGCATGTTATGGAACAAAGTCAAACGTTGTCATTATGGTCTTGTATGAACACACCTAGGTTGGAGTGACTTTGTGTTAAATTGACGTGGGAGACATTTTCCGGTTGTGAATTGGGGAATGCCTACATTATGTACCACCATCATGAAGAATCCTCTCGAGAGGCTAGGAGGGAAGAAAAAAGAGAGAGGTTGATTGTTAGTTCTTGATATGGTTATGGACTTGCATGTTATGGAACAAAGTCAAACGTTGTCATTATGGTCTTGTATGAACACACCTAGGTTGGAGTGACTTTGTCTTAAATTGACGTGGGAGACATTTTCCGGTTGTGAATTGGGGAATGCCTACATTATGTATCACCATCATGAAGAATCCTCTCGAGAGGCTAGGAGGGAAGAAAAAAGAGAGAGATTGATTGTTAGTTCTTGATATGGTTATGGATGAAGGAACATTGAATTAGATGTATGATGAGGATAATTAAGTTCAAAGTCATGGTCCTAATAATGAAGAGAAACAACCAATTGTGGAGAAAATAATGACATCATGCAAAAGGAGAGATGAAAGGGAAAGCATACTAAGGAATCATATACTCCTCTTGGTTGAAGCCTAAGAGAATGTCTTAGGAAGGATCCTCGGGGAAAACAAATATCAAGGTATAGGGTTTACCTTTGAATTGCAATTTGATTCTTTGGGTTGGGTTGTATGTCCACCCAATGCTCAAGGGTGTCTCATCCTCGAGGGCCTAGACAAATGGTCTCTATAAATGGCTTTGGAGGTCGTGCATGCAAATCTTTATGTAGTATTTGAAAATGCATTGAGTAATTTTATGCAAGTAGTTACTTCGAAAGAACAAGGGCTTAAATACGGGTAATTGCATGAAAGTTGTGTCATGGAATGTAATTGGGGCATGTTCCCCCCATAAGAATTATATACTATGTCAATCTTCTTGTGTAGAAATATATTGTGTGTTCTTGAGCGCAAGTCTCATGCCATTGCAAGATCTGTACTTCATTTGTGCAAATATTCTTCATTTTATGCAAGACAAGTTCCTCATAATTATTTAGGTGTAGTAATGATGGTGGATGACAAGCATTGTCCACGACTTGTGTGTAATAATCCTCCTGGTCAATTTTTTGGTGTTCAAGTCGGTGGGGATTTATGTCCCTAATAATGTTACTCAACATATTGAGTTATGGTCTTCCATACATCAAAATTAATGCATGGGTGTTGCAAGATTGTTTATGGGCAGTTGGATAGAATGTCTAATGCACAATGATGAATTACTTCTTATGATAGTTGCACGAGATGTGGAGTCTTTTCACCACCTACCTCTTTTGCTCTAAGTTTTATGAGCAATTGAAAGACATGTTTTCACCACTTACCTCTTTTGCTTTAAGTTTATGAGTAATCGAAAGACATGCATGGATTAATGCTTTAAATGGCCCATACGCCCAATTAGACTCTTTCATGGAACAAAACTTTGTGGCCTTTTCCCCAAAATGTGGGTAGAAATGGTGTTTGAGGAATGGGTTTAGCGTTAAAAAGTGTTTAGAATTAGGTAATTAAGCAAGGGTTAATTAGTACCTATTTATGTGATAAGTTCATAAGCAAAAGATTAAGTGATATGTGTGCGAGAGAGAGAGAGAGAGAGAGAGAGAGAAAGAGAGAGGAAGTTAACACTTATGAACAACACAAGATGAGGGATGATTAACTCTATATTAAATTAGCATTATTATCATCAAATACAAAAAAACCCACAATGAGGTATATATAGATCTCATGTGCAACGATGCACATATGTGAGGAGAATATAGGTACAAGGGTGTAAGTCCTATATTAAATGTAATTGGGAGTGGAGGATCTAGAATATCCCACTTAAGTACAAGGTCCTATTTAAGGCATTAGTGTCAATACTTCTAACTAGATTCTATCTAGGTAACTACGAAGTTACATGGTTGACTAACTAACTAAACTAAGTTGAGCTTGCTCTCTCAACAAAAATATATTAATTTTGTTAATCAGATTTATGGGGTCACTAATACCTAATGATATTTACCCATTAATTCTCCCAAATCCTCTCAAGATGAAATGCTTTAACAAAACCAATTGGAATGTCAAATTGATCAAAATCACTTGATGTAGTGGTGATGAGTTGACTCGTCAATCCAATTTTGAACCATCATCAAGGTTATGAGAGTGCTAGCCAACATGGGTGAAAATGGCAATTGTTAAGCGCGCTGAAGTAAAACGTATCATCATCCAAAATGGACAAGTCCACTATGTGAAGATTTTGTCAAGCATGAGATCAGATCGTGTCTAAAAGACAATAGTTGATTTGTTGGTTTTAAAATAAATTTCACTACGGTGAGAGTGATGCTCAATATATGCATTGGATTACTTTTGCAAAATGTTGAGGTGAAGCATACTATCGATGCAATCTTTGGCAAGTTCAAGCAATTGATCTTCACACTCATGTCAAGATAATCCTCATAGAGACGAAAATTGAACAATCTAATATTTGCGCAACATCATCGCTTCGAAGCCAAATATGACTTGAAATGGGGTTACCTAAATGGCTTGTTTGGAAAGCTAAAATCATGGATGTATTGAAGTGTTTTGTTTATTGAGTCAACCATTCCTTTTGCTTGCAAGTAGTATGTTGTGTTTTATTTTTGCACAAACATAATGGTTAATGAGATTCATGGTAACCTGGTTGATGTAGTGTCTATCTTGCTCACTAACAAGATCGATTACTAAATCAAATTGGCACTAGATTTATTCATAAAGGAACCATGTCATCATGTTCTCAAGGAATGCCTTAGCCTTTGCCCACTTGGTTCAACCCATCTCTACAAGAACCTAGTGATTTCCTGTTTGGGCTACAATGAGAGTGAAGGGGCTATCAAAAAACTCGTCAATGATAGCTATGGTGACATGTAATCAACAATCATGTATTGTTTACCAAGACTGTTAAAGATGTAGAACTCAAGCACTAAGACTAATATCATCTAACAAGCGAGTTTGCGAATTATAATGACCTTCACCACCAAAGAACTCCATCTTATGATGGTACAATTGGTACCATGGTTGTTTACGTACCCGTATTTAACATTTAAATACGTATAGTACCTCATCATTTGTATAGTACGTACTATACCTCAATGTTGTTCAGTCAAATATCATGTACATTTTTCCAATACAGTATTTAATGTATTTATAAAAAAACAGGTACAATACGTATTTATAAAGAAAATGTAAGTAAAACCCCAACAAAAACTAAAAGAAAAAAAAGATTTTAGTGAAAAAGAAGCCAAAGGAAGGAAGGAAGGACAACGATAAAGAAGAAGAAGAAGAAGAAGAAGAAGAGAGAGAGAAAAGAAGATATAAACATGTCCTGACTCTAAGTGTGATAATCATAGAAGATAGAAGAAGAAGAAGAAGAAGAGAGAGAGAAAAGAAGATATAAACATGTCCTGACTCTAAGTGTGATAATCATAGAAGATAGAAGAAGAAGAAGAAGAAGAAAACGAAGAAACGAGAAACCTATCATGAGTGTGATGATCGTAGACGATTCCTCAATCTATGAAGGCATAATTGTAAATAATTACAATTTGAAGTAGAACATCATGATACATATTGACATTGATTTATAGAATAAGGGAATGTCGACATCCATATTACTACAAGTATTTTAGGATATGAAATGTTCAAATGTCTTATATGCATCATAGGATGTAGAACTATATTGTATGTATATCACAAAATTGTGTAAACATAGATGTTTTTTACAATATTATAGATATTTTTAGCAAGGTAAATAATTTCAAATTCTAGAAGTATTTAACGTACTATATGTAAATTACGTATTTTATAAATATTTAACATATTTTTAAATTGGGAGGTACTATACGCGTATTAATACGTCATATACGTATGGTATCCATACCATACCTAACAACCTTGATTGGTACATTCATTCTTCCTTAGATTTATGTGCATGTTCAAATCTCTAATTGGTATAAAGAGGTTTTGATTTGCCCCATCATACTATCAAGCACATGAGAAAGGTACATATCCATTAAAGGAGGCATGATGATGATGAATTTATTGTGAGATGATTTAGATAGAGGGCCTTCACTTTCCCACTCATGTTCTTTCATAACTCAATTTAATTGCATCAATTTGGATAACTTATTCTCTTCCACATTTGTCATGTTTAGGTGAGAGGTAAATGCAAGATATATTGAAATTGGAGTAGTGCATTTATATTTATACAATGCAACTCTTGCATTTCAAAATACAAATAATGATTATCTCCATGTTCATGTAGCCGCTTTAATGAAACTAGTGCCAATCTTGAATATTTTCTCTTTGAGAGTTCTCAAAATCAATTGAATACCAATCTTTGAATAATGCCTTGATCACTATTGGACTTGCTCCCATCTCTACTCTAAACCTATCCAATTATTTGCTCCATGAAAACTTGAACCCCAAGTTTCTTAGAAAAGAGTCCTTACAAGTGTATTAAACCACCACAATTTAGTTGATGGTTCATGGAACTGTTGTCCTCCACAAGCACCAAGAGCTATATATTCTTGAGAAAGTTGTGCATACAGAGCTTTGCTCTAAGAAAACTAAGTTCCCGTAAATTTTCTGGTTGTGATCTTGCTTGAATGGTGTTATATGCCATCACTGTAATGCCGTATGATGTCTTTGCAATTTCTGTTAGAGAGCTAAATATCAACATAATACCATAAGCATGCAGATATATTGATGTAATTATCCTTACCAAGCATGTTCCTAAACCATCAAATCTTTCAAGCATGGAATAAATAAAGAAAGAAGAATGAATGAAAAATATATTAGCATCTTTTAAGAGACCAATGTGGCCTATGAGACTGAACGAGAGATTGCATCTTCAAATCTTGTACCTCCCTCAGGAGAATAATGCAAAGACAACTTCTCATAAGCCTAGATACACCAGCGATGCTTGTGTGTATTCTACATGTTCCCTTAGTATTTAGGATTCATAGTCTAATCTAGTTGCAAGCTTGACTGGTTAAGGAACAAGACATTGATTTTTCCCAAGGTTGACTAACATGTCTCTCTCAGTACAACAAAATGTATGTGAAGCATGTAAATGCATCTGCAATCCTTTTTGAGTGCCTGACATCAACATAATATCATCTGCATATAATAGTATAAAAATTAGCACCCTTACAAAAGACATCCTCTGTTTGCCTAATCTTTTGACATTGTTATAGATCTAATGAAAGAAAAAATTCTAAGACACTACATGATAAACATATTGACATTATTTTAGGGATCCTCTATTTTAGGGTATTACAATTGATAACCACCATTTCAGAAAACCCTATCAAGATGGATACCAAGCATCCCCTCTCAAAAGCAAGAGAGAGCATTCCAAATCCAAATAGACAAAATGTAGCATGTCAAATTCTGGGTATTTAATTGACCTCTCTCTGAGCATTTAACTCGTAGGAGCAACCCATGTCAAATTCTCTAGCACTTCTCTCTGACCCAAACTGCCAAAGATCGACTCACTTACAGATACATGGCTCTAGCCATATGCTAGAACAGTAGTGCTACCAGGCACCCCACCAAGAGCCCCATACCAACGTATGGTTATTTGACACCACGATTATCCCTGTCCTCATGCACGGTGCTGGGCTCTAGGCCTCCCCATGTACATGTGGACACAAATAGAGCGTCTACTAGTGATGATGTTGTCAGCACAGATGATACATAGCAAAGCATCCACCCTACACAAGGTCATCCCTGCTAAATTGGCAGCAACCTCCACGATGGTAGAAGCATTATTCTAAACAGTAATTCTCATCGACCAGATTCAAACTATGGCCCCTGAAAGAATTATATGTAAGCTGTTTGAAACATCAATGCCAATGATGTCAATAAAACATAGAAGAATCATGGTACGCACAAGCGATGAAGTGGTTCAACAACAATGGCCTCAACATTGAGAACTTGCCATCGTTTCGATATTGTACACCTATTCAAATAACAGAAGGAACAAGGTATCGCATAAAGATCTATGGCAACCCTATATCCAAAAGATTTGGCTCACGCCGAGGGAGCCACTTGCCCCAAAGATGACCTACTATAAAGATCTTTTCACAAACTTTTCAGAGGATGGATTCATACAAAGAAAGAGGTGCATAGACATCTACATGCCCCATTGTGTTCGTAAAGGAATAAACCAACTCAGAGTTTCCTCCCACCAACTAGAGACTGAGGCAAGATGAGCATTTTGCAAACCTAGCACTGAAAAATTCGCAAATTATGTGAAGGAGAGATCAAGGAACATTTTGTGCATAGGTGGCTTTCAACCACATCAGAAAGAAGTATGAAACCTGGATTTCATTAAAAAAATGATGAGACAGCTGACCAGCGACAACTTGCCCAAATGTTGCTCGAGTTTCAAAAGCATTGGGAATCAAACATTACAATAGCATGTGTGATGCAATGACAATCACACGTCACTGATTTCTTCTATAGCTCTTTAAATCCACTAACAATGTGCCAAGCTGTCACCATAGAGCATGCAGTGGACTGACAACAAAGGATACAAAAAGTACCAGAATATAATGCACATGGACGATACCATCACCACAGATAACTGTTCACCATGTTTGATCTGCATGAGGACACACAGATAGACTTGTTAAATTTAGTCATAGCATCATTTTAACACACCGACCAACCTTGGACACCGAGTCCAATCTCCACTACTGTCATACATACTCGATATGAAGTTCATGCTCGTAAACTATCTCGAAAATCATCCCACCACATGCATTCAGGTAATGATCACGGAGGATAAGGAAGCCTATAGCTTTTATTTTTGTTTTTAGTATTGATGACATGAATGCACCATATTTGTAATCATGATTTGCCTCATGGGCTGATCTTGGCCTCTAATACACATAATATATCTTTCATTCTTCCTCTCTCATAACCTAGGAACATACTGAAGTGACAAGTGACAAGTCTTCAGGTCTCTAACTCTCAAGGCCCAAGTCACTGGTCTAATGACTTTGAACTTTTTTATTTTGTTTACAGCTCTTGGATTTAATTGGAAATCAAAACACAAAAGCTTAAAAGCATAAAACGCTGAGATGGTTTCAATTAAAGTTGCACAGTCTAAAGTCATCCCAGCTGTAAGTCCCGACTCTATCTTCTTTGAATTTTGTTGTTCCCAGACAACAATCCTATTTCAACACATGTGACTATGATTGAGGCAATGTTCCTCGAACAGGAATGCACATTCCTTTTTTTATTGTTGTGACCCTCTCTCTATTTTAGGATACCTATCCAACAGAAAAATTTGTTTTGATGAAATGTTTCACGGAATATATCAGATTGACACGCATTACTAAACCACTGGCTTACTACCAGCTCTTTGTTTAGAAATTAAATGCTAGTCAATCTTATATACAAATAACAAATCTTAGTATTCAGGTATAAGAAAATGGGATAGCTCTGCTCACAATATAACCTCAGCAAAGTAAACAAAGTATAAATATTCCACAAGTAGAAAACATTTAGACAGTCTTAGGACCCAGGCACAATTAGAGTGATATCAATAATACCTTTATAAAACCTACTGTAGTATGTGTGTGTGCGTGTGTCCACACCCTCTTAACAAGAAGGGGTGCATGTGTGTGCAGACACGCACACGAGTGAATGAATCTTTGAACAAATTGGACGTCATTTCAAAACCTTGTACATACAGACCAGTAAATATACAATGGTTGTTGATATAATTAATGAATAATTCAAAACCTAACAATCATTGCAATAGATTATAATCACTGTACTGATATTCAACAGCATGTTTACAAACACTTTAATGAAAAAAGGGTACCTGAACATAAAGCTGTTATATGCCCAGACTGTCTGGCTCACCTGTAACAATAAAGGAAGTCACTCAAGTCTACACTTCAAATCTTCTTTGGGATGTTGGAGAAAGAAAATAACCAACTTCAACAGTAACCAGGATTACATAAACGAAAACATATATGTAAATTCAGAAGAACCATAATTACCATCATAGTTCTTATATTTAGAAAATGGGCAGCATATTCTTCGATTATGTTACATTACTTTTCCTCGGCGAAATTGTCAGCATCAGTGTCACAATTGATGTCAGCAGCTGCTTCATACTATAGTTTAGGTAAGAGTAAGAAAGCTGTCAGCAGCACAGGAACCAGACGTCTACTTGATTTATGGGAGATAATCATTGTATCGGCACAATAAACTTCACATGCAATCTACAATAGTCCAGCATAAAAGCAAAACTGACCTCTTGAAGCATATTTGCATAATTTCGAGAGCGTACAAGTTCTACTATCAGAAGTTTGCAGTAATTTGCTATTACAAACTCCTGAAACTTTCAATTGCATATCATATGAAGCATACAACTGTTGACATAAATATACTGTGCAAATCACCACAAGTTTTTTGTTTCATATACAGGTAGTACTTTACCATGTCAACTCATTCAACCAACACTTGCATTTTGTCCCATGCACTCTGAGAGGGGCAGTCACCATCATCTCAACGGTCAATCACAACAGGTTCTATTCGGAATTTCACTTTTACCGTAGCATTAGTTATAACCCCACATCAGCAAATATAAAATATGATTGCTACATGTGAAGAACATTTATCCCTTTCAAAGCATGGCATATAATAATATGCCCCATTAACTTAAAACAATAGGTAATGATATATACACTGAATAAAGACTACAAAATGGTCACCTTAAAGCGTTGAATATAATAATTAATTGTTTATACATTAATAAACACTGGAATATTAACAAAATTGTCAAATTCCATAATAGTAATCCATGCTATCAAGATGGAAATTGATAACGCTGCATCAAATAAGATGCTCACGTATGCATGACAGAATATTTTAGCTTGATTGATATATATGCCAAATACATCAGGTAAGATGTTGAGGATTTCATGTGTACATGATAGAAATTTTTTAACTCAATTAATATGTACGGTAAATTCACACCATATTTAGCATCTTATTTAGCTCAGTATCTGAGAATACACACTGTCAGTCTACATATCTCAACTCTAAATTCATGCCTCACTTAGGATGGAAAACCGAATCTTTCTGAGTGTAAAATAATGCACCTGCTTCTTACAGGCTGGGTGAAGGGGGACAAATTGGCAACACCCAATTATACCCCCAGAATCAAGACCAGAACCACCATTTTGCTTTATTGCAAGGTTATGATAATAAATAATGCCAACTGCTCGAACTATCCCCTTGTTTTAGCACGTTTCAACCCTGAGTTGCTAAAAGGAGAGACACTCCCATTCCAGTCCTCCCTCAACGTACCATTCAGCATTGCAAGCTCACGAAGTTGCTGTTTTTTGAAGAAATCATGTGTCTCATCCTAGACAAATCAAGAAGAACTGTATTAATATGAACTAAAAGTTTTCTTATCACACTTCAATCTTATTATCAATAACGTACCACAGGTTTCAAAAGGTCTTCAATCATCTCTCGAGCATAGTTCAATTGCATATCAATAATATTAGCAGGTTGCTCTGCTTCAATAAGAACGTGGAGAGGTTCACTAAGATGCTCATAGCCAGGCTTATCTCTTAGATTCTCCTCCTGGAGAGGATTTCCAGAATAACAGTCAACGATTGTCTAAATGCACTATATTTCCTTTAGATAAAAAGAAGAAGCAAATAACATGAGCGTGCTCTTTTAACATGCATTAATTGTCTAGAAACACCATGTACATATGCTCATGGGGATACAAACAAATTGTATATAAAATATCCACTCTACAAGCGAAACTTGAGCACTAAGTTTACATTAGCTACTTCAACTTTAGCTGGTTTTTACGTCTTAAACTATATTGGAGTGACCTCAATGATTTCAACTGTAATTTTTCCGACTAACACAATTTAATGTCTATGAATTTAGAGAAAGCTTGGGCTTCATACATAACCTATGCTGTGGGTCTAAGATGGATACACCATGGTTTCAGGCATTAATGTTTACATAATGTGTTTGTAGTTTGGCGGGTTCAAGACCTGTCAATGCTCAAGAGAACCCTCCTCAGAAACAAGGTAACCCAATGCGCATGGAGGAAGAACCCTCTTGCAACCAAGCTCTCCTATTTTTCAATTGCCAGTATCCTTAGTGTTCATATGAAATTTAATAATCTCGATTCGCTATCACGAATTAACTATGTTAATCATGCAAATAACTAAAGTTATTTTTGCATATTCTTTTTTTCAAAATCATTTCAGAAATTATAAGTTACTGATTCTGAACTCCATCTCAGCTATAAATTTGGGATAATCACTCTCAGCCCAAATACCATACACTTGTAAAAATGGTATAGCCACGACATTATTCGATGATAGATTCCAAATCTTAACCTTAGAAAAATGTAGGCAAGAATTTCTTATATTCATACCCGGCACATATTGAGCAATCAATTATGCGCATGCCATATCCAAACAGTCTCATGAAATGTTTCCAAAGAAAATTATGTAAGCCAGGACAAGGCTATTCTACCTTAACAGCATCTCGAATTGAACCCCTTCCTCTGATGAAGATGCGACAACCTGTATTGCTTTCCAGACGCTTCAATGAATTACCTCTTGGACCTAGCAATCGGCCAACAAAATTGAACTGGGACAATCAACAAGAACAGTAAATTTAATAGTGATGTACAAACAAGAAAAGTTCCATCAACATCATAGAGGATACAAGCTATTGCATCACATGTTGTAAACCTACATTTGGATAAGTATCTACAGGAACTTCGATCCGCAAAACCTTTTTAACAACATGACTCGGAGAATTTACAGAAATGCCACCACCTCCAGGTAGGCTTCGCCATCCAATGGAAGATGCTTGCTGAATCAGCTTTTTTCAAATAGATGATGTAATACAAACTCAGTAAAGCGTATTGAGGTGGCTCAATAATGCACATTGTTAGCAAAAATCATTGGCTTTTATAGTATTAAATTTTACCTCTGATTGAAAAGCAGACCAGCCACTCGAATCTAGTCCACGTCCGTTTGACATGACACTTCCAGATGAAAGTGGGCTTCCATGCTCAATACTATCATGATCACCATAAGTTCCAACCAGCTTGGATAATCTCAAAATCTCTGTACCAAAACCATTGATAGTTTAAAACTATTAAGACATTCCATGACACACCATCTCAACAAACACTGATTTGGTTGTTTTGAATGCAATCGTTTGTTCACTCAACTATCCTTCAGCATCATAATGATCAAAATTCTCAACAGAAAATTTGGTTTACTAGTGCTTCACATGAATACTGAATATATGGGCATCATTGAATAGCTCGTTTTTAATTTAAAGAAACTATCATCATAATTGCTCAAAAAAATCCAGTATATATTGGCAAATTGCACACTAATTATATTCATGCCCACAGCATCGTGACAGAAAGGGTCCACATGTTTATTTTTCTACAAGTCTCACGGATTTAGGCAGCATTAAGCCGCATCAGAAGTCCATGGTCTACACATTGGAAGCTTTATCTCAGATTTTAAAGCCTTCATCAAGCATTTGGTGTGCATCAAAGCATTGCTAAAAGGAATCAAAACTAATTTCTATGATTAGCCTTCGTATAGAACTGTACCACTTCCATTAACCATGATTTATAGGGCAAGCTTTTCTTGAAACTTCCAGTGTTCTGATGCACCATATGAAACAACAGTATAGGTCTCAATGGCTTCGCAGCTAAAATTATTTGAAAGCCGCATGTACTTGCAATTATTAACAATGAATATAATATTTTAGCAATTCTGGACTAAGATTGAGGGATGATTTAACTCTCTAGGGCATATTCTCATAGCAAAATCGGACGCGAACCTGCATTAAGATAAAGCATCAGTGTTAAACCCTCATGCATGATGATGACTCCATCGCTCACATTTTAAACCATTGTATCAAATTCAAGCTGCCAAAAGATAATTCATATACTAAGCCATCCTACATAATAGTTTCTACAGATGAGAAGTATTTCCAAATATGATGATCCTATATATTTGCATAGATAGTACCAATGGAAGAAGTTTAAATATATCGAACAATGATGATCCTACATATTTCCAAAGATAAGATAATGCTAGAGAAAATAGCTTACATGTATTAAAGAGTGATGATCCAACATGTCCCAATGCTACCACTAGCATGTCTCATTTGTCACTCAACATGTTTCCAAATGGACGATCACATATGTTTCTATAACTAACTACCAATGGAAGTGCCTAATATATTTCCAAAGCTGCGGATTTATATGTTTCCACAAGACAGATAATGACCCTATTTATAATACAGATTACGAAAATATCTTACATATATATATATATATATTCCCAAAGATGATCATCTTACGTATGTCTAAAGATGAATGATCCATATATATTCCCAAAGACGATCAATGATACTAGTAATTATGAAGCTAGCTTACATATACATTCCTAAAGATGATTGGCTTCCATGTACATACTTCCAAAGATACAACCCATTCTAAAACAAGCTTACATACATGTTCGCATATAAGATCGATCCCTACGTTTTTCCCAAAGGTAATTGATCCCTGCATACTTCCAAAGGCGATCAACCCCTACCTATTTCCAATGATACTCTATTTAAAGGATTGAAGATTGTCTTTCGTATCTTTATTTTTTTTTAAAGTAGCATTATGCAGCTCCAGAATAGCCAAACCTTGATTAAGGAGCCTTCCACAGTTAGGAAGCACTTGAAGGAAAGGACCCAGATTTTGTCTCTCTATGAGAAGCTCTGAAAGGTACCTAGAGAAAAGAGATGTCCGATCAAAAACAAGTTCAGAATCGGATTGAAAAACGTGTATACAAAAGAAAAAATGTAAGTTAAAACAATAAGATAGGGATAGATGCAGTACTTCTCGAGGTCCGAGACAGTAGTGCGATGGTGATGAGGAGAAGGGCTAGGGCTAGGAGAATATTGCATAGTGTAAGGTGAGAGAGAATTCATGGGTTGAGGAGATTGCCTTGAAGAAATCATGATCCAAGATTTAGAAAGGAGAGGTGAAATATTTGGATTGAGAATGAAGAGAAAGGAGAAGGAGAAGGAGAAGGAGAGTTATTTGAGGGGGGGGGGGGGCACCAAATTTGGAGAGAAAGTGCAGAGAAATCAAACTGGGTTTTGGGCACCTTTTCTTCTTCTTCTACTCCATCTCCATCTCCATCTCCATCTCCATCTCCATCTCCTCCTCCACCTTCTCCTTCTCCTTCTCCTTCTCCTTCTTCAAAGTGGGCTTTTGCTCCTTATTTCTTCTTCTTCTGTCTCTCTGTCTGTCTGTCTGTCTGTTTATCTTGTGTTGTGTTGTCTGTATCTCTTGTCTGTCTGCACTTATTTATCTTCTCCTTTTTATTCCTTTTGTTTCTTTCTTATTTCTATTTGAATTTCACCATTTTGGAGTGACAATCCATCCTTAGTATATACATAGTAACCACACCACTCCTCCTCCTCTTCTCCTTCTTCTTCTTCTACCATTTCCTACTATATATATATATATATATAAATATAAATATGGCTACAAGCATGATGGAGTTAAAATGGGCTAGAAAGGAGCCTTTGCTCATCTCTTCTTTGGATGTATAGAGAGAGAGAGAGAGAGAGAGAGAGAGAGAGAGAGAGACATAGAGATATAGAGACTCCTAGACACATACAAATAGATAGATAGATAGATACCATAGAGACACTCACAGACATACAATGTGTTCTGTCCGCACTTTATGTCTCAGTGTTTGTGTCGGACCAACTGGTACTTGTACATCTGTGTATATGTCCACCCATGCACATTTGCTTGTACGCTTGTGTTTACATTATGTATGTCTGTCTATCTATGTGTGTGTGTGTGTGTGTGTGTGTGTGTGTGTGTGTGTGTGTGTGTGTGTGTGTGTGTCTATATTCATCTGGGTTTGTCATCTACCCCTACTCGCGTTTTTCTGTTCTTAGTGCATTGTAACCTCGGTGAGATGTCCAAAAACAAGACTTTCTTTTTGCCTGGGTCTCTCCCTGCTCATGTGCTTCTGCCTAGGTCTGTCTTTGCTTCTGGGCTTTTTGTGCCGATGTTTGGTGCTTTATGCTTTTATGTTCGTGTGTGTATGTGTTTGGGTTTTGTGATGATATGTGATTTCTGGCTTCTATGATGCATGTGTGTGCACGTACGTCTATGATTGTGTTTATGCATGCCACTACTTATGTTTGTGATTCCACATTTGTCTAAGTGTGTCGAGAAATATTGTAAAGGAAGTTCCTAAACAAATGGGCATGGCTTATGTGGTCTTGTATATTTATGGATGAATGTGTGTGTGTGTGTGTGTGTGTGTGTGTGTGATGGGATTGATGCCCAAAAATAAGAAAATATGTCATTTTAGGTCTTGAATATTTAGGGTATGAAAGCGTAAGGGTACAACATCATGTGAGACGTGACCTTATGAGGACATGTGGGTATATCATATATAAGAGTCCAAGTTTTAGGTCTTTTATATATTTAGGTAAGAAATCACAAAGATACGAGATCATATTGAATGTAACTTACAAAGACGTAGACATATATGTGCCCCACAGTCAATGAGTGGCGAAGTCCTCTACCTAATGGACAGTAAAATTGTCTCCACCATTTATAACTCGAACACGTCCAAGCAATTATTATCAAATGCATGTGTAATCATCTAGTCATGCTACAACTCTAAATGCACTACCATAATTAGCCATGCACCAAAGTTCATTTCTGCATTTAAGTAATATAACATCTTTATTAAATGTTCACAATGTAAATTCATTATCTTGTAGATTATTATGATTGCTCTAAATGTGATGTTAGAGAGGTAAGTCATGTTTTTCACAAACCTTAATGTCGTGGGTTCAAGTCTTGAGCAATGCATTCTTTCAACATTATGAACATTATTTGCTCCATATATTCTAACGATGCACAAACCAAATATCTTGAACTCTAAAATGTGTAACCACTATTTGCTCCATATATTCTAATGATGCACAAACCAAATATCTTGAACTCTAAAAGGTGTAACCAATGCTATATATATAACACTATAGAGAAAGGTTAATTTATCTCCACTCCACTAGTATAAACCCTCCAAGTCAAAATATATATAAGATAAACTTAGTGTATTGGTAAATTTTGGAGAGGTGAGATAAAGAACTCTTGTACATTGAATTGTGTCCACTTGTTACTAGTGAATTGAGGTCTCTAACATTTTGCTTTGATTCTCTTTCTTTGAGTGCCATGATCTTGCTATTGACAATAGTTCTTTTCTCGGTCATGTTGTAGGATCAAAGCATTTAGTTGAACTATAGAAAAATGTGTCAACCATCTCCAACAAGTGGTATCAGGAGTGGTATATTAATCAAAAGTAAACAAAGAAGCAAAAGGTTAGAAGATCCAGTGGTGCTCACACGGAATCAAAGCACACACACAAGAGGAGATTTGAGAAAATAAAAGTGTTTAGAGAAGATGAGAGTTAGGCCAATGTGCATCCCTATTATAATATTGTATAAATAATGGTATAAGGATGCTCAACCACGCCGACTATTATCTAAAAAAGGACAAGAGACAAACCCATACCATTAAACATGGCCTTACATTATACCTTGCAAGTCAAACAATCAACATATCCAAGATATGAGAGCTTTGTCTCACTAATATAGTCTCATTAGTGACGAAGCAAAAAATGATTGGGCCATGGAGGGCAATTAGATAAGGTGAGGTGTCACATGGGAAGTTTTACGGTGGGATTGTGGTAGCTATAGGAAGAAAGTTGATTGAGAGGAACCAACTTGCATCATTGGAACCAATTGGGTTCCAATACAAAGTGGAGAGGTGTGCATGTTGTAGGTTGTAGGGGCTAGAGGGTGGTGAGTGTGTTGGGGTGCAAGTTATGAGTTCTAAGATGATGATGGAGATTGGAAGGAATCATTGTTGTCATTTTCATTGTCATCATACCCCTTGGGACTGGGAGAAGGGTGTGTACATGGAGATGGTGGCATATAGAGTTGAAGGGCCCAAGCATTCACTTCTTTGAAAGACATTGTGTTGTATTCCTTTGTTATCTCATGGTACACCTACGTGCAGTACGTCATCATGACAAGGAAAAGTAATGGATGAATAGGCCCTCTACTTTAGGTAGTTCATCAAGTGCATCTCTAGGATAAAGCATAAAACAAGGAGTTGTTGGTTCATTCCTGGACTACCACAATGAATGCTTAGTTGGCAAGGAGATATCATTCTTGTAGAACATTTGTTTCATAGCTAACAAGCTTTGCAAGGTTTTCTTAGTTTCCTCTAAGTTTACTCTAGGGGTGTAGGGCATAATGAGAAGATCCCCTTGCATAATTGTGTGATGTCGTCCTTGAGGTCCATGGCCACCTTTGTCTACACCTTGAGTTGTTCTTTTGTAGCAAACGACACAGTCATTACCTCACCTCTTAGTACATTGATAACAAGAATACTTGTTGCGATTGCAAGCAAGCTTGCCAGGCTTCTAGTTGAGACTCAAAGGTTTGGTTAGTTCTCTTTACATTAGTTATTGCATCCAACAACGGAAGGGCTCCCCATCTCAATGCCTCAAAGTTGTCTTCCACTCTATCCTTCTCGTGTTAAAGTCAATGCTTAACAAGGTGCATCTACAGGATAAAGCATGAATAAGGCAAGTTGGTGGTTGGTTCTTGAGATGACCGTGACAAATCTTGAATGATTTGTTGGTGATGAGATATTCTCGTAGAACATCCCTTTCATAGGTAAATGTGAGCTTCAAAAGGTTTTCTTGGCTTTCTCGAGGATGGTTCTAGAGGTGTAGTGTAGAATGAGAAGTTCCTTCATGAACAAGGAGGCATCCACATCCACCATTGGTGCTTGGGTGGTACCTATTGATAGCAAGTTCGAAGATAGCAAGTTCGAAGATGCAGAACTACATGATGTTTATCTATTGGATGACATGTGGGTGCCATCTTCCATGAGGGTGCAAGATCCTTAATGAGGATGACCTCTTGATGGTCACGATTAAGGTCATGCCATTGTTTTGACTAGATTTTAGCAAGAAGCATGGACTACACCATGCACTCCACGTTGGTGATTTATCTTTCTTGAAATTCATGAGTGGTGTCAAAGGCCAAAGATCTCTTGATCCCTACGCATCTCTTTCAAGAGATGAGCATCAAATGGTTAGTCATTTTATTGGAATTGTTCACGTTGTTGCATAAATGTGGGAACCTAGACTATGTACGATACGATGCCATGAAAGAAGACTTAGAATCCATTGTGGCAAACCCTCATGTAATCCCCATTTTGAGAATTATCTCTTTTGAGGAATCCTTGTTCTATGAAATGTAGTTCGAGGAAACCTGGCTTGAGGAAACCTAGCTTGAGGAAACTATGTTTGAGGAAACCAAGTTTGAGGAAACGTGGTTTGAGGAACCCTTGGCTAGAGGAAATGTGGTTTGAGGAATTGATTTGAGCAAGGCCTTCAAGCAATTACTTCATGCAATCACTTTGAGGCCCGTGCTTTTCATGGAAGCCGAGAATCAATCTCTCTCACTCTCTTTCCCTCCACTCAAGAAGATTATACAAGATTGTTGAGCGAGCAAGCTTAACCAGATCCGGATCGGCTGAATAAGCTAGAGCCGAATCAGTACCTAGAATGGAGAACCGGATCGGTGTCTGGAACCAGGAGCCGGATAGGAATGAAACCGGTAGGATCCAGCCTAGTACGTAGGCATATTTTTGGGAGTTAGTGACACTCGCTTGTATGAGCATTGAAGTACCTGTCAGTACTTCTGTCAGTCCTTTATGGACTTGTATAAAAGTGCTCTCTGAGCACATTCTATGTACAGAGTTACAAAGTGTTATTTTTTTAATAGAGTTTATGTTCTGCTCTCTCTCTCTCTCTCTCTCTCTTGGTGAAAACACACAATTATATTAATAAATGTGTGTGAAAAACACTACATACAATACGTGTGACAATGGAGTATGGTCACACACTAACCACACTACACTACATGGGTAGTGGAACATGTTGAATTGCCAATAGGCAAGACGAACACTCCACTAAGGAAAAAATTTCCACTTGTTCCAATAAAGAAAATTGCTACATTAGTACTCCCTTCAACTTTCGTAGATATGCTTTCACTCCATGTCTACCATCGAATACAAAAGTGTTGCACTTGTTCCAATTATGACGCAATCCCCAATATCTCAGAAATAGGAAAACAATCTCCATCTCTGATTTTGGGTCAGCCTGTGTAAATTGTGCAAACACCCATTGTCTAGGTGTCAAATAACTCCGTGATAAAACTTGCCAAATTTGAGAAATGTAACTCCAAATTTGACAAGCAATTGGACATTGTATAAATCAATGACTACTATCTTCTATCTGAACTGTGCAAAAGAAACAGGTACCCGTTGCTAGTCCACGACGCTTTAAAGCTAATCCCAAAGGCAATCCTTTGATCAAAACTCTCCAAATGAATACCTTTGCAACAAGTGGCAATTTAGAATGCCAACTACGTTGTAAGATCTGCCACCACCCATGATCAGATTTGTGTATTTTCTATTCTTCTTCAGCCTTAGATGATAACCATCCAAGAGACTCAACGGAACAATGATACAAAAGATTAGTAGTCACTTGTAACAATGGTGTTTGACCCCTTAAACTCCAATCAATCCACGGTTGTTCTCCTGTTTGTAGAGGTAAGGGACCTTGCATCAATGCAATATTCTGTAGTTGTTGCCAAATAAACCCATAATTAGGCGGGATGCGTAATAATTGTCGTGCTTTAGTAAACTCCAAAATTCTTTGAGATGGAACCTCAACTATATCTCCCACCTCTTTGACCCCCAAACGAAACAAACGATTAAATTGAGAACACAATCTCTCCTTTCCTGGCCAACATAATAACCGAGAAGACACAAGTAACTCTTTTTGCAAAGAGTTACAATAGATGATGGTTTCCATACACATAACAAGAGTGCTTCTTGCCATGAGGTAACTAAGTGTTGAACACATGAAGAACCCAGAATCCTAAGTGAAATACATCCATTCAGTAATTGCCACCATGAAGCCTTAATCGTTGTCCTCCCATGTGTTAAACCCTTGTTCTCAATGAAATATCGAACAATAGATATCCATGGTTGTGAGTTTGAACACATGTCTTGTAATAATGAAAATCTACGAGCCATCATATGCATAGATAAGTTCAATATTCCAACCCCCCCAATCGCTTAGGGGTTGCTAGATGATTCCAAGCAATCCATGTGATTCCCATCTTATCCCTCTTCTTCCACAACAAATATCAAAGAGGTTGCAAAATAGAATTCAACGCCTTCTTTGTCCATGGCAATAATGGCAAGTAATATAATATAATGGGTTCCATAATACATTGTACAACCTTCAAGCGAACATGAAATGGCCAAGATTGTGACTTCCAATACATGAATGTATCCCTCAACTTACTAGACATCCATTCAATCAATTGACCATTTGTAACATTCATTCCTAATGGATAGCCCAAGTGTCGAAAAATAGAGCCTTTCTTCACCACGGATCCTTGCCATCCTAAACATTCCAAATCCTTTTCAGTGCATGATATGAGACTAGACTTCCTCCAATTAATATGTAATCCGGAAGCCAATGCAAACTGATTCCATACAAGCATCCCCTTCTCAAGATTCTCCCGTGAGGCTTGTAAAAACATGAAAGAATCATCCGCCAAAGCTTGTGCTACTATTTGCCCTCCGGACGGAAGGTGTAAACTCACAATGTCACCATTTATTGCAAGTCTTGATAACATCACTAACAAAGGATGAGTAACAATAGCAAACAACAATGGGCTAAGAGGGCATCCTTGACGAATGGATCTTGTGAGGGCAATATCTGATGTAACTCCCCCATTAAGCATTACTCGAGACACTGCATCTTGTCCTAATAAAAATATGAGGCGAGACATACGGGGTACAAAGTCCATTGTATGCATTAACCTAGAAACAAAAGACCAATTAACATGATCATAAGCTTTCTCCAAATCTAATTACACCATAATCAATTCTTGATGAGTGTTCCGAGCATAATCCATGGCCATTTGAACATTCAACACATTATGCAATATATTTCTACTTGCAATAAAACCATATTGGGCAGGGTGTATCAACTTTGGCAGATACTTTTGTAATCTATTTGCCAAGACCTTCATAAATATCTTGTACAACCCCCCCATCAAAGAAATAGGTCTCCATTGATGAAATGACTCAGGAGATGCCACCTTTGGAACTAGTTTAATTAGACCAATCTTCCAAGCTTGAGGCATACAACTAGAATCCCAAGACTGTTGAAACATCAAAGTCAAGGGCCCCTTTAAAATGTTGGAATATCTCTTAAAAACTTCATTTGTCAAGCCATCCCAACCAGGGCTCTTACCACTAGGAAGATGCCTTAAAACTACATCCACCTCATCCTCAGTGAAATCCGCATCCAATTCATGACTAATGAGATCATGCACAATACATCCAACCACATCATAAAACTCATGATGTGCTCTACTCACCTCATATGTCATTAACAATTGTGGACCAATCAACTCCTTAAAGTAATGAAGACATGTCAATTATTGTTGTAGGATCCACTATCAATTCATCCCCTTGCTTCACATGTACCACATTAGATCGAGCATAAGTAGGATGTAATGCTTGGAAAAACAAATGAGATTGACATTGATTATCAATGAGTCCTTCCCTGAGTTGTTGCATCTTAGCATAACGATAACTTTGGCGTTGCAACTGAGAAATAATAACATGCAATTGACTCTGAATATCCAAAAGCTCCTCATCTAATGGTGTATGTATCAATAATGCATTACACCTAGAGAGAACTTGTGAGAATTGTCGAATAAGACCTCTTTTTCGTTGAGCATTGGTTACTCCATACATACGATGAATGATGTTAATGTTTCGTAATGTGATATCCCATGCTTTAACTCCTTTAAGATTCACTTGTTGAGAAAAATTTACCAAAATTTGCTCCATGAGAGAATCAAAGTGAGGTTGAAGCAAAAGAGAAGAGTTAAAGCGTAGTGGAGGCTTTCCAAGTAAAGATTTATACATGTCAATTGCATGATTACACACCTCCAAGCAAATAGGAAAGTGATCTGAAGTTCCAACATCTTGTAGAATGTTCATACGAAGTGATGTCGGTAAAAAAGAATCATCATGAATCACATACATTTTATCTAATTGACTCCATGTTTGTCTATGTTGAGCAGATTGGAAGGTAAAACCTGGATCATTCCCTTGCAACCATGTCCAAACATCCAACTTCAGAACCTCCATAGCCAATGAGTCCCAAGCAAGTTACTCAGGATCATCCATGATTGAATGTTCATACGTGGATTGAAATGCATCAACACACTTGTTAAAATCGCCCATAAGTAATCCTGGACGTCCAATAGATAGGGTTTGAAGGAGTGGTCCCCATAATGCAATACGTTGAGTGGCTTGGTTAGGGGCATAAATCCCAACCACTATGCGGGCCTTACGGATGGAAGCTGTCCCCGACAAAGGTAGAAGCCATCTCCACGATGAAGGATGATTGCGGGTCGGTTACGGAGGTCCGAAGGTTCCTGGGGGCATGTGCATTCTATCACATCTGGATTCCGCACTACGCGCATGTCGCGGAACCACTTTACGGGTTATTGAAGAAAGGGTGCTGGTTCGAATGGAGGACGGAACACACGGAGTCGGTCTGGAGATTGAAGGAGGCGCTCGCCGTGGCACCGGCTCTCCGGAAAGCGGTTTACGGCAAGGAAGTCCCCATTTACATGAGGGTGGACACGAGCCCGACCGGGATCGGGTGGGTGATCAATCAGGAAGACAAGGACGGCGTACGGTTCCCGATCCGGTTCGGGGCAAAGGTATTGAGCGAGCGGCAGCGAGGATACACCCAAATTAAGCGCAAGCTGTGGGGTATCGTTTTGGCAGTCAAGGCCGACAAGGACTATTTGATCGGGACGGAAGTGATCATTGAGACGGACTGCCTACCGATTCTGGGTATGGTTTCCGGATGCGCGACTCTGGACCTGGCAATGCTCAGGTGGATCGCGTACATCAAGTCCCTGAACCCGGAGATACGGCACATCTCCGGAAAGGATAATGCCATGGCCGATATGCCTTCAAGGGCGCGGTTCAGCGATGAGGACGGCATGGTTTCGGATGACGAAGATGTTGGCGAGGACTTCTTCGGGTCAGCTAACGTGGCAACTAGGGCGAGGAGCACTCCGGCGCTTAACGAGTTCGACGAGAGCGGATACGACGGGGAGTGGCTCCAAATAGGAAGGTTCCTGCGGGCAATGACACCGGACACGACGTGGACTAGAGAAGAGGCCAACCGGGTGCAAAAGAAGGCGTACCGATTCTTCCTACGAGGAGGGTGCATATGGAGGCATCCAAAGAAGCGTAGTGGCACCCCACTCCACGTAGTGGCGAGGGAAGACGAGCAGAAAGCGTTGCTTATGGTGTATCACGACAGTCCTTGGGCAAAGCACCGTGGGACATGGGCTACGTTCGAGAAGCTCAAGGGTAAGTATTGGTGGCCGGGGCTATACCGAGACGTGCATCATTTTGTGACGACTTGTGAGAGTTGCCAATTGCACTCTACAGTCTGACATTGAGACGAGCTTCATCCAACCTACCCACCAACCATCCACTTCAAATGGATGGTGGATTTAGTGACTATGCCAATGGGGGTACGACAGATGCGGTATCTGGTGCTGGCCCGAGAGGACCTGACGAATCAAGTGGAAGGTTGCGCACTATAGAACAAGACGATTGCGGCCATGTGCCGGTTTCTTATAGAAGATGTGATATGCCGGTACGGGTGCGTTGGGAAGATCATAGCGGATCGTGGGGAGCTAGACGTGCGGGAAGTTGAGGAGTTGTTTGACTGATTGGGGGTCAAACTCTCCCTCACCACGACGTACAATCCGGAGGCAAACGGGAAAGTGGAACGCGGCCACAGGCCTATTGTCAAGGCATTAGTACGTGCATGCGAATGATAGGTCGGGAGTTGGTCGTGGCTCCTTCCTTACGCACTATGGGCGGATCGAACTACGCACAGTTTGGTGACGGGGTTCATGCCAACGGAGCTGATGTACGGGCAGAAGCCAATCATGCCGGCGGAGAAAACGATCGCTTCGTGGGCCTCGCTGAACTGGAAGGACGAGATGAGCCGGGAAGAGTTGTTGGCAGCAAGGATCCGGCAACTCGAGCGAAGACCGGAAGACGTGGAGCGGGCGAAGGAAAGGTTCTGCGCATCACGAGAAAAGAACAAAGGTCGGTTCAACCGTGTTCACCGACTAAGGCCGAGGAGGATCGAGGAAGGTGATTGGGTGCTGGTGTACGACAACAACCTCGACAATTAGCACAAGGCGGTGCGTAAGTTTGCGAGGAGGTGGTTCGGGCCCTACATGGTAACAAGGGCAAATGACAACGGCACGTATCATCTCGCGGAGCTCGACGGGACACAGATGGCAGTGCCAGTGGTAGGAAAAAGGGTCAAGGTATTCAAGAAACGGCAAGAAGGCGAGCCAGACCCGGAACACGCAACCGACGACGACGACCAGCTCAAAACTTACGAGGATCTAGGTAGCGACGGGTGAAGGCGGGCCGGTTTTCTCCGACCAGTGTTGTATCTGGCGCATACCGGTGGACGCGCGGTTTGGTGGGGGTGGATGTCGTGGAGAAAACCATCCCTAGTAGGAAACGAGAGAAACCGTGCACGAACAGGCCCTTTCATGTGTGGGCGTGTGAATTGATAACTTGTACATAATTATGTGTAGGGCGGCTGATGTGCATATACTAGGTGTGACATATTTATTAGGAAATCAATGCGTATCTCTGTCCGAAGGGACAGAGAATAAAGTAAGGTGACTATGACTGAAGGAGAGGGGTCTCTCCCCAACGACCTATGTAAGAAAGAAAAGAAGGAAGAATAGGGGGGGAGGCGTGAGCGAGGACGAAGTGCTGCCGGGCCGTGTACCGAGCTCTCTCTCTCTCCTCCTTCGGTTGTCATTCTCTGCGGGTTTTAGAGATCGTCGCCTCTGTTTCGTGGACAACCGGTGTGCTTCCAACAGAGGCTCTCTCTTTGCGTTTCTGTGTTTGGCGTGTGCCATCTGTGTGTGTGCGTGGAACCCCGAGCTGGGTCTGTCGCCGGCTTGCCGGTTGTAATCATTTGGCATTATAATCGAATCTTCTGTTTGTCTCTCTCTTGCTTTGTGTTTCAGCAATCGCTCTTTTTCTCTCTCTCACGTTCCTTGGTTCAGGGCCCCCGGGGTTCCGTCTCGTTTCACACGCGAAAGCGTAGTAACACGACAACATACTAGGCTGGATCCGTAGGCCTCTAACGGCCAACCGGTTTCATCCAGACACCGATCCAGTTCTCCTTTCCAGGTACCGATCCAACTCTGGCTTATTCAGTCGATCTGGATCCGGTTGAGCTTGCTCGCTCAACACTCCCCCTCAAGCTCAATTTGAGGTCGGATTGTGGTGTTAGTGTCTGTAATAGCCGGTCCTTTCCTCCGATTCCTTCTAATGTCTTCTCGCCTTGCTTGCGCTCCTCGTCCGGTCCGGTTCTGCTTCCCACGACCCATCTGGTTCTGCGCACCTCATCCTCCTTGGTTGGCTTGTCTACTCAGCAGGCCTATCTTAGCTCCTTCGCCGCTATGACTCCGGCGCTTATCGACCCATCGGTTCCTCCGTGTCGATGTCGACTTCCGCTACCTTCTTGTCCACTTGGCCTTTAGTTGATCCGGCTCTTCCGAATCCAACTATTGAACCGAATCGTCTTCCTCCGATTCGTTCCAACTCTTGTCCGAGTTGGTAGTCTCCAACTCATCTTCTGTTTTTAGGCCCTTCACCACATCAGACCACGTTCGGGTCTTGGCCTTCTTCCGGTCGGCTCTGTCCTTCTTGACTCTGCCGCTGCTGCCGCTTGCTCCGACTTGTTCGGATGTGTTGACTCCTTCGGTCGGCTCGGCTTTCTTTGTCTGCTCATCTCCCCCCTTGGTTCTTTCTTCTTCTCCGTCTCCTTGTCCAGTGCCATCCATTCCCGTTCTTGTTCTCCCCCTCAAGTGTGGCACATCGAGATGCTAAATGTCGAGCATCTCCGAAAAATGCTGCAACTTGTCCGATCCGAGTGGCTTTGTGAAGATGTCGGCAACCTGCCGATCCATGTGAACATACCGAAGTTCAACTTCATCGCTCAAAACCTGCTCACGCACAAAGTGATAGTGCACTTCTATGTGCTTCGTCCGAGCATGGAATACAGGGTTCTTGGTGAGTTGTATGCTACTTACGTTGTCACAATAAATCAGGATCGGGGTTGGCACCACGATCTAGAGGTCTCGCAACAGTCGTCGAAGCCAGATGGCTTCACAGGTAGCAATGGTAGAGCCCCGGTATTCTCAACCCTCCTGCTCTGATACCATGTGAAAGTAAACGTGCGGAAGCGTTCGACAAACCGGCTTAGCCGGATAGCAACAGAAGATGAGAAGGAAAAACTTAACACACACACACACACAAAGTACATACACGGGAGAGAGAGAGAGAGAGAGGGAGGAAAAAACACTAGAGTGGAGAAGGGAAGAAGAAGCGATTTTGTTTTTATTGCTGCGCTCTCTATCGGTAACGGAATTGAGCACAAAGACAAGCGTTGGAAAGCCCTCGAGTAGAGCTTCCCAACGAGATATAGCAAGTTGAAGCAGCGATAGCAATAAGGAATCTTGTGTTGTCGGCATCCACATACTCAAAACTCATTGTGGGTCTTCGATTGCTTTCAAAATCTTCGACCGCTTCAATCGGGCGAGTTCTGATTTTCTCTCTTGTTCATGGAAAATTGTTTTTATCCCGGATCGATATAATGATGGGCATAAACATGAATTCCTCACAAATTGTGGGGGATATTGATATGGAAACAATCGATCCAAAAAAGAGTAGTGTGATGGTTGAATGTAATCGTGAAAGGGAAGACATTGGAAGCTCTAAGAGGTTTAAGGGAATTGAAGAAATTAATGAGAAAAAATTAACATATGCCAAAATAATACATGTAGATGAAGTTGACAAGGATCACTATAATTGGGATAATTTATGGGGAATTGCCAATACCTTATTGTTGGATATTGTGGAAGAAAATGAAAATGCAACGAAAGAATGCATTGAAGAGGATGTGCATGACGTGGAAGTTGATGCTAAGGCAGTTTTGCAATCATTTGATGTATTCTATGATTGTGTTGTTATATTATTTTTTACCGGAAAACTCCCATATGTTAATTGGATTAAACAATGGTTGAACACAATCGTGTCACCAAATTGTGTTGAAAATATATATGCGGAACCACGAGGGTTTTATGATGTGGTATTTCGTTCACCGGAGCATCGAAGTGCATTGTTGGGTAAAGTTCCTGTGTTTTTTGATAAACAATTGGTGCATGTTATGCAATGGTCCCCCATAGTGGACTATCATGCTTTGTTAAAACAAGAATGTCCTGTTTGGGTTACAGTGGATTGTAAGCATGCTTTTTTATGGCCACTTTTACAGAGTTGATGAGTCAAATGGGTAAAGTGTTGGTATCTCCACATGCAAATGCTACAAATAAGTGCAAATTTTGTGTGTTATGGGATACAAGTCACAAGAGGCCAGGATGGGTGCGTATGAATGCTCTTGGTATGAGAAGTCTTTGTTTTAAACTGAAATGGGAGACATTTGCAGGTTGTTGTTTTGGATGTGGTGAATGGGGTCACTTTATGGCGGAATGCCACGATCATTGTCCTTCAACTACAGAGGTTCCTATTGAAGGGAACAATAAGGAAGGAGTTGGGAGAGATGTTGGTGTGTTAGATTTTGTGAATGAAGGAACATCACCTAGAGCAGGTTATAAATAGGTCCCACTTCAAGGTTTGGGCCCTAAGAATAAGGGAATTGAATCTATGGATATGGAAAAACAAACTTTAGTGATTAAAGATAAGGGGAAAAAACCATTGGATAGAGCTAGTAGTGATGTTGTTGACAAAGATTGACATGAGGTTAAGGGCAAGTCGAAAGGGAAATCAATGAATATGCAGTAGTAGCTTGCCGACTACTCGTGTGCCTACTTGGCAAGGTAATTCAGGAACTTGGGAGGGCCCTCGAAAAGTTCCTTGGCAACGACAATCTAGGGATAAGGGATTACCCCTTCACGTTCAATTTGATTCATGGGACGAGTTGTAAATTCATCAAATTCTCGAGGTTTTCGTCAAGCGGGAGGACCTAAAAAAAAGATTTCGATAGACAACCCTAAGGATGTGGTGCATGAAAATCCATATGCAGCATTGGAGCATGCTTTCACTAGTTTCATGACATCAGTTGCTCTAAAGGAGCAAGTGCTCCCATAACATTGTTGATTGAATGAAAGTGGTAACATGGAATGTGAGAGGGGCATGTTCTCCTCATAAGAAGTATATACTATGGGAAACTTTGTTAAGTAGAGAATGGGATGTAGTATGTGCAGTTGAGCATAAGTGTCATGAGTTAGCAGGATTTTAGGTCCTGTATGAAGCGCAGTGTGCCGTTCTTCTTTGGCACGATAAACCACCGATTTGAATATGGGGCACTCGATGGTTCGAGGATGCCCATCTCTACCTTCTGTTTCAGCAGCCCCATCAGCTCCAGAATGTGAGCTCTAGGCACCAGAATTGGTTTGAGATTCCACGGTACATGCGGTCTTGTGAAGATCACCATTGGTTCTACGATCGTCGGGTCTACGCACCCGATCTCCTCCGGCGAGAACGCGAAGGCCTTCCCGTGCTTTCCGAGCATCCTCCGAAACCGGTCCTCCTCCGCCGGCAGTAGAAACCCACCCCCACCAACCTTGAGCTCCCGTAGCGTTATGTCGGTGAACCGGTGTCCTATGCCGGCCAGATTCCGTAAGCTAGGGTCCGACGCGACCCCTCTCATCCGTTCTTCGCTGCCCTCTAGCAAGGGTGCCGCAACGGGCCTCACCTTCCGGTCCATAGTCTTGTACTTCGTATTTATGTAGGCTGTCTGACCCGGCCTGATCTTTTCCCTGAAGTTCGCGATGACTTCGTACATCTCCACCGAGCTAACCGGAATCGTCCAGTCTTCGCTAAGGCCCTCATCGACTACACCGCATAGCTCTCCCAAGGTGTCGTCAAACGAGACCGCCTCCATGACGCCACTAATTTCCTCATCAGGGTGGAGAGCCCCGCATGACCTGAGCCACTCTTCCACCTTCTTCTTCTCCTTGCCGCCGATGACGGTTAATGTACATCCTTCGTTCTCGGAGAGCTAGTATTTTCTACCTATGGTACAGGTGTGGGGTTCCTTCGGCGTGTCTGGACTATCGCGGTCCCACACCTTGATAGCCCTATCTAAAAATCCCCTCGGCTATCGCCGCCGAGAGTCTCGTGGTTACGCTCATGATTCGGTCTCACGGTTAGGAATTGGACAGAGTGTCGTCTGTCTTGACTTTTCACACGCGCGTATGCTGAACCGTTGTCGAGCACCTTTGTCTCCATGCATGCTGCTGTGATGTACGGTTCGCTGAGTATCACTGGGTGTGAGGACGTCTCTTGCACAAAAAAGTGTTGGTATATCTCAACGTCGCCGATCTTCATGCGTACGGTCGGGCACGCCCCGTGTAGCTCCTCCGTAGCGTCGCCCCATGTATCTTCCAGCTGTGTTTGGTGTTGATCGGCCATTTCCCCTTTTTGTAAAAGTCCATGGACATCAGATTGATCTCGGATCCATGGTCTATTAGCGCCACTACCAGCTCTTGCACATTCCCAACCCGGACGGGGGTCTCGGTAGTGGCTCTGGCCTAGTGTAACTTAGAATAATGGCTTTCCGCCAACTCGTCCTCCAGGGCCGCATCCTCTAAGTGCGTAGTCCGCATCTCTACAGGCTTCTCCGGTTCCGGTTCCGCAGAGAGCCATTTGCGCTTCACCAAGTCGACAATGGAGTCGTGGAACTCCTTCTTGGCGATTCCAAGCACCTCCCTCAGCGATAGCTCCACCTTGTTGTCGAGGATCCGCTCTTCGAGGACCTTCCGCAGGTCCGTCGTTCTTTCTATCTTGGTGCTCAGATGGTACCCGGCGGGCTTGGCCTTGTCCGGTATGCCGGAATTGCCAGCGTCACTCCTTTTCGGGCCAAACCGGGTGTCGCACCGTTGCAAGGGACCGGCCCCTCCAGCTTTTCCCACGCGCTTGTCTTCTACTAGAACCTCGTAGTTCTGGTATGCAGCTTCTACGAAGCCAGACTTTTCTTCGACTGGGTCGTCCCACTCGGTGACCTCTCGGATCCGATCCTCCACGTGGTCCGCTTCTTCCTTCTTTAACCGGACTCCGGAGAGGCCTTCCAGCACTAGTGGCCAGAACCCGGAGTGGCTTGCTTTCTGTCCTTCGTTGCCCCCTACCCAGATTCCTGCCGACGCCGCGTAATTCACGGCGTCAACGTGACATGCGACAGCCTCTTCCATCAGCCTCTTCATTCCGCCACGCCCAGTATTCAAATCCAGGGCTCTCTAAGTCTCGCTGGCGTGCACTTACCCATTCCAGAGGTACATTGTGTTGGTTTTGAGCTCATAAGCGAAATCCGCGCAGTCTCTCCGGGCATGGCCGGCTGCGTCGCACCATATGCATCGGTGACTTGCTGGTGGTCTTCGGTTGCGAGGTTGGTCGCCGCTATCCCGTCGTGCTTGCGCGATCTGGAGGTCGCGCACCATTTGCGTCAACTACTCCAGCGCCGCTCCTCTGGAGGGACCTTTGACCACGCCGCTTGACGTCGACCCCGTCTCAAGCCAGTTTCGTGTTTCTTCCTTTCGTGTTGGTGAAGGCTCCTCAAACTGCCTTGCCGGGACGGGCCTCGCTGCCGACGACCCTTCATCACTCCACTCCCGCCGCTTGTCGAAATGGCTGCAGACTCCTTTGACCATGGCCCAGTTAGTCGTGAGCCCTTAGTCGGTCTCCAACAAGAGACCTACCTTTTCCTTGTCCAATGCGTTAACCGCTTTGACGAACAACAGTACCCGGCTCGTATCGAGCACGGTTCGGTCCAACGCCGACAACCGCGTGAACCGCGTTTCGAATTCCCGGAGGAGCGCCAATGTACTCCTCCCCTTCCCAGGGCTTTCAACCCATGTCATGAAGTCCTGCTTCGACAGTCGAAGCGAGTCGTCGAACCCATACCTTTCGAGGAGCCGCTCCCCGAAAACCTCCCACGTCTGGCATCCGGCCAACACCTCGAGCACCTCTGTATGGATGCTCGGCGTCAGCACTCGAGGGAATCCAGATAGCCGCCTGTCTTCAGGGATGTCTCTCATGATCATCTCGGCCCGATAGGCCTCCAAATAGCTCGTGGTGTTCTTACCACCAAATCGGCCTATGGTGCCGACGATCGATTCTATGGCTCTGTCGAGGGTACCTGTTCCCTCACGAGCGCTCACTAGCCGGTCAACGACTACTGCCATAGCTTCAGCAAGCTCGGATCCCCTCATCTTCAACTCCTTTGACGCCTCCTTCACGTTGGGTTCACCAAATTATGTCGTGTTACTATGCTTTCACATGTGAAACGAGACGGGACCGCGGGGGCCCTGAACCAAGGAACGTGAGAGAGAGAAAAAGAGTGATTGCTGAAACACAAAGAAAGAGAGAGACAAATAGAAGATTCGATTATAATGCCAAACGATTACAACCGGCAAGCCGACAACAGACCCAGCTCGGGGTTCCACGCAACACACAGATGGCACACGCCAAACACAGAAACGCGAAGGGAGAGCCTCTGTTGGAAGCGCACGGGCTGTCCACGAAACAGAGGCGACGATCTCCAAAGGATGACAACCGAAGGAGGAGAGAGAGAGCTCGGTACACGGCCCGGCAACACTTCGTCCTCGCTCACGCCTCCCCCCTGTTCTTCCTTCTCTTCTTTTTTACATAGGTCATTGGGGAGAGACCCCTCTCCTTCAGTCATAGTCACCTTACTTTATTCTCTATCCCTTCAGACAGAGATACGCATTGATTTCCTAATAAATATGTCACACCTAGTATATGCACATCAACCGCCCTACACATAATTATGTACAAGTTATCAATTCACACACCCACACATGGAAGGGCCGGTTCGTGCACGGTTTCTCTCGTTTCCTACTAGGGACGGTTTTCTCCACGACAACGTAGACATATTTTTGGGAGTCAGTGACAGTCGCTCGTATGAGCATTGAAGTACTTGTCAGTACTTCTGTCAATCCTTTATGGACTTGTATAAAAGTGCTCTTTGAGCACATTCTATGTATAGAGTTATAGAGTGTTATTTTTTTAATAGAGTTTATGTTTTGCTCTCTCTCTCTCCCATGTATGCGTACTCTGTGTGTGTGTGTTAAGTTTTTCCTTCTCAGCTTCTGTTGCTATCCGGCTGAGCCGGTTTGTCGAGTGCTTCTGCATGTTTACTTTCACAAGGATAACAAGATTATGACTAATTACCCATGCTTAAAAAAACAATAAACTCTTAGGTTGAGACAAACACCACGCATTTGTTTACAAGATGTTCCCTCTTCAAAATAGGATCTACAATGAGTGATTACAAATTGCAAATGCAAAGAAATCATGACAAATAGTTACAAACACGAGAACGTTGCCAAATTTTAGAGAAAGAAAGAAAGAAAGAAAGATATATTAACGTCTTCTAAGGCCAAATTTGGCCCATGAGACAATTGGTTTACAACAAAATGAGTATTTATCCAGTCATCATAACTAAAATAAAATAAAGTAAACATAGAACTTAAGCTAAAAGAGTTCTAGTAGTGTACAATACGTGGTATACTCGATAAAGGAAGTGACTTTACACTAATCCTAATTTTATTTCCACCCAAGCCTCTCGAAAAGAAGTGGGGGGTCAAAGGGTTTTGATGTGGGTGTGACCCGTGGTTCCAATGTAGAGAGTGCCCTAGCCATGGCTTCTAGGCGGTGTAGCTCACATTGTCGTGCCTTTCGGCGCTGGATCATTGCGTGAGTCGGGTGGGAACCACTGAGGTTTTGGACTAGGAGAAAGAAGAATATGAGATGAGGCTAGTAATGAATAGATTATTAGAAAGAGAGATAGAAATTTCGTGAATCCCACGAGTGTATTGTATTCGATTAATCAATATTTAGATAAGAATATGTATTTAGATTGAAAGAAAGATATAAGAAACTTGTGAATCCCACAAGTATAGATTATATTATTTTCGTGAATCCCACGATTATATTAATCGGTTGGTGTTTTCGGAAATATATCCAATTTCCAAATATTTCACACACCTATTACATTGTGCTCCCCATCCTTATATAGTGATGGGAGAGACTAAGCATAGCTACATGCTTTTTTCTAATATGTTCATGCACACTAAATGTGCATGTGATGCTTTTCTAATCCTTGCTTTTATTTGCTAAATATAGTGCTCATGCACGCTAGATGTGCATGAGTTACTTTTTAGTTGCTTGCGTTTTTCTATAAAATATTCACGCACTCTAAAAATACATGATTTACCTTTTAATAAAGGTAGGCGCAAATAAAGAACTTATAGTTATTAAATCTATTTGTAGAACACTAAAGATAAGGTAGCATAATGGTAAAGTTGAGGTTTGGCTATGTGGAGGTATAGGGTTTGAATCTTGCCTTATGCATGTGATAAATATTTTGATATTCTTATTTTATTTATTTATATGTAATTAAATCGGTTATATTATTTTTACTTTTTCACGTAGTGTACGAAATACACTACGACACTCGCCCGCTCCAAACCCGCACATCCTCCGGTATGCGCCGAAGTTGCCGATGCTCGTTGTCTCCCCTTCATCCTCCGTTTGTCCCGCTATGTCAACTTTGTCTCTCCATTTTGAGTAGACCCATTCTTTCCACCCGAACCATTGTCGCCATCCGATCCACCATATTCTTTGTTCTCCCTCGTCATATTCTTGGCCCTTGTCATTCGTGGTAGTGTCTTTTACTGGCCTCTTTCTTGTCTTCATCAACCTTGACTTTTTTCCGGATCGCTCTCGTCTGATCGACTTTCGGTTTGATCGGCTTCTGATTGGATTCGTATTTGGCCGAATCAGAATCGGTTGTTCGGTTTCGATTGAGTCGGTCTCCTTCCGGCCCGGTTTCGATCTATCGGTTTCGGTTTCGGTTGGCTTTCTTTTCCTCGTTTTCACCAGCCTCGACCGGTCCAACCTCCGGTTGAGTCGTATTAGCTTCTTTCCGGATCGGTCTCGTCCGATCGGCTTTCGGCTAGGTCGGCTTCCATCCATATTCGCGTTTGGCCAAGTCAGACTCGGTCGATCGGTTTTGACCGAGTCAACCCCTTTTTGGGTCGGCTTTCTTTCGGGTCGTCTTTTGGCCGAATCCTCTTTCACCTGGTTCGGCTTTCGTTTGTGTCGTCTTTCGGCCGAAATCTCTTCCTTTCGGTTCGGCTTTCTTTCGGGTCGACTTTCGGTCGAATCCTCTTTTACCCGGTTCGGCTTTCTTTCGGATCGGAATCCCGTCCGGATCACCTTCCATCCGAACCGGCTTCCGACTTTACCTTTCTTGCTGCCACCTCCCGTCTCTCCGGTCTCACGTTGGTTCTCGGACACAACCGCCGAAGTCTCTAGAATTAGTGGGTAGGAATCCTCGGTATTATCATCCTCCGTTGTTTCACCCATAGCCATATTCTCAGCTATCTCTCCGTCATACGCATCGACTTCGACCTTTGTTTTCTCTCCGCCACCTTCCGTCTCTTCGGTCTCACGTTGCCTTTCGAACGCAACCGCCGGAGTCTTTGGAATCAGTGGTGGGGAAGTCTCGATATGGCCATCTGTCATTGATTCGTCCATAGCAACCTTCGATTCGATGTCATCTTTCGTGGTGACCTCCTCAATCAAGTCCTCATTGCTCTCTTTCACTGCATCAATCATGCTTACCCCTTTTTCACCCGATGTTTCAGACACTTGTATTCCGAAATCTTCTTCTACACTTGGGTTATCGGCCTTATCCTTCGTCGTTGTTCTTTCGCAAGACAAGAGGGTAGCTTGTTTTACACCCTCTTCCGTCGCACCATCATGTTGTATTTTGGCCTTCATATCGGCTCCATCGTTTGTCTTCAATCGACCATCCTTCATTGGCCATGTCGTTGACAAGATTCTCATCTTCCTCTCATCATGTCTCCGGCATACCCTTTGGACTTCGGCCCAATCTTCGGTAAGACCATTCGTACCGTCATCGTCTTCGAGTTCGATCCCGATCTCCATCCTTTCTTTTCAATCGATCGATTTTACGAACATTAGGACTTTATCCTCCCCCACCAATTGTTGTTCCCGCTCCGAGAGTCGAGCAAGACGATGCTCGAACTCTAGGAATGCTTGTGTTGCACTTCGGTGGGTCTTCTCCGATGCCACCCATTCGTCAAACTTGCGTCGATCTCTCGTAGTCATATGCCTCTCGTAAAGCTTCTTCAAATGACCCCCATGTTGGATTTTGTTGCCGTATCTTGTAGATTCTTTCTTGTAACTCATCCATGGCTACCCGACTGAAGGGTATCACTTGCAATCCTTCCGGTATCCACATCGCATCATCTCCCCTTTGTAGTCACGTAGATAGCGTGACACATCATTTCCGTTGAATTCCCCATTTCGTCGCACAAGCCGCTCTACTGCCGCCTTCATCTTCGTCATCGCGTGTTGTTCTTGTTGCATCCGCTCAACCATCATCATCATCATGTTCATCGCCTCTTGTTGATTCTCCATCCCCTTGCCACCCGCCTTCACGTCGGGTTCACCACTTGTGTCAACTGTGTCGTGCCCTTCGGCTCCGGATTGTTACGTGAGTCGGGTGGGAACCGCCGAGGTTTTGGACTAGGAGGAAGAAAAATACAAATAAGGCTAGTAAAGAATAGGTATAAAGAGTTATAAGATAAGAATCTCGTGAATCCCATGAGTTTAGTATATTTAGTCAATATTTAGGTAGTAAGAGAGAATTATTTTAACAAATTCGTGAATCCCACGAATATTTTAGATTGATTGATCATTATAGAAAAAAAATCAACAAAAACTACAATGTGCTCCCCATCCTTATATAGTGATGGGAGAGACTAAGCATAGCTACATGCTTTTTTTTCTAATATGTTCACGCACACTAAATGTGCATGTGATGCTTTTCTAATCCTTGCTTTTATTTGCTAAATATAGTGCTCATGCATGCTAGATGTGCATGAGTCACTTTTTAGTTGCTTGCGTTTTTCTATAAAATATTCACGCACTCTAAAAATGCATGATTTACCTTTTAATAAAGGTAGGCGCAAATAAAGCACTTATAGTTATTAAATCTATTTTTAGAATAGTAAAGATAAAGTAGCATAATGGTAAAGTTGAGGTTTGGTTATGTGGAGGTATAGGGTTCAAATCTTGCCTTATGCACGTGATAAATATTTTGATATATTATTTATTTATTTATATGTATCTAAAATCGGATATATTATTTTATGGTTTTCACGTAGTGTGTGGAATACACTACGACACTCGCCCTCTCCGAACCCGCACATCCTCCGGTATGTGCCGAAGTTCTCGATTTCTCATATCCGTCTTCACCCAAAGCTTCCTCCGATTCTCCCCTAATGTCGACTATGAGTTGTAATTCACTTTCTTCGCTTCCCGCATCACCGTGGTCTTCGTCCGATTGCTCCTCGTTGTCGGCCTTAGCTTGGATCACATAGGCTTTGTCGTCAGTCCGCTTCTTGAAAATCTTCACCCGCTTCCCGGCTATAGGCACTCGTAGTATTGTTCCATCCAACTCGAATAGTCGGTACGTTCCGTTGTCGAAGACTTTCCGAACCTCGTATGGCCCGAACCACCTTTTCGCGAATTTCCGCATCGTTGTATGTTGATGGTCCAAACTACTGTCATAGACGATCACCCAATCTCCTTCTTCAATCCTCCTTGGTCTTAGTTGGTGCTTTGTGTCAAACCGGCTTTTGTTCCGGAATCGTGCTTCTTGTTGTCGGCGTATTGCTTCCGCTATGTTTGCCGGTCTTCCCTCTAGTTGTCGTATCCGAACCGCTAGTAGTTCTTCCCGGCTCATCTCTTCCTTCCACGGTAGCACTGTCCATGTTGTGATCGCGGTTTCCGTCGGCATTACTGGTGCTTGTCCGGTCATGAGTTCTGTCGGCATGTAACCGGTTACGGAGCTATGCGTCATCCGATCCGCCCATAGTGCATATGGAAGCATCTGCGACCAGTCCTTCACCTTTCCATCGCATGCCTTCGCAAGTGCTTTCATGATCGGACTATGTCCTCGTTCGATTTTCCCGTTGGCCTCCGGATTGTATGCCGTTGTTAGCGATAACCGAACTCCGTGTTTGGCGAAGAATCCCCTAGTTTTGTCCGAGTCAAGTTCTCCCCGGTCCGCAATCACTTGTCCTACGCACCCGTACCTGCAAAATACTTCCTCCAAAAGAAATTGGCATACCGCAGAACACGTTTTCCTCTGAAGCGCTCGACCTTCTACTTGATTCGTGAGATCTTCCCGAGCTAATACCAAGTATTTCTTTTGTCCGATCCCGGTCGGCATGGCCACTATGTCGACCATCCACTTGAAGTTGATTGTCGGTGAGTATGTCGGATGTAACTCATCTCGATGTCGAACCCCGGAGTAGACTTGACATTTCTCGCAGCTTTCCGTGAACTCTGCGACATCTTTGTACATTTTCTTCCACCAATATTTTTGCTTGATCTTCACAAATGTTGCCCATGTTCCTCGGTGTCCAGCCCAATCGGATTCGTGAAACTCGGACATCATCCGGTTTCGTTGCTCTTTTGTCCCGACTACTCGAAGTGGTATACCATCCGGTCTTTTCGGCGCCCTCCATATTAATCCGTTTTCCAAGAAGAACTTTTGGACTTGCCTCTTCTTCCTTCGGATCTCGGCTCTTCTTCCTTTATCGTTTGTTGAATCCTCGGCCTCTTGTAACATCTTTCCGATCATCAAGCTTTCTCCCTCGTATTCTTCTTCCCGGAATTCTCGGATTACGTTCACTCGGCATATGTGCTCCGACGCTAAGTAGTCTTCGGAAACTTCTTCATTATCCGATTCGGTTATGTCGTCTCCGAACCGAGCCCTTGATAACATATCCGCTACCGCGTTGTCCTTCCCCGAGATGTGTCGAACCTTTGGATTAAGCGACTTGACATATGCAACCCACCTTAGCATAGCTACATCCGGTATCGTACAACACCGCATCATCCCGAGTATCGGAAGACAATTCGTCTCGATCACCACTTCGGCTCCGATCAAATAATCCCGATCCGATTTTATCGCCGACACGACTCTCCACAGTTCTCTTTTGACTTGTGCATATCCACGTTGCCTTTCGTTGAGAACTTTTGCTCCGAATCGGATCGGGATACCGCGAACCATCCGAGTCGGCTTGATTGATGACCCACCCGATACCGGTTGGACTTGTATCAACCGTTACTATGATCGGTCGGTCGTTGCTTGGCTTCTTAAGTGCTTCCGCTCTCCGAAGTGTCTTCTTCAATTTCTTCATGGCTTTGGTGTGTTCCGGTTTCCATTCGAATTTCTTACCTTTCCGCAACAAGTGGTAGAGCGGGTCCGCTATATGTGCATAGTGCGGAATCCATATGTGATAGAATGCACATGCACCGAGAAACCTTCGGACTTCGGATGTTGACTCGCATACTTCCTCCATAGCTTGAATCGCATCGATCTTTGTTGGTGACGGTCTTCGGCCGTAGGGCCCACATAGATGTCCGACCACCAATATTTCTTCTTGCCCGAATGCCGATTTCTCCCCGGAAAGTGTTAGGTGCACATCTTCTAGCTTTTGCAACACTTTCTCGCAATCATGAATATGGTCGACCATGAACTTTCGGCCTCCCCGATCATCCATAGTCTCATCTTTTTCTTCTACCGCGCATCCTTTCATCGGAATGTCATCGAGGAACGGCATCGTTATCTCCGGAATGCAGTCTCGAAGCACCTTGTTCATCGCGTTCATCATATGAGCAACTGAGTTTGTCGCTCCTTGTGGTAGTGTGCACATTCGGACTAATCCTATCGGTGTTCGCATGGTTGTGATGTCTCGGCTCTCCACGGCTAGTTGGAATTGGTCATACCCCGAGTATAGGTCTCCGATGGAGTATATCGCACGACCGGAAAAAGCTTCCGCAAATTCGTCCACTATCGGACCGACTCCCAAGTTCCGGATCGTGACCTTATTCACAGGTTGCAAGTCTTGGATAAATCAGAGTGACCCATTCTTCTTCGGAACCGTAAACCATCGATTTGAGTACGGAGCAGTTGATGGCTCTAGAATCCCCATCGCCACCTTCTCCTTGAGCAAGTCAATGACTTTTGGAATATGCGCTCGCTGCACCGGAATCGGCTTCAGGTTCCACGGTACATGGTCAATCGTGAAGATCACCATCGGCTCCACTATTCTCGGACTTCCGAAGTGTTGGATCTCCCGAGACTTCTTTCCTCTTTGTTCGCTATCGGCGGGTAGTGGTCCCGCGGCCGGTTTCACCTTCTTCTCCATGGTCTTGTATGTCGTACTTACCATTGCTTCTTCTTTGCGGAGCGTATCCGGCTCCATTTTCGCAATGATCTCGTACATCTCGACCGATTCCACCGGGACTACCTGGTTCCCTTGGCTTTTAACTTCCGCAAGCTCTTCAAGTCGTTGTAGTGTGCTCCCATAGAACACTTCTTCGACTATCCCTATGATTTCTTCATCTTCTTTTATTATTGATGCCGACCGCAACTTATCCTCCACTTGTCGGTATCCTTTCTTCAAACCTCCGGTTACGGTCGTGTACGTAAATGCCCCATCCGGACCTATTCGTACATGTTTTGCTCCAAGAGTTTTCTTCCTGTGTGGGGTATCAGGGCTTCTCGGACTATCACTTCCCCACTTCGCAACAGTCCGCTTTAAAAATCCATTCTCACTTGGGACAAGAGTTACCTCTTGTTCCTTTCATGATTTGCCGGCACCGTTAGGAATTGGACGGATTTCCCACTGTTTTGGCTCCGAATTTGTGCAGAAGCCGCACCGCTATCGAGCACCTTCGTCTCCATCCGTGATGCCGTGTTAAAGGGTTGGCCAAGGATGACGGAATGTGAAACCTCATCTTGCACGAAGAAATTTTGGTCAATCTCGACATCCCCGATCTTCACCGTCACATTCGGACAAGCCGCAAATAGATCTTCCGTTGCTTTGGTGGCCGCCCGAATCTTCCATCCATGGTTGGTGTTAATAGGCCACTTCCCCTTCCGGTAGAACTCCTTGGACATCAAGTTGATCTCTGATCCGTGATCAATCAATGCTAGCACGGGTTCTTTGATGTTGCCGATTCGGACCGGAGTCTCCGTAATCGCGCGTGCCCAATGTGGCCTTGTATAGTTAGTGGGAGTTCAGAATTTCGTCCTCCACTTCGGTGTCGTTCATTAAAACGGTGTTCGCATTCACCCTTGGAGCATTTTCCTCCGTACTTTGTCTTTTACGCTTCACGAGATCCACGAGAAGATCGTGGAACTCCTTCTTTGCTATTCCGAGTAGCTCCCGAAGCGAGAAATCTACTCGGCTATCCAAGATTCTTTCCTCGAACACTCTTTTCAAGTTGGTTTGTTGTTCTATGTCCAAGGCGGGCTTGAATGCCGGAGTCTCCTTTTCTTTTCCCTTACCTCCGGAGTTCCAGCTTTCCGGTATCTTCGATGGCCCAGCCGCATCCTCCGTGCGTCGTCGTTTCTCGTCCACATACACCTTATGCAATTGACATAGGGCGTATACGCTATTCTTGTCGACAGGGCACTCCCATCCCGTAGCTTCCCGGACGCCTTCCGCGGTGCTTCGGATCTCGTTGGAGTCGGTTTTCTCGGTGTTTTCTAGAACTTCCGGCCAAAAAGACGTCTTTGCTCTCGATGACTCCCTGACACATATTCCCGCGGTTGTCGCATAGTTGCTTCTTGCTGCCAATTCCTCCTCGAGCACCTTCTTCATGCCGCCTTTCCGGAAGTTCGGTCGGAGTGGTTTTTAGCTGCTTGCGTTTTTCTATAAAATATTCACGCACTCTAAAAATGCATGATTTACCTTTTAATAAAGGTAGGCGCAAATAAAGCACTTATAGTTATTAAATCTATTTTTAGAACAGTAAAGATAAGGTAGCATAATGGTAAAGTTGAGGTTTGGCTACGTGGAGGTATAGGGTTCAAATCTTGCCTTATGCACGTGATAAATATTTTGATATATTATTTATTTATTTATATGTATCTAAAATCGGATATATTATTTTATGGTTTTCACGTAGTGTGTGGAATACACTACGACAACGTTCCCTTATTTTCATTATTGCTTCCACACCACGTCGAGTTGCTTTGAAACCCGGCACTCGAGGACGTTTGGTTCTTCTTTGGTTTTTTGCCTTATCAAGGGAAAGGCCAAGTGGTGCAAGTGTGTCGACATTTGTTGGCTCCCCCTGTTCCTGAAAAACTTCATTTGTTACATGTTGGTGAACATTAACAACATTATTGTCAACATTTTGTAACTTATTCTCTTTGTGTTGTTTTAGCTCTAGAATGTATTTGCCTAATTTCTTTATATCTAGAGTATCTAATAGTTTGGGGAGGGTGGGAGAGGAACCAAGTATGTCTTGGTATTTTGCCCTTATCTCAGCGTAGATTGGGCACTTGCATGTAAAGTGATACTCATCCTCTATCTCTATGTGACATAACCTACATATCCTTTCCTCCCTAGGGACTCCATTAGTACGACCATTCTCAATCTCAAGTTGGTGAGATGATATTCTAAGTTGTCCAATGAAAACCCTTACTGCATGTGGTAAGAATACATCCAGATATTTTGGCCGTGTGATAAAACCTAACTCAGAGAAGTGTATGAAGTGTTCCTTATAGTACAACATTTTAGATGGGAGTGGCTCTCGTGGGGTGATCCATTTATACCGAGTGTAAATTTGCCATATGTCTTGGCGTATTGCTTTATTGCGGTCCTCATGAGAGATTAAAGTGTTATCAATCGTGTGGTTGAACCTAAGGGGAGGTAAGTTATTAATGTCTAGACCATTCACAAGAAGCCAACTCACCATCATGCCATACCATGAGCTAGTATAGCCGAACTCATACAATGATCAAGAGACCTTAAAGGCTTGATGAGATATTCTATCATGTGGTTGGCTATGTATCCTATAAAGAAAGACCACAAGTTGGAAAAGTGCCTCTACTAACATTGGGGGTAACGTGAACTCAACCCTAATAATGTCATGTGGTACTATCGATTTGCTTCGGAGTTGGCGTGATAACATCATCACCAATGGTCTCTCTAATTGCGTCCACATGAAAGATGGTAATCCTGGAGCCCAAACCGCTGATGCATACATAAGGGAGGGGGTCACTAATGAGTCAAAGAGCCACCCTTTAGTCCGTGGCTCTTGAAAGTATGCTTGGTGGCATTGTCTCTCTAGGAGTGAGAGGGATGTATGTCCTCTCGTAAGTCTATCCTTCGCTGCCCGTTGTCGTGCCTTTCGGCTCTGGATCGTTGCGTGAGTCGGGTGGGAACCACTGAGGTCTTGGACTAGGAGAAAGAAGAATATGAGATAAGGCTAGTAATGAATAGGTAGAAGAGAGGTAAGTTATGAATCTCGTGAATCCCACGAGTTTAGTGTATTTAATCAATATTTAGATAGTAAGAGACAATTTAGATGATAAATTCGTGAATCCCATGAATATATTAGATTGATCCTTCCTTGTAAAACAAATCAACCCCCAAATACATCTTTCTCTCTTCCTTATATAGTGATGGAAGAGGCTAAGCATAGCTTCATGCTTTTTCTAAAGTGTTCATGTACACTAAATGTGCATGAGTCATTTTTTATTGGTGTACATTTTTCTTATAAATAAAGTATTCACGCATTCTAAAAATGCATGAATTACTTTTTAATAAAGGTAGGCGTAAATAAAGGTCTTATACGTATTAAATCTATATTCAGAACACTTAGGATAAGTTAGTACAATGGTAAGGTTGGGGTTTGTCTACATGGAGGTATAGGGTTCAAATCTTGCCCTATGCACATAATAAATATTTTCTTCTATTTTACAAATTTGTCTCTTCATCCGGTTCTCACCGGTTCTCCTTACCGGGTCCCATCCTTGCCGATTCCTCCTTCATCCGGTTCTCCTTACCAAGTCCCATCCTTGCCGATTCCTCCTTCATCTAGTTCTCACCGGTTCTCCTTACCGGGTCCCATCCGGAGGAACAAAAAAGGCAATTTTCATGTAGTGTGCGAATTACACTACGACACTCGCCCCCTCCAAACCTACACATCCTCCAGTATGTGCCGAAGTTCTCGATGCTCATTATTCGCCCTCATCCGTAGCACTCTCCGATTCTCCCCTTATGTCGACTACGAGTTGAAGTCCACTTTCTTCGCTTTCCGCATCAGCACGATCTTTGTCCGGTTGCTCCTTGTTGTTGGTCTTGTCTAGGGTTACATGGGGCTCGTCGTCAGTTTGCTTCTTGAAGATCTTTACACGTTTCCCCGCTATAGGCACTCGTAGTATCGTTCCATCCAACTCGCATAGTCGGTAAGTTCCATTGTCGAAAACTTTCGGAACTTCGTATGGACCAAACCACCTTTACGTGAACTTCCGTATCGTTGTATGTTGATGATCCAAACTACTGTCATAGACAATCACCCAATCTCCTTCTTCAATCTTCCGTGGTCGTAGTCGATGCTTTGTATCCAACCGGCTTTTGTTCTGGAATCGCGCTTCTTGTTGTCGGCGTGTTGCTTCCGCTATGTCTTCCGATCTTCCCTCTAGTTGTCGTATCCGGACCGCTAGTAGCTCTTCCCGGCTCATCTCTTCCTTCCACGGTAGCATTGTCCACGTTGCGATCACGGTTTCCGTCGGCATTACCGGTGCTTGTCCGGTCATAAGTTCTGTCGGCATATAACCGGTTACGGAGCTATGCATCATCCGATCTGCCCATAGTGCATACGGGAGCATCTGCGGCCAATCCTTCACCCTTTCGTCGCATGCTTTGGCAAGTGCTTTGATGATCGGACTATGTCCTCGTTCGATTTTCCCGTTGGCCTTCGGATTGTATGCCGTTGTTAGTGTTAACCGAACTCCATGTTTGGTGAAGAATTCCCTAGCTTTATCAGAGTCGAGTTCTCCCCGATCCGCAATCACTTGTCCTATGCACCCGTACCTGCAAAACACCTCTTCCAAAAGAAATTGGCATACCACAGAACACGTTTTCCTTCGTAGCGCCCGACCTTCTACTTGGTTTGTAAGATCTTCCCGAGCTAACACCATGTACTTCTTTTGTCCGATCCCGGTTGGCATGGCTACAATGTCTACCATCCATTTGAAGTTGATTGTCGGTGAGAATGTTGGATGTAACTCATCGGTGTCGAACTTCGGAGTAGATTTGACACTTCTCGCAACTTTCCGTGAACTCTACTATATCTTTGTACATGTTCTTCCACCAATATTTTTTTTGATTTTCACAAAAGTTACCCATGTTCCTCGATGTCCAGCCCAATCGGATTCGTGAAACTCGGACATTATCCGGTTTCGTTTCTATTTTGTCCCGACTACCCAAAGTGGTATGCCATCCGGTCTTTTCGGCTCCCTCCATATTAATCCATTTTTCAAGAAGAACTTTCGGACTTGCCGCTTCTTGCTTCGGATCTCGGCTCTCTTCTCTTTATTGTCCGATGATTCCTCGATTTCCTGTAGCACTTTCCCGATCAACAAGCTTTCCCCCTCATATTCTTCTTCCCGGAATTCTCGGATTACGTTCACCCGACATATGTGCTCCGAAGCAAAGTAGTCTTCGGAAACTTCTTCATTATCGGATTCGGTTATGTCATCTTCGAACTGCGCCCTTGATAGCATATCCGCTACTGCGTTGTCTTTTCCGGAGATGTGTCGTACCTCCGGATTAAGTGACTTAACATATGCAATCCACCTTAACATAGCCACATCCGGTATCGTGCAACACCGCATCATCCCGAGTATCGGAAGACAATCCATTTTGATCACTACTTCGGCTCTGATCAAATAATCTAGATCCGATTTGATTGCCGACATGACTCCCCATAATTCTCTTTTGACTTGTGCATATCCGCGTTGCCTTTCGTTGAGAACCTTTGCTCCAAATCGGATCGGATATTGCAAACCATCCGAGTCGGCTTGATTGATGACCCATCCGATCCCGGTTGGACTTTTATCAACCGTTACTATGATCGGTCGCTCATAGCTCGACTTCTTAAGTGCTTCAACCCTCCGTAGTGTTTTCTTGAGCTTCTTCATGGCTTTGGTGGGTTCCGGTTTCCATTCGAACTTCTTCCCCTTCTGCAATAAGTGATAGAGTGGGTCCACAATATGTGCATAGTGCGGAATCCATATGTGATAAAATGCACAAGCTCCAAGAAACCTTCAGACTTCGGATTGTGACTCGCATACTTCTTTCATAGCTTGAATCGCATCGATCTTGGTTGGTGAAGGTCTTCGGCCGTAGGGTTCACATAGATGTCCGACTACCAATATTTCTTCTTGCCTGAATGCCGATTTCTCCCCGGAAAATGTTAGGTGAACATCTTCTAACTTTTGAAGCACTTTCTCGCAATCACGAATATGGTCAACTACGAACTTTCGGCATCCCCGATCATCCATAGTTTCATCTTTTTCTTCTACCACGCATCCTTTCATCGGAATGTCATCGAGGAACGACATCGTTATCTCCTGAATGCAATCTCGAAGCACCTTGTTCATCGTGTTCATCATATGTGCAACCGAGTTTGTCTCTCCTTGTGGTAGTGTGCACATTCGGACTAATCCTATCGGTGTCTGCATGGTAGTGATGTCTCGGCTCTCCACGGCTAGTTGGAATTGGTCATACCCCGAGTATAGGTCTCCGATGGAGTATATCGCACGACCGGCAAATACTTCCACAAATTCGTCCACTATATCGGACCGACCCCAGAGTTCCGGATCATGACCTAGTTCACTGGTTGCAAGTCTTGGATAAATCGGAGTGACCCATTCTTCTTCGGAACCGTAAACCATCGATTTGAGTACGGAGCATTTGATGGCTCTAGAATCCCCATCACCACCTTCTCCTTGAGCAAGTTGATGATTTTGGGAATATGTACCCGCGGCACCGGAATCGGCTTCAGGTTCCACGACACATGGTCAATAGTGAAGATCACCATCGACTCCTGTAGAAAGTAACGTGCGGAAGCAAGTATGAAGACCGAACAAAAGGAAGGAAACTCAAGTTCAATGGAGAGCTTGAGCTTAAGCGGTATACGCGGGAGAGACAGAGAGAGTGAGAGAGAAGACACAAAAAACTATATTCAACAATAATACTCAGTCTGTACATAAGACGTGCTCAGTGAACACTTTTATACAAGTCCTAGAAGGACTGACCGAAGTACTGACAATACTTCAATGCTCATCAAGAGCTCCTACACTAACTCCCAAATATATTCCTCACGGAATATCTTTCCTAACGACCTCCTGGTTTACGCACTCGGCCTAACCGATCGGTCCCAACCGATCCGGTCCTCGGCTTCTTCAACCGAACTGGCCGATGTTGAGCTTGTCTCTCAACACTCCCCCTCAAGCTCAACTCGAGGCTCTTCGGGATCCTCGGGCTCACAACTCCGGTTCCTCCTGGCTTCACGCCTCGCTTGCGCTCCTCGACTTGTTCGACTCCGCGCGCTTCGACCCTTCCGGTCGGCTTGTCTGCTCATGCGGCCCTTATCAGCTCTTCTGCTGTTGCGGTGTCGACACTTCTTTTGTTGCCTTTTCTTCCACTTGGGCCTTTGTTGATTCAACGTGTTTGAATCAAACATCCGAACTGACTTGGCTACCTCCGATCGGTTTTCGCTCTTGTCCAAGTTGGCTGTCTCCAACTCGTCTTCGGTCTTCTCGCCCTCGATGGCGTCATCTTCCCCATGCATGGTTGGCTTCGGCTCTCTCCTTCGGTTGCTCCCCTTCTGTCTGCTTCCGAACTTTTCCGCGGGTCTGCCCTCGGCTTCTTCAGCCGATCCGAAGTCGAACTTGTCAACCGACTCAGTGTCACGGTCTCCGCTCCTTTCCTGCTGCCTTGCTTGGTCGTTCGGGACTGTTCTCCCCCTCAAGTTCGGCACGTCAAGGTGACGCAATCCGAGCGCACCTGAGAATTGCCGCAACTTGTCCAGACCAAGAGGCTTGGTGAAGATGTCGGTAGCCTGCCGATCCGTCGGAACGTACTGAAGTTCGACTTCATCGGAAAGGATACGCTCACGGACGAAATGGTAGTGCACCTCAATGTGCTTGGTCCGTGCGTGGAAAACGGGGTTTTTTGCAAGCTGGATGCTGCTGAGGTTGTCGCAGTAGATCGTCGTCGGATCGGACACCTCCTCTTGCAGGTCCTTAAGTAGCCGCTTCAACCATATGGCTTCGCATGTCGCGACAGCCGCTCCTCGGTACTCCGCTTCGGTGCTCGACAGTGCAACTGTCGGCTGCTTCTTACTGGTCCACGCGATCGTGGCACTCCTGAGGGAGAACGCGTATCCGGACGTGGATCGGCGATCGGCGGCGTTGCCATCCCAATCAGCATCGTGTAGCTGACTAACTGCGTGGCTGCACCGGTCCGATATAGTAGTCCCCGGTCCTTAGTGCCGTTGACATACCGAAGTATGCGTTGCGCACACTGAAGGTGCTCCTCGGTAGGTCGCGCCATGAACTGACTGATCACCCCGCCCGGATAACTGAGGTCGGGTCGGGTGATGGTCAAGTATATGAGGCTTCCAACAATTTGTCGGAACCTCGTCGGGTCGCATACCTTTCCCGTATCGGAACGAAGCTTGATGGTTCTGTCCAGAGGAGTCGAGACGGACTTACAGTCGGCCATCCCAAATTTGAAGAGCATACTTAGCACGTAATGACGTTGGCTGATCAATATGCCTTCGGGGGTACGGACCACTTCGATCCCGAGGAAGTAATGAAGGTCCCCCAGATCCTTCATGTCGAACGATGCCGCAAGCTGGAGCTTCACGTGGTCGATTTCACCTAGGTTGGCGCCGGTGATGACCAAGTCATCAACATATAGTAGAATACTAACCGGTCCGAGTCGACCTTTCCGAATGAATAGGGAAGAGTCCGATTTTGACGTGACGAAGCCCATCCGACGCAGTTGTTGCGTGATCTTCGCGTTCCAGGCACGCGAGGCTTGCTTCAGTTCGTAAAGGGACTTCTTCAGTCGGCATATTGCCGAGGAGTTTGTTCCGGAGGGAAATCCGGGGGGCTGTACCATGTACACTTGTTCCTCAAGGTCACCTTGTAGGAACGCATTCTTTACATCCATTTGATGTAAGTGCCACCCCTTGGCCGCGGCTACTGCGAGCAAAACACGGACGGTCGTCATTTTCGCGATCGACGCAAATGTCTCATCGTAGTCGATGCCGTGCTTCTGCGCGTAGCCCTTTGCCACTAGTCGAGCCTTGTACTGGTTGACCGAGCCATCGGTGTTGTACTTGACCTTGTACACCCACCTACACCCGATCGGTTTTACCCCTCTTGGTGCGTCAACCAGGTTCCAGGTCTCGTTCTCTGCCAATGCGTGCATCTCTTCCTCCATCGCGGCACGCCAATTCGCGTCTTTAGCCGCTTCTGCATAGCTCTCCGGCTCACGCAATTCCGCTACACGGGTCATGTACGCATAATGATGCGCCATGTACTCGTTGTATCCGAACCGCACAACTGGGTTCTTTTGGCGGGTAGATCGGCGTAATCTCACATTAGCCGATGTCGAGGCCTTCTCGGTGGACGCGGTCTTCATCTTTAAAGACCTGTCACCGGTTCCCTCGGAGTCGGACTCGTGTCCGTCTGACTCGTTCCTTTCCGTGCCAGAATCCGACACCTTCTTCTTCCCTTTCTCTTTGCGCGTAAGCCGTCTCCTCGGCTTCCTACGCGGGGAATGCACGGCCGAGTCTCCACTACTCGCCGACTCTTCATCGGACTGGTCGTACCGACTCAGTCGTCCAATCGGTCCACTTAACCGGAGTGAAATCAGACTCTCTTCGCGGGTCTCGATTTCGGGCTCATCCGGAGGCATCTCGGCCTCGCTGACCTCATCGTCAGAGCTCGGATTGGAGTCAAGGTTCGTAGTCGGGGGCAGGTACTAGGATGCGGACTCGTCAAACACAACGTCGCGGCTGACACGCGCTTGTTTGGTGTGAGGGTTATAACACTTATAACCCTTCTGCTCGTCTGAGTAACCGACCAAGATGCATTTCTCGGCCTTTGCGTCCAACTTCCTCCTTTTCTCCTTCGGTATATGCACATACGCAATGCTACCGAACACCCTCAAGTGTCGCAAGTTCGGCTTCGTTCCGAAATATAGCTCGTGCGCTGACACTTTGTCTCCGATCCGGTTCTGGATGTATACCTGGGTCTCACTATTGAAGACGAAGGACCGGGTATTATCCGTCTTCAAGGATCTCCACGCGAGAGTGGAGAGGGAAACCGATCAGAAGTTGAAGGCGATTCGAACGGACAATGGAGGCGAGACGAGGGGGCCGTTCGAGGAGTATTGCCAGTTGAAGGGAATCCGACGCGAGTTCACTGTGCTGAAGGCATTGGAGGCTAACAGATTGGCCGAAAGGATGAACTAGATTGTGATGGAGAGAGTAAGGAGCATGCTAGCACATGCTAAGTTGCCCAAGACGTTCTGGGTTGAGGCGCTAATGATAGCGATGTACGTGATAAACAGATCACCCTCAACACCTTTGGACGGAGACGCACCATAGAGAGTATGGACCGGTAAAGACGTGTCTTACTGACACTTGAAGGTGTTCGACTGTGTCGCCTATGTACATGTAGCAAAGGACAAGCAAGAAAAATTGGATCTGAAGTCCCGACCATGCATATTCCTTGGGTATGGCAATGATGAGTTTGACTACCGAGTGTGGGACTTGGTCGAGACATAGTCTTCATGGAAGACAAGACCATTGCCAACTGGGAGTCGGAGAAGAAGAAAATAGATTCCTGGTCGATCAACAGAGATTGGTTGAAGGATGTAACCACCCATTCGGCCGGAAGCCGGATGACACTTTTTAACAATCGGCCAGTTTTGGACAAGGAACATGTTGAGCGGCAACCTCAAGTGGATCCGGATTTGCTGAATAAGCCTGAGCCGGATCGACATCCAGAAGGTTGAGCCCGATCGGGGAGTAAATGAGCCGGTGAGCTGCGGAGCCGGTTAGCCGGATCCAACAGTAATTGGAAACCTAGTAGTTGCCTAGACTACTAGGTAGTTAATGTCTCGTAGTTAGTGTCAGACGCTCGTGTGAGCATTGAAGTATACCATACTTCTGTCAGTCCTCTTAGGACTTGTATAAATAGTGTTGTTGAGCATGTTGTATATACAGAGAATTTTATAGAGTTGTTGAGAATAGATTTGAGTAATTCTGCTCTTTCTCTGTCTCTCCTGCATACCTTCTATGTCTTAATCTCTCTCTCTCTCTCTCTCTCTCTCTCTCTCTCTCTCTCCATTGCTATCCGGCTAAGCGGTTGTCGGACGCTTCCGCACCTTCGTTTTTACATGGTATCAGAGCACGAGGGTTGAGAACCTCTACAGCCGACATCAGCATCTGAAGACAAACCCTAAGACCCGGTAAGAACAGAAAGAGAAGTGATGGACAGAGGAATGGCTAGCTCGCTCCCGATGGAGAAGCTCGACAGATCCAACTATGCATCTTGGTCATACAAGATGCACTAGTACCTGCTTGGGCATGGTTATTGGAGTTATGTCGACGGAGCTAACGACACAACACCTGATGCGGCACACAAGGACTTCCCAGTGTGGGAACAAGCGGCAAGCAAAGTGATATACTGCTTTGCGTCTAGTGTCGGAGACCAGCTGCTGAGCCATGTTCGAGATACCAAGACGCCAAAATAAGCTTGGGGAAACCTGAAGAAGGTTTTCGTGGCAAACACTACGGCCGAAGCTGCAACTCCGACAGGAGTTGAGCAATGTTCGACAAAAGGATATGTCGGTAGCCGATTACACAGCCCGAATCAAAGAGATCTGTGACTCACTTGCCTCTACCAACATCACTGTAGAGGAAGATGAGATGGTGCAAATCTGTCTTGGGGGCCTAGCGTCTAAGTTCAGAGCATTCCGAATGGCGGTATGTACAAGGGAGAATACGCCGTCATTTTTCGACTTACAGTTGATGCTCCTTGTAGAGGAGAACCACGTCGGTGTGTCAACAAGTGCACCCACCGACTGCTGGATGCTGTGCATGGAGGTGGATCGGGCCCGTGGGCATGGTGGACGAGGCGGGTCAGCTCGCAATGGTAGCGGTCGGCAAGAGTAGGATAGAAAGCACAGAGATTGTGCCGACAGCAGTTCCGGACCCACAAGCAGGGGGAGTCAAGGCGGCGCCGGAGGCCGGCAAGCAAAGGCTGACACGGAATGTTGGTATTGTGGTAAAAAGGGCCACAGATAAAGTGAGTGTTGGAAGAAGCACGCCGATTTGGACAGATCTGGATCCGGCAAGGCCGACCGAGAGAAATGGCAATACTTGCACTACGCAGAAGGATCGGGAAGATCCAAAACCAGAAAAGCCGGTAAAGGGCCAACCTTGGTGATGAAACATGAGGCTAACTCGATGACGAAGACCACTTCCAAATCGGAGGACGTGTGGTACGTTGATTCTGGTGCGTCGAATCACATGACGAGCCACAAGGAGTGGTTATCTTTCTTGGAGAAACTGGAACTGTTGAGAATCAAGCTCAACTTGGTCTGGTGTGTGAACTAACCTTGAGAGTGAAGAGACACTCCAACGGTCAAGAGTCACCATTATGTCACCACTTTGTATTCTAGCATTTAGTATGAGTCATAGAATCATATTCTATGACACATAACTTATGACCTTTCACATTCCCCATGCTCCATGAGCCTTGTAGTTAATGAAGAGAGAGGGTGACTACATAAAGCACCCTCCTCCCACCTTGTATAGTGTTGGGTCTTTCTCCTTTGCTAATATACTTAACCTTGCGTATACTCTCTCTCTCTCTCTCTCTCTCTCTCTCTCTCTCATACACACATACACACACAGTTCACACCTATTCCGCTTCACAAGAATCCATCTCTTGATTCTTTACATGGTATCAGAGCGATTTGGTAGCTCGATCTAGCCCATTCGCCTCATCGTGATCGTGTGTTGTGCTCTACGATGACGACCAAGAACCGGCTCATAGCTATCGTAGCTTCGCTACATAGCTCACATTCAAAGAGAGAAGAAGAAGAAGAAGAATCGACATAATGAATAATCAAATGGGGAGCGCTCTCCCTACCGAGAAGTTGGATCGAAACAACTTCACATCTTGGGAGTACAAGATGCACCAATACCTTGTCGGACAAGGCTATTGGAGCTACATCAAAGGAGCGCATGAAGACCAACCCGCCGAAGCGGCTCCCAGATATGCGACATGGGAGCAAGCCGCAAGCCGCGTGATGTATTGTTTGGCGACATGTGTTCATGACCACATGCTCGGTTACATTCGAGAAGCCAAGACGCCTAAGGAAGCGTGAGAAAATCTACGAAAGATTTTCGCCGCCAACACGACCGCGAGGAAGCTTCAACTCCACCAAGAGTTGAACAACATTCAACAAAGGGACACGTCCATCACGACATACACCTTAAAGATCAAGGAGCTTTGCCACTCGCTCGGCTCAATAAGCGTAAGTATAGATGATGATGAGATGGTGCAAATATGCCTCAACGGCCTCGCACCACGGTTCGGCGCGATGCGAACCGCCGTTCTAGCACAGGAGAAATCTCCCTCCTTCTTCGAGCTCCAATCAATGCTATTGGTTGAAGAAAACCACGTGCGTACAAGGAGCAATGAGTCGGAAGGCCACATGCTCTACACGCACTCTAATGGAGGAAGAGGATGCAGACAAGTGAGAGGCCGATTCGGCCAAGGACAAGGCGGACGAGGTCCGACCTACGACGACAACTCCCAATTTCGGCCACAAAATGGAGGCCAACGAGGAACCTTCGAAAGAAGGGGGAGCTTCCACTCCGCCCCGAGCCGTCAAAACGCAACCGAATGCGGATATTGCGGAAAGCTCGGCCACCACGAAGAAGAGTGCCGAAAGAAGATGCGTGAACCGGCTTCCACAAGCCGACAACTCACAAATTACGCACACAATTCCGACTACGAACAGTATAGCGGAATGTACGGGAACAACTCTGACTACGAAGATCGTGGCGGAATGTATGCATGCAACTCCGACCGGAGCAGAATGTTCATGATGAAACATAGAGAAAACTCTATGTCGGCCTCTACCTCAACTAGTGTCATGATATAGCAAGACTCGAACCCATGACCTTATGCTACATGGGTCGAGCTCTTACCATTAGACTATGAATTGTAATTTGTAGGATATTATTTTCATTTATGTTTTATCATAGAAAATTGATGTATATTCCAGATCTCTCTGGAACATTCTAGAAGCTTCAGGATTATTCCTAAAAACACTATAAAAGGAGGCACAAGGCATTGTTTTGAACCAAATTAGTTCAACACCAGTCTTAAGCCTCTTAGCCGATTTGTACTTATTTTTCATATAATATAAGAGCTGCTGTCATCATCCTATCTATCTCTCTCTCCCCTTGTCACTTCCTCTCTCTCGGGAATCTTACGCAGTCCCGTCCTCTTAGTACTAATAGTACTACTCTTCTTAGTACTAATTCCATCTCTGCTTTAGTACTATTCCTAACAGTTTGAACCAATTTCTTCCTCTTTCCTCCAGCCTACTTGTCGTTCTCCCTCATCCTCCTACCCTTTTCCCTCTACTATGGCTATTGTTAGTGCCCAAGAATATCAATCCATTTTCTCCAAGTTACAGTGCCTAAAAGAAAAGTTTGTTGCCCTGGAACAAGAAAACCAACGGCTGATAGGGGATCTGCAACAAATTGCTCTAGAAAAGCAACAAACGCAACAACAACATGGGGAGTTAGCGTTACGGGTGCAACAACTCGAAGCGGCATTGTAACAACAAGGATCAAGTCCCCAAGGATTTCATAAAGAGCCGAAGATTGGACTTCCTGTGAAATTTGATGGAACACGATCGCAATTCAGGGGATTCCTTAATCAGGTACGATTAGTCCTCCAAATGCATCCTTCCCGATACCCAACTGATGCATCCCGAGTCGGCTTATTAATAGGCACGTTGCTTAACGGCTCAACCTTAGCATGGTTCGCTCCGCTTCTAGAAAAACAATCTCCCTTGCTTAATAACTTTGAAGATTTTATTAGTGAGTTCAAAGCCTGATTTGGAGACAACGACAACATCAGGACAACGATCAACAAGATCTGGCGATTGCGTCAAGACGATCGTCCAGCCTCTGCCTACGCGGCGGATTTCCGCCTACTCGCTTCCGACATACCCTGGGATGATCAAGCACTAATGGAGCAGTTTCGCTATGGCCTGCGAAATGATGTCAAAGATCTACTTCTAACCTTCCCCGAAGAACCAAAGTCTCTTACGGAGGCAATCAGTCGAGCGGTCCGATGTGACAACCGCCTCTTCGAACGGCGTTCGGAACGTCAATTACAGATACCACACGCTAGGCCGGAGTCCATTTACGCCGCAGTCGCTGCTAGACCGTTTGCACGAGACATACCTCAAGCAAATACTTCGACACCGATGGAGATCGATACAATGCGTCGACGCGGCCCATTATCGGAAGAAGAAAAGCAATGACGATGTGCAAATCGATTATGTCTTTATTGCGGTGGACCAAGGCATATCGCAATCAATTGTCCCCATAGGCCAAGAAGACAGGTAAAACAAATTGTAGCCTGTACTAAACCCGAGTCAATTCTTCCCTTAGGAGTGTCTGATAGTATTAATAGTACTAATAGAGTGTTTGATAGTATTCATAGTACTAATAGCCCAAGTATCTCAAATAAATTTGAAATCCTTAGTCTATTAGATGAAGAGTTAAACGATTGAGTCCAGCCAAAATAGGAGTCGTTTGGTTGGACAGCAACCCTAGATCTGTACAGCCCATTAGTGGTTCAATTCCTTCCAAGCAAGATAGCAATGTGTTCCTAGCCCAAGTCATTGTTAGTACTAAAAGTACTCCCCCAGTACCCGTCCTAGCACTTTTAGATTCCAGAGCTAATTCCTGTTTCATGGATCGAAATTTTGCCCAAGCTTCTCAGATATCCTTAAGAAAACTTCCTTGTCCCGCATCTGTAGTAGTCATTGATGGTTGTCCCATTGCTTCCGGGAATATTGTAGAAGAATCAGAACCCATTCAAGTTGTCCTAGGTAGTTTTGTGTGTGTAATATCATTTAATATAATTAGTAGTCCAGAGCATCCCATTGTCCTATGATTACCTTGGTTTGAATTACATAATCCAGCCATAGATTGGAGAACAAGAGAAGTCCGATATCGACCACCCCAAGAATCAACTCACCAAGTTTCGACCATTTCACTTCATCAACTACGCGAAGAAGGACCCAAGGAGGCAATGTTCCTATTTGCAATATCAGTACATCCTTCTAGCACTATTAAGGACTCCTTAGTACAACTTCCAGCAAAATATCATCCTTATGACGAATGTATTTGACAAGGTAAAAGCTGGTACCCTTCCTCATCACGGTCCCTATGACTGTCCCATCGATTTACAACCAGGAACTGAGCCACCATAGGGACCAATTTACAACTTGTCACCCACCGAGTTAGAAGTCCTTCGAGCCTACATAGAGGAGAACTTGGCAAGCGGGTTCATCCGCCATTCGAAATCTCCGGCCGGTGCACCCGTCTTCTTTGTCAAGAAGAAAGATGGCTCACTTAGTCTTGTCATTGATTACTGCGGATTGAATAAAGTCACCATCCGGAATAGGTATGCACTTCCTCTTATATCAAGTCTTTTAGAGCGAGTTAATGGTGCCAAGTTTTTTACTAAAATCGACCTACGAGGAGCCTATAACCTCGTGCGGATCCGACCGGGAGATGAGTGGAAGACCGCCTTTCGCATGCGGTATGGGCATTTCGAGTATACTGTTATGCCGTTTGGCCTAACCAATGCACCCGCAGTCTTCACCCACATGGCAAATGATATATTCAGAGACCTCTTGGATATCTGTTTGATCATTTATCTGGATGATCTAATGATTTATTCGAAGACCCAGGAAGAGCACGATTCTCATGTACTATTAGTACTAACGCGACTCCGCGAGAATGGTCTTTATGCCAAGCTAGAAAAATGTAGCTTTGACTGCAAGCAAGTGGAATTTCTAGGCTACGTCATCTCCTCAAAGGGCATCGCCATGGATCCAGCTAAAATCCAAATTGTACTAGAGTGGCAAATTCCACGGTCGGTACGAGATGTACAATGTTTTCTAGGTTTTGCTAACTTCTATCGTAAGTTTATACAGGATTACTCGAAGATTATTTTACCTCTCACACAACTTATGAAGAAGGGCCAAGCATTTCTTTGGTCCATAGAAGCCGATATGGCTTTTTGGCATCTTAAGAAAGCCTTTACATCAGCACCAATTCTAGCTCATGTGGATACAAGCAAACCATTCATCATGGAGGCCGACGCATCAGATTTCGCCCTCGGTAGCATCCTTTCTCAACAAGGCGATAAAGAAGAGTTGCATCCGGTGGCTTTCCATTCGCGCAAATTCGATGTCGCAGAAATCAACTACGGAAAACATGACAAGGAGTTATTAGCCATCGTGGATTCATTTGTACAATGGCGGCATTTCTTAGAGGGCTCTCCACATCAGGTCATCGTCTTTAGCGATCATAAAAATCTTGCTTATTTTCAGAACGCTCCCGTACTAAATCGACGGCAAGCTCGGTGGGCGCAATTCCTCACGCGTTTCAACTTCAAAATCACATATCGACCGGGGAAGCAGCAAGGAAAAGCAGATGCACTATCACGACGTTCATATCTTGCACCTCGTCCTGGTGACGCAACATTTGATAATCAAAAGCAAGTAATCTTGGGACTAACACGATTGCACACGACGCGGATTTTTCACACCCCGATGGATTCACGGATTACCGATGACATACGTGCAACCTTGAAGACGGATAGTTTTGCTCAAGACATCCTGGCGCACATTGATACTTCTCGGGCACCCTGTTCTCAGTCTCAACAACCAGGTATTGACTACCGACAATTCGAATATCATGATGGTTTGTTATTCTTTAAAAAGCGCGTATATATCCCCCATTGCTCCTATCGCCTTCAAATCGTCCAACATTGTCACGACACCCATACGGCGGGACATTTCGGTAGTACTAAGACGTTGGAGCTAGTGCAACGATCTTTTTGGTGGCCCCACATGCGCCGTTTTGTCGACGACTATGTTCGGACCTGTGATGCTTGCTGCCGACCAAAGATGCCACGACACCATCCATATGGCTTGTTGGAACCCTTACCGATTCCAAGTAAGCCATGGCAGTCTATTTGTCTTGATTTTATCACAGATCTGCCGGTCTCGAAGGGGTTCGTTGCTATCCTAACTGTCGTCGATCGATATACGAAGATGGCACATTTTGTGCCATGTACTAAAGCCATCACTAGCGAGGAAACCGCCGCTCTTGTTATGTGTGAGGTATTTCGGCATCATGGCCTCCCAGACAGTATTATCAGTGACCGAGGCCTGCAATTTGTCTCCAAATTTTGGCAGCATCTCTTCAAGATGCTCAAGGTCTCCTGCAACCTCTCCTCCGGCTACCATCCTCAGACCGACGAGGAGGCGGAACGAACAAACCAAACGCTGGAGCAATATCTCCGATGTTTCCTGAGTTATCAACAGGACGATTGGGCCGAGATTCTCCACTTTGCGGAGTTTGCGTATAATAATGCTATTCACTCCTCGACTCGGGTCTCCCCATTTTTCGCTTATACCGGTTTCCATCCTCGCTGGTCAGTGATCGACACTCCAGAGCTACCTACCAACCCTCGTGCCGAGGATCATTTGGAGAGGCTACGCAAGATCTAGATGGATCTCTCTACTCACCTTCGTCATGCTCAACACACACAAAAGACTTATGCGGATCGTCATCGGATTCCCTCCTCTTTTGCCATCGGAGATCGAGTATGGCTCTTACGTCGTCATATCAAGACTACTCGACCGTGCGACAAGCTGGATTATCGGCGACTTGGTCCTTTCCGTATTACGGGTAAGATTAATGATGTCACCTTCCGCCTTGATCTCCCTCCGCAGCTTCAGATACATCCGGTTTTCCATTGTTCTCTTCTTGAACCTTATAAAGCAAACACCATTCCCGATCGTGTGACACCACCGCCGCCCCCGCTGGAGTTGGATGCCGGCCCGGAGTATGAAGTTGCTGCCATCCTCGATTCCAAACTTGTTCGCAACAAACTTTATTACTTGGTCGATTGGCGAATTGAAGCGGATTTCGGATATCGTCTGAAACCGACCCGACTTGAGCTTGAGGGGGCGTGTTGAGAATCAAGCTCAACTTGGTCTGGTGTGTGAACTCACCTTGAGAGTGAAGAGACACTCCAATGGTCGAGAGTCACCATTATGTCACCACTTTGTATTCTAGCATTTAGTATGAGTCATAGAATCATATTCTATGACACATAACTTATGACCTTTCACATTCCCCATGCTCCATGAGCCTTGTAGTTAATGAAGAGAGAGGGTGACTACATAAAGCACCCTCCTCCCACCTTGTATAGTGTTGGGTCTTTCTCCTTTGCTAATATACTTAAACTTGCGTATACTCTCTCTCTCTCTCTCTCTCTCTCTCTCTCTCTCATACACACATACACACACAGTTCACACCTATTCCGCTTCACAAGAATCCATCTCTTGATTCTTTACAGGAACAACCGGGAGTCGTCGAAACCGGAGACAACACTCCTCACCCAATCGTGCATGTCAGAGAAGTCCCTTTGAGCCACGTCGGACAGAGGGGGAAGCCGATGAACGTATTACACATTCAGACTATCACAAAGAACTTCGTGTCAGTCGGTCAGATCGTTGACCAGGGGATGCAGGTGCGGTTTATGCACTTGGGTGCTTCATCGAGGAAGAGGGCCAGATTATTGCGCAAGGGCGTAGAGATGGTAGGATGTTCATCCTCGACACCAATGACGTCGGCACCGCTTCGTTCGCCAAAGGACAGAAGATTGAATCGGATATTGATCTCTAGCACAAGCGGATCGGCCATGTCAATTACTGGAGGCTTCAAGACCTACAAACAAAATAAGTTGTTTCTGGTTTGCCAAAGTTCAGTGCCCAGAAGGTCCAAATATGTGAAGCCTGCCAACTCGGGAAGCAACACCGGATTCCATTCCCTACCGAACGAAACCGTAGCCGTATCAAGCTCAACCTTATTCATTCGTGTTGGGAGACAGGTCCCTCCGGATGGGAAGGGAGAAGAGCAGTGCCGACGAACAAACTCGGCCGAGGCCGAAACGGTATGAACCGGATGGGGAGTACCCGACTGCGGAGAGCCGGATGGTGTAGGCCCGGTATGAACCGGATGGGGAGTACCCGACTACGGAGAGCCGGATGGTGCAGGCCCGGTATGAACCGGAGGAAGAGACATATTCGTAAATATGTTTCTGAGAGCCCATTGAGGCTACATTTGTAAATAGCCGAAAAGTCATATTAGTATAAATATGACTTAGGGAAAACTTTTAGGTGTGTCGTTTTTGTTGTTGTTATTCTTCCTTGTTGGTGCAAGAAGAAGCGAGAGCGCGTAACTGTACAGAGAGAGAGAGAGAGAGACGAGGTCGTTGCCTCTATTGTAACCGCCGCCTGTGGCGAAGATCTGAGAGCACGAGGTCGTTGCCTCAGTGAACTCACTGTTGTATATTCCTACATAGTGACAGTTTGCAGCCTGTGGGCTGCCGTGGTTTTTCCCCTATTTTGGGGTTTTCCACGTAAACCTCCTGTGTACCATTTCTCCCCTTTGTGTCGCGTTTCATTACCTGTTTTTCTGTGTATGAAAAGAATCTCGGTTGTGGCCGAGCGTCGGACATAAGGAATGTCGAGTTCCCGACAATTCGGATGTATGCGGACCGACAAACAATGTTAGTCTTGGCAAGAGTTGATACTTCGTCTCCTTCATTGACGACTACAACCGACACACATAAATCTACCTCATTGAGCGGAAGAGCAAAGTCTTCGAGTGTTTCCGGAACCTGCAAAACCTGGTTGAACGGGAAATGAAGAGGAAGATCAAGTCCCTCTAGTCGGATGGCGGAAAAGAATATTTTTCCGGCCAATTCAATAGTTATATGTGGCAAAAAGGAATTCGGAGAGAGTTCAGCTGCAGATACACACCGGAGCAAAACGGTGTGGCCGAAAGAAAGAACCGGTCGATTGTCGACGCGACAAGTGCGACAAGGGCAATGCTAGAGGAGAAGAGAATGCCCCATTTCTACTGGATCGAGGCGGTCTGGACGGCTGTCTACATCCAAAACCGGATCAGTGACAAGGTGTCAGCACATGAGTTGTATTTCAGGTGAAAGCCAAATTTGAGACACCTTCAGATATTCGGTAGCATAACATATGTGCATGTACCGGATGAGAAGCGGAGGAAGTTGGATGCAAAGTCGGAGAAATGCATCCTAGTTGGTTACTCGCATGAGCAAAAGGGGTATAAGTGTTATAACCCCCAGACGAAGCAGGTCTGAGTTAGCAGGGATGTTGAGTTTGATGAGACGGCATCATGATATGCCTTACCGGATCCGACTTCCGACCCAGACCCGATATCGGAGGATGAGGCTAGTGAGCCTGAACCGGTCCAGTTAGAAGACAAAGGGTTCGAGACTCTAGATGTGAGTCCGGAATTGTTTCGGTTGAGCGGGCCGAATGAGCGACTGGGTCAGACAGACCAATTGGAAGATGAACCGGTGAGTAGTGGAGACTCTGCCGTGTTACCCCCGTGCATGGAAAAGGGGAAGAGGAAGATGCCAGAGCACGAGACCGGCAATGGTGAGTTGGATCGGAGTAGATCCAACTCCGAAAAAGAAGAAGGCGGATCTTCGGCAACGAAGACCGAACCGGCCAAGAAGGGCCTCAAACCGGGTGACGATAAGTTACACCGGTCTTGTTGGAGACAAAGTCGTCTGTGCGGAAGATCAAGTAGCATTTGATTGTGTTCTGAATACCTGCGTATGACAGTTTGTAGGTCGTTGCACAGAGAGAGAGAGAGAGAGAGACAGAGAGGCACAAAAGACTCCTTATTCCATAAAGCAATAATACAACACCCAACCTTACAAAAAGGTTACAAGGTCACTATATATAGTGACCGACTTAGGGCAACTACCCTTTATGCTAATTACATAAATGGCCAAAACGGGATAGTGTGAATACGTCCATTATACACATGTATTCGACACTCCCCCGTAATGGGCGTATACATGGGTTATCTAAGATTACAGGTATAGACTTAGGTTCTCGGACATATCAGCTTTGTTCGAGTCGGCAGGGTCCGAAGGCAGAAGACCGAACTGGTCGGGTCGGAACAGTTGAAGCCGATCATTAAGGAACTGATGTCGGTTGTCGGGAACCATCCTGCTCTGTGTCCGGCTCTAACCGGACTGGTTTGTCGTTACGCCCATCTGATGCCGAAGAGACCGAAAACGGTCTGCCGAAAGACACTTGGTCATTTCATCTGCGACATTGTCGGTTGTGGATATTTTCTCTAGACCGATTTTCCCTGAAATGACGCAGTCCCGAACGAAGTGATATCGAACGTCGATATGTTTGGAGGCGTTGTGGTGAACCGGATTTTTCGACAAGGCAACAGCACCTTGACTGTCGCTGTAGACAACTGGAGCCGAGTCATGGTCGACTTGTCGAAACGTGTGCGCCAGCCGACCGAGCCACAAAGCTTCTTTTGCTGCGTCGGACGCAGCTACATATTCTGCTTTGGTCGTTGAGGTCGCTGTGCACTCCTGAAGTTTCGACTTCCACGAGATTGCTCCATTGCCGAATTTGAAGCAGTATCCGGTTGTTGATTTCCGACTGTCTATACAGCCGGCGAAGTCCGAGTCGGTGTAACCGACTACGCCTGAGGTTCGGTTCGGACCGAAAAGAATGCCGTGGTCTTTTGTGCCAGCCAGATATCTGAACACATGCTTGACTGCGTTCCAATGCGATCGGCCAGGATTGTGCATAAATCTGCTAACGACTCCTACGGCGTGAGAAATATCAGGCCGTGTCGCGACCATCAGGTACATAAGGGAGCCGACTGCCGGTGCATACGGTACCGACTTCATATCTTCCCCCTCCGGACCGGATGTCGGGCAGTCTCGCTGAGAGAGCCGAAGATTCATGGGGAGCGGGGTTGAAGCAGATTTGGCTGATTGCATGTTGAAGCGTTCTAAGACACGTCGGATATAGTCGGTCTGAGACAAAAAAAGATGTCGTTTATCGTGATGCCGACTAATCTTCATGCCAAGGATGTGTCGTGCCGGACCGAGGTCCTTCATGGCAAACTTCAACCGCAGTTGCCGAATGAGATCGGCAAGTTCGCCCGCGTGGCGTCCAGAAATTAGCATGTCGTCCACGTAAATGATGAGGAAGATGGGTGATCCATCTTGAGCTGTGTTGGTAAAGAGACAATGGTCCTCATCGCTTTTTGAGAAGCCGATCGATTGGATGAAGTCGTCGAACTTCTTGTACCATTGTCGCGGTGCCTGTTTGAGGCCGTATAGACTCTTCCTGAGTCGGCAGACTAGATGTTCTTGGCCAGTTGCCACGAAGCCTTTTGGCTGCTCCATATAAATTTCCTCTTCAAGATCACCATGGAGGAATGCTGTTTTGACATCTAGCTGAATCAGCTCCAAGTTGTCGGCTGCCACTACGCCGAGTAGAAAACGGAGGGTTGTCATTTTCACCACTGGTGAAAAAATCTCGTCGAAGTCGACGCCATATTCTTGTCGGAAGCCCTTCGCAACTAATCTGGCCTTGTACTTTGGGGTGGTCGAATCAGACGTCTCTTTTAGTCGATAAACCCACTTGCAAGGAAGAGCACATCGGTTCCTAGGTAATTCAACCAGATCCCAAGTCTTGTTTGCCCGAATGGAGTGCATTTCCGACTCCATCGCCAGATGCCAGGTGGCTGAATCGACAGATGTCGATGCTTCTTCGTAAGACGTCGGTTCGCCGGCGTCGGTGAAGAAAATTCCAGGAGAATACCTCTCCGGAGGTTGCGACAGTCTCTCGGATCGTCGAGGTATGATTGGACTGGTCGCATCGGGTATCGAGGTCGGATGGTCCGAAAGCGAATTATTCTGCTGTGCCGAGTCGGAGTTGTCCGAGTCGGTAGTGTGAGGTTCAGCTACTCGTGAAGCTGACCGTGTGTTAAGAGCGGGGCCTTCTTGAAGGGTCGGCACATCGGAAAATGTTACCCTTCGGACTTCGATCGGTTTTTCGACTGATGGATTCATAGCCGACTCGTTGAACACAACGTCCGAACTTCGAACGATTTGTCTGCGTTCGGGGTCCCAGAGTCGGTATCCCATTTCGCCGTCGGATCCATATCCAAGGAAAATGCATTTCCTGGACCGAGGTGCAAGTTTTCGGCGATCATCTTTCGGAATAAGGGCGTACGCCTCGCATCCGAAGATCCTCAGCTTGTCGTAATTCGGCTTACTGCCGATCCATAGTTCCTGAGGAATTTGAAGTCCTAGAGGTCTACTTGGCGACATATTGATTATGTGTACTGCCGTGAGTAGAGCCTCTGCCCAGAAGCCATCCGACAGTCCGGAGTGTTGGAGCATGGAAACTGTCCGTTCTTGGATTGTCCGATTCATGCGTTCGGCAATCCCGTTTTGCTACGGACTGTGTGGTGCCGTAAATTCACGTCGGATGCCGCGTTGTCGGCAGCATTTGACGAATTCTTCGGATTTAAACTCTCCCCCATTGTCTGTCCGAAAGCATTTCAGCTTTCGGTCGGTTTGATTTTCTACCATAGCGAGCCAATCGGTGAAGATCGAGAAGACCCGATCTTTGGTGCGAATTGGATAAGCCCACACCTTTCGAGTCGAATCGTCAATAAAAGTGACGAAGTAAGAGGCACCGCCGAGAGACTGATGCGGCATTGGGCCACAGACGTCCGAGTGGACCAAATCAAGAGGTCTCGTTTCTCTTGGTGCTGATGTCGGGTGTGATGCGGCTGCTTGTTTGCCATACTGGCAATGCTCGCAGAATTGATGGTCCGAGAAGGAGAGTTTGGGGATGTATCCGGCTCTAGATAGGTGCGTGATGCCGGCCTTGCTGAGGTGTCCTAATCTTCGGTGCCATAGTGATGACACAGGAATATCCACCAAAAACAGGTTACCCTCTCTGAGCGTAACATGTAACGGATACAGGGAGTGTATCTTGGGTCCTCTAGCAAGCAGGAGGTTCCCCCTGTGGAGTGTCCACCCTCCCGAAGAAAAACCGGCACGAATGCCGTCTTCATCTAGTTGTCCGACTGAGATCAATGGCCTTGAGAGCTCGGGTACATGTCGGACATTGTGGAGTACAAGTGTAGAGCCACCTGCAAGGTTGAGCTCTACTGTGCCGATTCCGATGATGTCACAGTGTTGTTAGTTGCCGACTCGAACTGAGTCGGAGTGACGGATCGTATATTGCCGAAATTGGGATCGATGAGGAGTCACGTGAAATAACGCGCCCGAATCTAAGAGCCATGTGCTCGATTCTTCAGTCGTGAGTAGAACTTCTGATCCGACTGGATTTTCGATTGATAGTATATTCGGGTCGTCCGGTAGTACATCAGCTGAGAAGCTGACGTAATTGATCTCCTCATGCCGGCCACTCTTCTTGTTGTTCTTGTTCTTGAGTGCGCGGTAGTCGGCTTTGATGTGTCCGGGTTTCTTGCAATAGTTGCAGATTCGGTTATCCCCTGACTGGCTCCTTCTTCGCTGATTGTTCGGCGGCCGTGAGGAATCTCTTCCTCGTATGTTCGATCGGTCTGTCGAACCTTGTACTACGTAAGCGTCGTCTGTTGAGTCTTTGGCGAAAGACTTTCTCCGAGCTGCTTCGGTCAAGATTGCGCTCGTGACTTCGGAGTATTTAACAGCCGTGGTTGACGCGTTGCACACGGTTGTGACGAAAGTTTCCCATGATGAGGGAAGGCTGCTCATGAGTATCATTGCTTTGAGTTCATCCTCGATTGCCGTCCCCTGTGACGAGATTTGGGAGCTTATGCTTTCGTACTCATTGAGGTGTGCTTGAACCGAATCGGATTCTTTCATCCGCAAGTTGTAGAGGCGCCGGATCAGAAACATCTTCGTTGCGGCGACCTTCTTTTCGTAAGTGTCCGACAGTGTTTTCCACAGTTCGAATGCTGTCGTACACGATTGCACCGTAAAGTATACCGATTCCGATAGGTGCATCCGAATCGTGGCGCGGACAATTCTGTCCAGCTTTTGCCACTCAATTGGTTTGTATCCTTCTGGAGGTTCTTCATTTTCGATGGGATCGATTTGCCCCTTGACTATGAGATAGTCCTGCATTTGTTCCTTCCAGAAGTTGAAGTTCGATCCATCGAACTTTCGTAGACTCATTTCTGACGAGCCGGATGTTGATGCCATCAAATTTGGTTTCGGTTGACGAAGCTCGGTTCGGAGTTGACTACGAACCTTGTTGGAGTGCAGCCGGTTGGCTCACCCGATATCGTTCTAGTCGGATTTGAACCCGAGTCGGTTCGGCTTCGGAACTTGCTCGAATTGACTTCGGTAACTTGAGGGACAGAACCGACTGGTCTTCCCGAATGTTGCCGAGTCGGAGTGAGCCCGGTTCGCTTCGGATATATATGCCGAATACCGATTATTGAAACCGATTATCTGGACCGATTCTGCTTCGGGTGACTGCAGCGACGAGAGAGATGGATCCAACTGATCCTCTCGAATGTCGATCAGCCGGATGAAGCACGAATTGGGGTTGTTGTCTTGAGACCGATCTGCACCGAGTGGTTACAATGAGCGGCGAGCAGCGTTTGATGACCTCTTCGGATGCCGTTTAACCGAATGGAGCACGATCGTGTCAAAGTTGCACAAGGGGATTTCACCTCGAGCGGTTACGATCACAAGGAACGGAGTACAACCTGCTGGCTTACTCCAAGCAAAGATGATCTAACGTGATGAGATGCAGGCCTCGTTTTTCTTCTTCTTCTCTCTTCTTCGAATGACGCAGGAAACCGAATGCTGAGACGACGGCCGACAGCGGATTGAAGGACCGACTACTGTGCAGGCTCTGATACCAGATGTTGGAGACAAAGTCGTCTGTGCGGAAGATCAAGTAGCATTTGATTGTGTTCTGAATACCTGCGTATGACAGTTTGTAGGTCGTTGCACAGAGAGAGAGAGAGAGAGAGAGAGACAGAGAGGCACAAAAGACTCCTTATTCCATAAAGCAATAATACAACACCCAACCTTACAAAAAGGTTACAAGGTCACTATATATAGTGACCGACTTAGGGCAACTACCCTTTATGCTAATTACATAAATGGCCAAAACGGGATAGTGTGAATACGTCCATTATACACATGTATTCGACAGGTCTTCCCGCCAGAAGAACCCCGTGAAGCGGTACGGGTACAATGAGTACATGGCGCATCACTATGCATACATGACCAAGGTGGCGGAAGTGTGTGAGCCAGAGAGCTACGTAGAAGCGGCAAAGGACGCAAATTGACGTGCCGCTATGGAGGAAGAAATGCGGGCACTCGATGCCAATGACACATGGGACCTAGTTGACCCTCCCCGACACTGTAAACCGATCTTCTGTAAGTGGGTGTAGAAGGTAAAGTACAATGTCAACGGTTCGGTTAACTGGTACAAGGCCTGCTTAGTGGCGAAGGGATACGCGGAGACCCACGGAATCAACTACGACGAGACCTTCACTCCGGTAGCAAAGATGACGACGGTTAGTGTGGTGTTGGCGGTTGCTGCGGCAAGGGGGTGGCATCTTCACCAGATGGACGTGAAGAATGCATTTCTTCAAGGCAATCTTGAAGAAGAGGTGTTTATGACCCAACCCCTTGGTTTCCAGTCGGAGGTGAACAAGTCGGCGGTATGCCGGTTGAAGAAGTCACTTTATGGCCTGAAGCAAGCCCCCCGAGCTTGGAATGCGAAGATCACGCACCGGTTGCATAAGATGGGGTTTGTGGCCTCCAAGTCCGACTCTTCGTTGTTCATCCGGCAAGGTCCGGATGGTCCGGTTTGCATCTTGTTGTATGTTGATGATCTAGTCATCACCGGACCCAGACTCGATGAAATCAACTGAGTCAAGTCCTAGCTGTCAGATGGATTTGAGATGGGGGACCTTCACTATTTCCTTGGGATCGAGCTGGTCCAAACCCCCGGCGGCATATTGCTCTCACAAAGACACTACGTGTTGAATATGATGTACAAGTTCGGCATGATGGAATGCCGACCGATCTCCACACCCCTGGACGGGAACCGGAAGCTCCGTCCCGACTCCGGACCGGCCTGTGATGAGAAGTGGTTCCGACAATTTGTCGAAAGCCTTATGTATTTGAAAATCACCCGACCCGACATCAGTTATCCGGTCGGCGTGATCAGGCAATATATGCAGAAGCCGACCATGGAGCACCTTCTGTGCGCGGATCGAATTTTGCGATATGTGAGCGGCACGAAGGACCGGGGATTGTTATACTGGCGTGGTATAACCCAAGAGCAAATCGGCTACACCGATGCTCTGACTGGGCCAACGATGCATCGGATCGCCAATCCACCTCGGGCTATATGTTTTCCCTTGGTAGCGCGGTTGTTGCATGGAGTAGCAAAAAGCAACCAACAGTGGCCCTTTCGAGCATTGAGGCTGAATACCGGGGTGCTACCGTTGCCACCTGTGAAGCCATTTGGCTTTGGCGACTGCTGCAAGACCTGCTGATCGTTGACCCTGATCGCGATATACTAGGACAACATAAGCAGCATGCAGCTCGCCAAGAACCCCGTATTCCATGCTCGCACAAAGCACATAGAAGTGCACTACCACTTCGTGCGTGAGTGTGTCCTGAGCGGTGAAGTCGAACTTCGATATGTTCATACAGATCGGCAAGTTGCCGACATCTTCACCAAACCGCTTGGATCGGACAAGCTGCAACACTTCACCGAAATGCTTGGTGTTCAACATCTCGACGTGCCACACTTGAGGGGGAGAACGGGCAAAAACACCGAAACAGGTAAAGGCAAAGAAACTGCCGATTGCGCTAGTGACGGAAGAACTGACAAAGGCAGAGACAAGAAGAAGAAAGGAGTCGAGTCGACAAAGGAAGTTGACACATCCGAACAAGTCGGAACAAGCGGGCAGTGGCGACAGAGTTAAGAAAGACAGAGCCGACCGGAAGAAGAAGGCCAAGACCCGGACATGGTCCGATGTGGTGAAAGGCCTCGAACCGGAAGACGAATCGGGAGCGACTGATTCAGACAAGAGCTAGAACGAATCGGAGACAACCGATTCGGTTCAACAGATGGATTCGGAAAAACCAGATCAATTCAAGGCCAAGAGGACGAGAAGGCAGCGAAAGTCGATGCCAACACGAAGGAATTGGCGAATCGGCAATCGCCGAAGTCACAACAGTGAGGGAGCTGAATTGGGCTTGTTGAGAAGACAAGCTGACCGAGGAGGTCGAGGTGCGCAGAATCAGAAGGGTCGTGGAAAACGGCACCGAACCGGACGAGGAGCGTGAGCGAGGCGGAGTGATGCCAGAAGGACCCAGGTCGAAGGACCGGCTGCCATGGAGACTGACACTACGATCTGACCTCAAGTTGAGCTTGACGGGGGAGTGTTGAGTGGCAAGCTCAACCGGATCTGGATCAGCTGAATAAGCCTGAGCCGGATTGGCATCCAGAAGGTTGAGCCGATCGGTGAGCCGGTGAGCTGGGGAGCCAGTTAGCTGGATCCAACAGTAACCGGAAGCCTAGTAGCAGCCTAGACTACTAGGTAGTTAATGTCTCATAGTTGTGATTCTGTGAGGAATAGTACGAAAATAGAGAGAGAATTAGTACTAGAGGGAGAGAGAGGGAGAGATGATGATAACAGATAATATATTATGTGAAGAGTAAGTACAAAAGGGCTATGAGGCTTAAGACTGGTGTTGAACCCGTTTGGTTCAAAATAATGCCTAGTGCCTTCTTTTATAGTGTTCTTAGGAGTAATCTTGAAGCTTCTAGAACATTCCAGAGAAATCTAGAATATACATTAATTTCCTATAATAAAACTTAAATGAAAATAATAATGGTCAAGAGCTCGAGCCATATAACATAAGGTCATGGGTTCAAGTTTTGCCATACCATGACACTATCCCCCCCTTAAGACGAGGAGTAGAACGAGTCGGCGTTGATTGCGGAACGGGTTTGTCCGGATACTTTCGGTGGAAATCATCAAGAAGATCCTGAGCATTGGTGACATGCTCGACGGGTTCCCAAGTACGTTCGCTCGGACTATAGCTGAGCCAATCGACCAAATAATAAAGTTTGTTGCGAACAAGTTTGGAATCGAGGACGGCAGCAACTTCATACTCCGGGTCGGCGTCCAACTCAAGCGGGGGCGGCGGTGGTGTAACACAATCGGGAATAGTGCTTGCTTTATAAGCTTCAAGAAGAGAACTATAGAAAACGGAATGTATCTGAAGATGCAGAGGGAGATCAAGGCGGAACGTGACATCATTAACCTTACCAGTAATACGGAAAGGACCGAGTCGTCGATAATCCAACTTGTCGCACGGTTGTGTAGTCTTGATGTGATGACGTAAGAGCCATACTCGATCTCCGATGGCAAAAGAGGAGTGAAGCCGATGACAATCCGCATAAGTCTTCTGTGTGTGTTGAGCATGACGAAGATGAGTAGAGAGATCTAGCTGGATCTTGCGTAGCCTCTCCAAATGATCCTCGGCACGAGGATTGGTAGGTAGCTCCGAGGTGTCGATCACCGACCAACGAGGATGAGAACCGATATAAGCGTAAAATGGGGAGACCCGAGTTGAGGAGTGACCAACATTATTATATGCAAACTCCGCAAAGTGGAGAATCTCGGCCCAATCGTCTTATTGATAACTCAGAAAACACCGGAGATATTGTTCCAGCGTTGGGTTTTTTCGTTCCGCCTGCCCATCAGTTTGGGGATGGTAGCCGGAGGAGAGGTTGCAAGAGACCTTGAGCATCTTGAAGCGATGTTGGCAAAATTTGGAAATGAATTGAGGGCCTCGGTCACTGATGATACTGTCTAGGAGGTCATGATGCCGAAATACCTCACGCATGACAAGGGCGACAGTTTCCTCGCTAGTGATGGCCTTAGTACACGGCACAAAATGTGTCGTCTTAGTATATTGATCGACAACAGTTAAGATAACATTGAACCCCTTTGAGACCGGCAGATCTATAATAAAATCAAGACAAATAGACTGCCATGGCTTACTTGGAATCTGTAAGGGTTCCAACAAGCCATATGGATGGTGTCGTGGCATCTTTGCTCAACAGCAAGCACCACAGGTCCGAATATAGTCGTCGACAAAACGTCGCATATGGGGCCACCAAAAAGATCGTTGAACTAGATCCAACGTCTTAGTACTACCGAAATGTCCCGCCGTATTGGTGTCGTGACAACTTTGGACGATTTGAAGGCAACAGGAGCAATCGGGGACATATATAAGCTTTTTAAAGAATAACAAACCATCATGATATTCGAATTGTCGGTAGTCCATACCTGGTTGTTGAGACTGGGAGCAGGATGCTCGAGAGGTATAAATGTGCGCCAGAATGTCTTGAGCAAAACAGTCTGTCTTCAAGTTCGCACGTATGCCATCAGTAATCTGGGAATTCATTGGGGTGTGAAAAATCCGCGTTATCTACAATCTTGTTGGTCCCAAGATTACTTGCTTTTGATTATCAAACACTGGATCACCAAGACGAGGTGTGTAGGCTCGAGGGACTTCTAACTCGGTTAGTAACAAGTTGTAGATTGGTCCCCATGGTGGCTCTGCTCCTGGTCGTAAATCGATGGGACAATCGTAGGGACGGTATTGAGGAAGACTACTGGCTTTTACCTTGTCAAATACATTGGCATAAGGATGATATTTCACCGGAAGTTGCACTAAGGATTCCTTCTTAATATTGCTGGAAGGATGTACTGATATTGCAAATAGGAACATTGCCTCCTTGTGTCCTTCTTCGTATGGTCGAAACTCGATGAGTAGATTCTTGGGGTTGTCAATATCAGACTTCTCTTGTTCTCCAATCTATGTCTGGATTAGGCAATTCAAACCAAGGTAATCCCAGGACAATAGGATGCTCTGAACTACTAATTATATTGAATGATACTACACACACAAAAACTACCTAGGACAACTTGAATGGGTTTTGACTCTTCTACAATATTCCCGGAAGCAATGGGACAACCATCAATGACTATTACAGATGCGGGGCAAGGAAGATTTCTTAAGGATATCTAAGAAGCTTGGGCAAAATTTCGATCCATGAAACAGGAATTGGCTCCGGAATCTAAAAGTGCTAGGACGTGTACTCGAGGAGTACTTTTAGTATTAACCATGACTTGGGCTAGGAACACATTGCTAACTTGCTTGGAGGGAATGGAACCACTAATGGGTTGTACAGATCTAGGGCTGTCCAACCAAACGGCTCTTATTTTGGCTGGACTCAATCGTTTAACTCTTCATCTAATTGACTAAGGATTTCAAATTTGTTTGAGATACTTGGGCTATTAGTACTATTAATACTATCAGAAACTCTATTCGTACTATTAATACTATCAGACACTCCAAAGGGAAGAATTGACTCGGGTTTAGTACAGGCTACAATTTGATTTACCTGTCTTCTTGGCCTATGGGGACAATTGGTTGCGATATGCCCTAGTCCCCTGCAATAAAAACATAATCGATTTGCACGGCGTCGTTGCTTTTCTTCTTCCGATAATGGGCCATGTCGACGCATGGTGTCGATCTCCATCGGTGTTGGAATATTTGCTTGAGATATGTCTTGTGCAAACGTTTTAGGCACGACTGAGGCATATATGGGCTCTGGCCTAGGGCGCAGTATTTGTTATTGACGTTCCGAACGTCGTTCGTAAAGGCGGTTGTCGCAACGAACCGCTCGACAGATTGCCTCTGTAAGAGACTTTGGTTCTTTGGGGAAGGTTAGAAGTAGATCTTTGACATCGTTTCGTAGGCTGTAGCGAAACTGCTCCATTAGTGCCTGATCATCCCAGGGGATATCTGAGGCGAGTAGACGGAAATCCGCCGCGTAGGCAGAGGCTGGACGATCGCCTTGAAGCAATCGTCGGATTTTGTTGATCGACGTCCTGATGTTGTCTGTATCTCCAAAGCAAGCTTTAAACTCGCTAATAAAGTCTTCAAAGTTATTAAGTAAGGGCGATTGTTTTTCTAGAAGCGGAGCAAACCATGCCAAGGCTAAGCCGCTAAGCAACGTGCCTATTAGGCTGACTCTGGATGCATCAGTGGGGTATCGAGAAGGATGCATTTGAATGACTAAGCATACCTGATTGAGGAATCCCCTAAATTGTGATCGCGTTCCATCAAATTTCACAGGAAGTCCAATCTTTGGCTCTTTATGAAATCCTTGGGGACTTGATCCTTGTTGTTGCAACGCTGCTTCAAGTTGTTGCACACATAATGCTAACTCCCCATGTTGTTGTTGCGTTTGCTGTTTTTCTAGGGCGATTTGTTGAAGATCCCCTAACAACCATTGGTTTTCTTGTTCCAAGGCAACAAAATTTTCTTTTAGAAACTGTAGCTCGGAGAAAACGGATGGGTATTCTTGGGCGCCAACAGAAGCCATTGTATAAAAAAAAGGATAAGAGGATGAGGGAAACCAAAAGAAAGACTGGAGAGGAAAATTGGTTCAAACTTTCAGGAATAGTACTAAAACAGAGAGAGAATTAGTACTAGAGAAGGGAAGTACTATTAGTACTAAGAGGACGAGATTGCGTAAGACTCCCGAGAGAGAGACAGAGAGATGGCGAGGACGAGAGAGAGAGAGGGAGGGAGAGATGATGATAACAAATGATATATTATGTGAAGAGTAAGTACAGAAGGGCTATGAGGCTTAAGAGTGGTGTTGAACCAATTTGGTTCAAAATAATTCCTAGTGCCTTCTTATATAATGTTCTTAGGAGTAATCCTGAAGCTTCTAGAATGTTCCAGAGAAATCTGGAATATACATTAATTTCCTATAATAAAACTTAAATGAAAATAATATCCTACGTATTACAATAGATGGTATAATGGTCAAGAGCTCGACCCATATAACATAAGGTCATGGGTTCAAGTCTTGTCATATCATGACAGTAGCTAGTGTCAAACGCTCGTGTGAGCATTGAAGTATACCGTACTTTTGTCAGTCCTCTTAGGACTTGTATAAATAGTGTTGCTGAGCACGTTGTATAAACAGAGAATTTTATAGAGTTGTTGATAATAGATTTGAGTAGTTCTGCTCTTTCTCTGTCTCTCCCGCGTACCTTCTGTGTCTTAATCTCTCTCTCTCTCTCTCTCTCTCTCTCTCTCTCTCTCTCTCTCTTTGTTGTTATCCGGCTAAGCTGGTTGTCTAATGCTTCGTTTTTACAGAACATAATCGACCGAAGAAGAATCTCTGAAGGTGGAAAAGCAAAGGCTTTACCATGTAGAGATAACATCTTCCGAAATTGGTTTTCTTCAGCTCGATTGAGGAAGTCACCCCTTCCTATCTAAAGCTTCCCTTGCAAAGAATCTGAAAACACGTGACCAATCTTCCTCAGATCCGGTAACATTGGTTCTTGCTTCACTCTTTTGAGGTGATCTATGCTATCAGCCGGCAATGGTTCCACTACAGGTCGAACTTTCCGATCCACTGTCTTATATTTTGTATGGACGTGAGCAAACATATCCATCTGATTCCGAAATGTTGCAATTTCAGCATACATATCCACTGAATTGGTCAAAATAAAAAATGGCTAACCTTCATTCACATACAAAGAGTTTTCGAGCTCCCCAATGTTATCCACAAAGGAAAGTTCCTCCATAATTCCTGACACTTGCTCATCCAGTTCCAAAATTCGATACTTAAGAAACATCACCCGAATGTCTTCCACATTTCCCTAGCTTTTACGACTAAAATCATCAACAGAAGAAAGTGAGATTGCTCCGGTATAAGAAACATAAACTTTATTATTTCTGGAACAATTATTCTCATACAGGGACTTTTGTTGTCCTGGACTATTATAGCCCAATTTTACAATAGTCCTACCTAAAAATCTTGATCAGAGGATACATGCAAACTATCCTTATTTCTTTCATGATTAGGTTGAATTGTCTGAGACTGTATTGTCCTTCCAACGTCCATATCTTTGATCCGAGCATAGGCCGATCCATCATCCAACACCTTTGTCTCCATACAGACAACCACCATGAAGGGTTGACCCAATATAACTAGATATGTGGCTGAATCCTAAATAAAGAAATGTTGAAGCACAATAACACCACCAATTGATACCTCCACATCTGGGCAAGCTCCAGATAAATCTCCGAGCCACTATCAATCAAAGCCATGACTGCATCTGATAAACCACCAAGTTGTACTTTCATTTCTATAGTTGCCCGAGCCCAGTGATTCTGAGTAAAGTGGCTCCTCGGATTATTATCTTCATGCGTTAGAACTTGTGTAGATCCTTCTTTCCATCTTGCCTCTTTTGCAGACATTGCTATATCAACCAGAATTTTCTTCCTTCGCACCTTCTCCATTAAATCATCCTGAACTTCCTTTTTGGAGACCGCCAAAAGTCTCCCAATGGAATTGAGATATGTTGCTTTAGAACATAATTTTCAATGAAAGAGAAAGCATCTACCTCTTGTTCCAATTCAGACCGCATCCGGAATGCTGGAGATGACTTCTTGGATGCCTGTACAGGTTTTAGTTCAGCCCTTTGTATGTCCAAATTTGGCCTTTCGGATGGAGAATGAAAATCAACCCTCTTCAGAACTCATTCACGATCCAACTCTTCCTCTCTTCTCCTCTTCTTCTCTACCATCACATCATAATCTATGGGAAAAGTTGGATCACTCTAGCCAGTCATTTGACAACGATCTTCAATACAAATAGTTTGAATAGTTGGATCTTGCTTTGGCATTAGTCGAACAACAGTCGAAGTAGAATGGAAAATAGCTTGTGCATGTCGAAGCTCTTCTTCCTCCAAGAGCTTTTTCATTCCTCCTCGCCCAAAATTTGTCTTCAGTGGTTGACGAGTCCTAGATGAGTGGATCAACCGATCCTTGTAGAATATGAGGTTCTTCTGCATAGCCTCCTGATGTTGCACACACTCCGATCTTCGATGCTCCAAACTATCACACCATAAGCATCGTAAATCCCTAGTCAAAAGAGTTCGTTGCATTTGTGGCTGATGTTGCACCTTCGACATGGAAGAAATCTTTCACTCCATGAATTGCTTCACCAACTCATCTATGTCACTTGGTTGTGTTTTTTCCATAGATGCCTCGATCCCTGATCTTGTCCTTAAAGAGGAGGTCAAAGTAACATTTCTGGGTCCCTTCGAGCCCAACCATGTTCATCTTTTCTCATATCGAAGGTAGATGGACTGAATTCAGCTCCAGTCCTCCTCTAAACCTGTTTCAGATTCACATGATTCCATAAGTTTCCCTAGCTCTACCCTATCCGCATAGGGAATCGAGCGAAGGAAGAGAACCACCTTCTCTAGCTCAAGCAAAGTTTGCTCCCGAATTGAGAGTTGTCAAAACTTTGCTTCAAAATCAATAAGGGTCTCTAGAACTGACCCACGCTTCTTGTCCAACTCCACCCACACTTCAAATGCCTATCGAGTCATCTTGGTGGAATCAACATAATTGACAACACCAAGCAGATCACGACGGAATGCCTCCCAATCAACATATTGCGTCTGAAGCTCTTCTATGATAGGAAAAACATCGGCAACTACCACACAATGAAAGTTGGATTTCTTCAAATCAGCGGAAATATTGCGATGTAACTGCTCCGCATTGAACACCTACAAAAATCGGGTCACATCCTTTCTAGTGAATGGACCTAACTTGTCTAATACCCCATCCATAGCTCGATTTAGATTCGAACTCGTCTCCCTACCTGTGAGAACAACTTATAGAATTGATTGAAGTTGTGTTGCATCCATGTTTGAAAGAAGTAAAATCCCAAAGAACTTGTTCTCCCTGCCGCCCATTCATGTCGGGTTCACCCCATGTCGCATCAAAGAAATTGGCGTGTCGTGCGGAACCACTGGGGTTCTGAACCAGGAGAGTGAAAATAAGAAGGACGGGAAGAGTAGGAAGTCAAGCCCAAAGTATCCCAATAGCCACGAGTAGCTTGCAAGCGTACTCGTGAAGACAAAAATCCTTCTATCTTTCTACTGATGTAACAAAATTAAGCATATAGACACAATTGGAAAGCCCTCAAAAAGAGCTTTCCAACGAGCTATAGAATGTCGAAAACGGATGTCAGAATTGAGAGTTATGAATAAAACACCATACATAGCTATCCCTCAAGCACGGAAGAAGAAAGAATGCCAAATCTCTCTTTCCTTGAGAAGAGAAAAGCCCCCCCCCCCCCCGCCCCCCCCCCCAATAACAATAATTCTCCCCTCTTATACTAAATGGATGCTTTTACATGTGGAGAAGCTTTGCATGTGCGTGATATGGTGCGCATGGAATACATTCGATGATTTTGACTATACACTATTTGTTCCAATAAAATAATGCAAATAAACCCCTAATAACAATAATATTAAAGAAACTTGAGTCTAGAATGTAAATCAATTCCAATGAGTCGAATCAGGTGGATCTCCAAGTGTCATGATATGGCAAAACTCAACCCCATGACCTTATGGTATATGGGTCGAGCTCTTAACCATCACACCATCTATTGTAATTTGTAGGATATTATTTTCATTTATACTTTATTATAAGAAATTAATGTATATTCCAGATTTCTTTGGAACATTCTAGAAGCTTCAGGACTACTCCTAAGAACACTATAAAAGGGGGCGCAAGGCATTGTTTTGAAGCAAATTGGATCAATGCCAGTCTTAAGCCTCTTAGCCACTTTGGACTTATCCTTCACATAATATATTAGCTGTTATCATCATCTCTCTCTCTCTCTCTCTCTCTCTCTCTCTCATCCTTGCTATCTCTCTTTCCTCTTCTCTCTTTCTCTCTCGGGAATCTTACGCATACCCGTCCTCTTAGTACTAATAGTACTTCTCTTCTTTAGTACTAACTCTCTCTCTGTTTTAGTACTATTCCTGACAGTTTGAACCAATTTTCCTCCTCAAGCCTATTTGTCGTTCTCCCTCATCCTCCTACCCTTATCCCTATACTATGGCTACTGTTAGTGCCCAAGAATATCAATCTGTTTTCTCCAAGCTATAGAGCCTAAAAGAAAAATTGGTTGCCTTGGAACAAGAAAACCAACGACTCATAGGGGATCTGCAACAAATTGCTCTAGAAAAACAACAAACGCAACAACAGCATGGGGAGTTAGCGTTACGGGTACAACAACTCGAAGCAGCATTGCAACAACAAGGATCAAGTCCCCAAGGATTTCATAAAGAGCCGAAGATTGGACTTCCTGTGAAATTTGATGGAACGCGATCGCAATTCAGGGGATTCCTTAACCAGGTACGATTGGTCATCCAAATGCATCCTTCCCGATACCCCGCTGATGCATCCCGAGTTGGCCTAATAGGCACGTTGCTTAGCGGCTCAGCCTTAGCATGGTTCGCTCCGCTTCTAGAAAAACAATCGCCCTTGCTTAATAACTTTGAAGATTTTATTAAAGAGTTTAAAGCCTACTTTGTAGACACCGACGACATCAGGACGACGATCAACAAGATCCGACAATTGCGTCAAGGCGATCGTCCAGCCTCTGCCTATGCGGCGGATTTCCGTCTACTCGCCTTAGATATCCCCTGGGATGATCAAGCACTAATGGAGAAGTTTCGCTACGGCCTGCGAAACGATGTAAAAGATTTACTTTTAACCTTCCCCGAAGAACCAAAATCTCTTGACAAGGCAATCAGTCGAGCGGTTCAATGTGACAACCGCCTTTTCGAATGACGTTCCGAACGTCAATTACAAATACCACACTCTAGGCCGGAGCCCACATACGCCTCAGTTGTGGCTAAACCGTTTGCACGAGACATACCTCAAGCAAATACTCTGACACCGATGGAGATTGACACCATGCGTCGACGTGGCCCGTTATTGGAAGAAGAAAAGCAACGACGCCGTGCAAATCGATTATGTCTTTATTGCGGTGGACCAGGGCATATCGCAATCAATGGTTCCCATATGCTAAGAAAACAGGTAAATCAAATCGTAGTCTGTACTAAACCCGAGTCAATTCTTCCCTTAGGAGTGTCTGATAGTATTAATAGCACTAATAAAGTGTCTGATAGTATTAATAGTATTAATAGAGTGTCTGATAGTATTAATAGTACTAATAGAGTGTTTGATAGTATTAATAGTACTAATAGCCCAAGTATCTCAAATAAATTTGAAATCCTTAGTCAATTAGATGAAGAGTTAAACGATTGAGTCCAGCCAAAATAGGAGCCGTTTGGTTGGACAACCCTAGATCTGTACAACCCATTAGTGGTTCCATTCCCTCCAAGCAAGTTAGCAATGTGTTCCTAGCCCAAGTCATGGTTAGTACTAAAAGTACTCCTCGAGTACAAGTCCTAGCACTTTTAGATTCCAGAGCCAATTCTTGTTTCATGGATCGAAATTTTGCCTAAGCTTCTTAGATATCCTTAAGAAAATATCCTTGCCTCACATCTGTAAGTAGTCATTGATGGTTGTCCCATTGCTTCTGGTGTCGTGTGAATCTTCTCACACTATGTAAAACAATAATGAAATAATTATTATAGATTAGATTAGTAGCTTACTATAGAAAGATGGATATACTCAAGAGCTTCAAAATGTATTTTACTATATACAAAATGGAGAAATACATATCAAGTTATGTGAAAATAAAGTTTGAGAAGATAGAGAAATTAGAACTATCCCACATAGATAGGAAACTTAAGGCCCTGGCTATATAAGCACCTTGAGCTCCCTCATTTTTCATTTGTTCTAAGAGCACTTTGGCCACTTTGTCTTGATGGATGATGGTGGCCAAATTCCCTAAATCCGGAAACCGGCCGCTAAACAAATCTGGAAACCGGCCTGTAAGCAAATTCGGAAAACGAGTCCGGTAAGCAAATCTGGAAACCGGTCGGTATGCAAACCGGAAACCGGCCGGTATGCAAAACCGAAATCGGAACCAGCAAGCAAAACCGGAACCGGCCGGCAAGCAAAACCGGAACTGACCGGTAAGCAAAACCAGAACTGGAACCGGTATGCAAATCGGAACCGGCCGGTAAGCAAAACCGGAACCGGAACCGGTATGCAAACCGGAAACCGGCCGGTAAGCAAAACCGGAACCGGAACCGGCAAGCAAACCGGAACCGGTCGGCAAGCAAAATGGAACCGGCCGGCGAGGGATTCGGTGATCGGGTGGAACCGGCGACCGTACGAGGTTGGACGCAAATCGAACGGATAAAAGGATCATGTGGCTATTTAAAGAAAAGTAAAAGAGACTAAAGTAAAGGTCAAGTGGATGGTCACATGCAACTAAAGAAAAAGCCATGCAACTAAAAGTAGAGGCCATGCAACAAAAAGTGGAGGCATATGATCAACGAGGAACTCCATATATAATTCCATTTTTTTTCCTATACTCATATGCTCTCTCCGTATTATATTGTTCTTCTTTTCCTTCGGAGCTCTCTTATCTTATCGAAGCCAAGAACCCTAAATTTCCTTACGGAAGTCATAAACCCTAATTTCCTAATCAAAGCCATATAACTCAAAAACCCTAATTTTCGAATTGAAGCTAAAAAGCCTAATATTCTAATTAAATCCATATTTCATTTCTTCTAATCTATTATTCTAGCAATCTCCTTAAGATAAAACTTTTGTAATCTCAATCTTGAGATTGATTGTAATCTTTCTTTTCCGTTATTAATGAAATTTGTGAATCTTTATCATTTTGTATTAATTGTTTAATATAATCATACGAATCTGATATCTTCCGATCGGAGGCCCCGGGGTCCTACCTCAAAGTTCACGTATCCTCGTCGTATTTTCGCGACACCGGCAATATTATAGAAGAGTCAGAACCCATTCAGGTTGTCCTAGGTAGTTTTGTGTGTGTAGAATCATTCAATATAATTAGTAGTTCAGAGCATCCCATTGTCCTAGGATTACCTTGGTCTGAACTACATAATCCAGACATAGATTGGAGAATAAGAGAAGTCTGATATCGACAACCCCAAGAATCTACTCATCGAGTTTCGACCATTTCACTACGTCAACTACGCGAAGAAGGACACAAGGAGGCAATGTTCCTATTTGCCATATCAGTACATCCTTCCAGCAATATTAAGGAGGAATCCTTAGTGCAACTTCTGGCAAAATATCATCGTTATGCCGACGTATTTGACAAGGTAAAAGTCAGTACTCTTCCTCATCATTGTCCCTACGATTGTCCCATCGATTTACAACCAGGAGCAGAGCCACCATGGGGACCAATCTACAACTTGTCACCCACCGAGTTAGAAGTCCTTCGAGCCTACATAGAGGAGAACTTGGCAAACGGGTTTATTCGTCATTCGAAATCTCCGGCCGGAGCACCCATCTTCTTTGTCAAGAAGAAAGATGGCTCACTTCAGTCTTTTAGAGCGAGTTAATGGTGCCAATTTTTTTACAAAAATTGATCTACGAGGAGCGTATAACCTCGTGCGGATCCGACCGGGAGTTGAATGGAAGACCGCCTTTCGCATGCGGTATGGAAATTTCGAATATATTGTTATGCCGTTCGGTCTAACCAATGCACCCGCAGTCTTCAAACACATGGCAAATGATATATTTAGAGACCTCTTGGATATCTGTTTGATCATCTATCTGGATGATCTATTGATTTATTCGAAGACCCGGGAAGAGCACGATTCTCATGTACTATTAGTACTAAACTGACTCCGCCGGAATGGTCTTTATGCCAAGCTAGAAAATTGTAGCTTTGACTACAAGCAAGTGGAATTTCTAGGCTATGTTATCTCCTCAAAGGGCATCTCCATGGATCCAGCTAAAGTCCAAACTGTGCTAGAGTGGCAAATTCCACGGTCAGTACGAGATGTACAATGTTTTCTAGGTTTTGTTAACTTTTACCGCAAGTTTATACAGGATTACTCGAAGACTATTTTACCTCTCACACAACTTACGAAGAAGGGATAAGCATTTCTTTGGTCCAATGAAGTAGACATGGCTTTTCGGCATCTTAAGAAAGCCTTTACATCAGCACCTATTCTAGCTCATGTGGATACAAGCAAACCATTCATCATGGAGGCCGACGGATCAGATTTCGCCCTCGGTAGCATCCTTTCTCAACAATGAGATAAAGAAGAGTTACATCCTGTGGCTTTCCATTCGCGCAAATTCGATGGTGCGGAAATCAACTACGGAATACATGACAAGGAGTTATTAGCCATCGTGGATTCATTTGTGCAATGGTGGCATATTTTGGAGGGCTCTCCACATCAGGTCATCGTCTTCAATGATCACAAGAATCTTTCTTATTTCTAGAACGCTCGTGTGCTAAATCGACGGCAAGCTAGGTGGGCTCAATTCCTCACATGTTTTGATTTTAAAATCACATATCGACCGGGGAAGCAGCAAGGAAAGGCAGATGTACTATCACGGTGTTCATATCTTGCACCTCATCTTGGTGATCCAACGTTCGATAATCAAAAGCATGTAATCTTGGGACCAACACGATAGCACACAACGCAGATTTTTCACACCCCAATGGATTCCCAGATTACCGACACCATACATGCGAACTTGAAGACGGACAATTTTTCTCAAGACATTCTAGCGCACATTGATACCTCTCGAGCACCCTACTCCCAGTCTCAACAACCAGGTATGGACTACCGATAATTCGAATATCATGATGGTTTGTTATTCTTTAAAAAGATTGTATATGTCCCTAATTGCTCCTGTCGCCTTCAAATCGTCCAAAGTTGTCACGACACCCATATGGCGAGACATTTCGGTAGCATTAAGACGTTAGATCTAGTTCAACAATCCTTTTGGTGGCCCCATATGCGACATTTTATCGATGACTACGTTCGGACCTATGATGCTTGCTGCCGACCAAAGATGCCACGACACCATCCATATGGCCTGTTGGAACCCTTACCAATTCCAAGTAAGCCGTGGTAGTCTATTTGTCTTGACTTTATCACAAATCTGACAGTCTCGAAGGGGTTCGATGCTATCTTAACCGTCGTCGATCGATATACGAAGATGGCACATTTTGTGCCCTGTACTAAGGCCATCACTAGCGAGGAAACCGCAGCCCTTGTCATGCGTGAGGTATTTCGGCATCATGGCCTCCCAGACAGTATCATCAGTGACCGAGGACCACAATTCGTCTCCAAAGTTTGGCAGCATCTCTTCAAGATGCTCAAGGTCTCTTGCAACCTCTCCTCCGGCTACCATCCTCAGACCGATGGGTAGGCGGAACGAACAAACCAAACACTGGAGCAATATCTCCGGTGTTTCTTGAGTTATCAACAAGACGATTGGGCCGATATTCTCCACTTTGTGGAGTTTGCGTATAATAATGTTGTTCACTCCTCAACTCGAGTCTCCCCATTCTACGCTTATATCGGTTCTCATTCTCGTTGGTCGGTGATCGACACCCCGGAGCTACCTACCAATCCTCATGCCGAGGATAATTTGGAGAGAGTACGCAAGATCTAGATGGATCTCTCTACTCATCTTCGTCATGCTCAAGAGACACAGAAGACCTACGTGGATCGTCATCGGCTTCCCTCCTCTTTTGCTATCGGAGATCGAGTATGGCTTTTACGTCGTCACATCAAGACTACTCGACCGTGCGACAAGTTGGATTATCGACGACTCGGTCCTTTCCGTATTATCGGTAAGGTTAATGATGTCACATTCCGCCTTGATCTTCCTCCACATCCGGTCTTCCATAGTTCTCTTCTTGAACCTTATAAAGCAAACACTATTCCCGATCGTGTTACACCGCCGCCGCCCCTGCTTGAGTTAGACGCCGGCCCAAAGTATGAAGTTGCTACCATCCTGGACTCCAAATTTGTTCGCAACAAACTTTATTATTTGATCGATTGACTCGGCTATGGTCCGAGCAAACATACTTGGGAGCCCGTCGACCATGTCGCCAATACTCAGGATCTTCTTGTTGATTTTCACCGACAGTATCCCGACAAACCCGATCCTCAATTAGCGTCGACTCGTTCCAGTCGTCGTCTTAAGGGGGGGGATAGTGTCATGATATGGCAAGACTCGACCCTATGACCTTATGGTATATGGGTCAAGCTCTTAACCATCACACCATCTATTGTAATTTGTAAGATATGATTTTCATTTATGCTTTATTATAAGAAATTAATGTATATTCCAGATTTCTCTGGAACATTCTAGAAGCTTCAGGACCACTCCTGAGAGCACTATAAAAGGAGGCACAAGGCATTGTTTTGAAGCAAATTGGTTCAACGCCAGTCTTAAGCCTCTTAGCCACTTTGTACTTATCCTTCACATAATATATTAGTTGTTATCATCCTCTCTCTCTCTCTCTCATCCTTGCTATCTCTCTCTCCTCTTCTCTCTTTCTCTCTTAGGACTCTTACGCAGTCTTGTCCTCTTAGTACTAATAGTACTTCTCTTCTTTAGTACTAATTCTCTCTCTGCTTTAGTACTATTCCTGACACCAAGGAGTATTGGGTCATCGAACCAAAACAAGATGTGTGGTTGTGGTTGAGGCAAGTGTGGAATCATGGTTGCACCAGTCGATCGTATCCCTTTGCAACATTGGTTTGTGTTGTCGAATGTTTGTTCCCTGCTCTGTGTATTCGATTAGGTGGTGGTGAGGCCTCTGCTCGCATAGGAAGCCCGTGTGCTCTCGACTAGAGGCTCATCAGTCAATGTATTGTCGAGCTCGAAGCTCTGTTTTCCAGCTGACATGCCATTCTTGTATTCTCCTTTCTGTTAATCGATTGTTGTGTTGATGCATCCGTGCTCGTTTCCTGTGTTCTTCACTCCTCTTGTGTGTTGCGTCTGTGTTCGTGTTTGTCTGTTGCTTCCGAGGAGGTGATGTTTCTCTCCGCCTCCATTCTGTGTTTATTCATTGTGTTCAAAGCCTGTGTGCTTCATAGAGGCATCTGGCAACAAAGACAGTTGGAATTCTACCGGCTTCGCAGTAACTCATTCTGACTCCCCGGTCCAAGACCCCCATGGTTCTACATGTTCTGACTCATACTCGCGGATATAGGTGACAACATGATTTTCGAGTTCCAAGCACGGTGGGCTTGATTGAGGCCATAAAGCGACTTCTTTAGTCAGCATAGCCACAATGGGTTGATCTACTATCTCCAACTGAAAATCAAGGGGTTGGACCATAAATACCTGTTCTTCAAGGTGGCCTTGAAGAAACACATTTTTGACATCCATCTGATGAAGATGCCACCCCCTTGCCGCTACGACCGCCAACACCACATGGACAGTCATCATCTTCGCCACTGATGCGAAGGTCTCCTCGTAGTCGATGTTGTGGATCTGCACATATTCTTTGGCCACCAATCGGGCCTTGTACTGGTTGACCGAACCGTCGGCGTTATATTTTACCTTGTACACCCATTTGCAGCCGATCAATTTGCAATGTTGGGGAGGGTCAACCAAGTCCCATATCTTGTTGGCATCAAGTGTTTGCATTTCTTCCTCCATAGCTCATCGCCATTTGGCATCCTGTGATGCCTTCGCATACCTCTCTAGCACGCGGACTTCTGCCACTTTCGTCATGTACACATAGTGGTGTGCCATGTATTCATTGTAACCATACCGGATCACTAGGTTCTTGTGGCGAGTCGATCGATGTAATTGTCGAATACGGATCTCTAAAGGTCGTATTCACAAAGTTCCTTTGGACAGTCTAGGTTTAGGAAATCTTTGTAAATATGTTAGAAGGTAGTTGCCCTAGCCCTGTTCGATCCGACGGAATTCACTCCTCCATTGCCATCATTCTACACTCAGTTGTCGCCATTGTTCGGTCCTAGATTGTCAAAACTGTTCAATCAAACAGAGTTCACTCCTCCACTACCGCCATTCTACACGCAGTTGCTGCCACTATTCGGCCCTAGATTACCACCATTGTTCGGTCTTGGATTTGAATAACTATTCTGTCTATTGATTATCTTGTGTATTGTTGTGTATAATCTTGTGTACTGCGGAATATTTTTGTGTATTGTTGTTGCCCATAGCCATCTTTAATACGTGTCTTTTTTTCGGGAAAATTAGGGTTTAAACCCGTCAAGCCAAATGGAAGGGGAAGGAGGGTGTTTAGAATTACCCCTCAATGATCATCAGGATAGGGATGACGCTATCAAGTCACAACAAGTGATACAAAAGTATTGGGTAGAAAAAAAAAGAAAACATCGTCAATTGTTGAAGGATGCGAAAGCCACACTCACTAAAGGTAAAGATAGTATTGGTTGGGATATAGGTCTAAATATCACTGAGAATGGAAGTAATGAGACTACTATCATAGAGAAAAAGGTTGTAGACTATTTCAATGTTTAAACCAAGCACATCAGCAATGAAGACAACAAGGTAGTACTTTATGGAATATTAAATGATCCATCGATAAAGGAGTTAGTTGATTGTGATGGTCTTAATGCAAACATAACATATGTACTAGTAAATAATCTCCGTAATAGTTTCATATCCATGAGTAGGTCAGAAGATGATCTTGTCTTAAAAAGTTCTAGTCTAATGATGTTACTTAATAGTGATGTTGACGATATTAACATCAGTGTGATATCTAAGGTAATTGGTGTTAGTAGAAAAAGTGTGTGCAATACATTGAACCGGATAGTCTCCTCAAGTGAAGGAACTAGTTTGCTAAAGCTAACAACAAGATGTAAGCCAATGACACCCATAACATCATAAATCAAGAATATAATCACAATATTTTGGACTAATGAGAGTAGGGTTTCACCCAATAAGAAGGACTTATGCAGGAAATGTGTTGGAAGGAATCAATATGAGGAGCATCCCATTCATCTTCTTGATGTATCTCCGATATTTACATTTATCTCAACATTTGTTTTGACTTTTGAGCTTAGTTAGTTAGCTTATTAGCTACCTCTGAATATGACCATACCCGAATGGCTAATTACCTACCTTAGAATATGACCATAGCTAATTAGCTACCAATAATAGCTAATTAGCTACCAAAATAGCTAATTAGCTCCCTAAGTATATCGAACATAGCTATTTAGCTACCAGAATAACTAATTAGGTACCATTCATAGCTATTTAGCTACCACAATAACTAATTAGTTGCCTATAACAATAGCTAATTAGCTACTAGAGTAGCTAATTAGTTGCTTATGACTAGCTAATTAGCTACCAGAATTGCTAATCCCCTACTGGAATAGCTACTGTATTAAACTATGGTAGTAGCTAATTAGCTAAAGTATAGTAGTAGCTAATTAGCTACCACTTAGTTAATTAGCTACTCAGCTGAAGTATGGTAGTAGCTAATTAGCTAAGTGTTAGCTAACTAGCGACTCGGCTAAAGTATGGTAGCAACTAATTAGCCACTATAACTAAAGTATGGTAGTAGCTAATTAGTTAACACTTAACTAATTAGCTACTCAACTAAAGTATGGTAGTAGCTAATTAGCTACCACTTAGCTAATTAGCTACTCAACTGAAGTATGGTAGTAGCTAATTAGCTACCAATTAGCTAATTAGTGACTCAGCTAAAGTATGGTAGTAGCTAATTACCCACTATAACTAAAGTATGGTAGTAGCTAATTAGCTACCACTTAGCTAATTAGCTTACTGTTGTGAACCTCAAATTTACATGATGTTTCCAATATTTCATGGCTTTTCACATCATTGCCTAATTCATTACCATCTTCCAAAAGAATAGGGTGGAGCTGATCTGAAGGAGATGTGATAGCATGACTCTTACTTTCAGCCACGTTGGCAACTATCTCCTCATCGGTTGCAGCGTCATCAACACCAGACATCTCATGCACCCTCCTTAATCCACAAGATTCTACAACAACACGGTTGCTAATTAGCTACATCTTAGCTAACTAGTTATTCTTCTAGACTATGATAGTAGCTAATTAGCTACTTCGCTTAGGTATGGTACTAGCTAATTAGCCACTATAACTAAAGTATGGTAGTAGCTAATTAGCTGCCACTTAGCTAATTAGCTACTATACTAAACTATGGTAGTAGCTAATTAGATACCACTTAGCTAATTAGCTACTATACTAAACTATATTAGTAGCTAATTAGGTACCACTTAGCTACTCAGCTAAGGTATGGTAATCACTAATTAGCTACCACTTAGTTAATTAGCTACTGTACTAAACTATGGTAGTAGCTAATTAGCTACTCAACTAAAGTATGGTAGTTGCAAATTAGCTACCACTTACCTAATTAGCTACCGTACTAAACTATGGTAGTAGCTAATTAGCTACAACTTAGCTAATTAGCTACTATACTAAACTATTGTAATAGCTAATTAGCTACCATTTAGCTAATTAGCTACTGTATTAAACTATGGTAGTAGCTTATTAGCTACCACTTAGCCACTTAGCTACCACTTAACTAATTAGCTACCACTTAGCTAATTAGCTATTGTACTAAACTATGGTAGTAGATAATTAGCTTCCACTTAGCTAATTAGCTACTCAACTGAAGTATGGTGGTAGCTAATTAGCTACTGTACTAAACTATGATAGTAGCTAATTAGCTACCACTTAGCTAATTAGCTACTCAACTAAAATATGGTAGTAGCTAATTAGCTACCACTTAGCTAATTAGCTACTGTACTAAACTATGGTAGTAGCTAATTAGTTACTAAGCTAAAGTATTGTAGTAGCTAATTAGCTACCACTTAACTAATTAGTTACTCAACTAAACTGTGGTAGTAGATAATTAGCTACTATAGTCAACTATTGTAGTAGCTAATTAGTTACTTAGTTACTCAATTAAACTATGGTAGTAGCTAATTAGCTACCATTTAGCTAATTAGCTATTGTACCAAACTATGGTAGTAGCTAATTGGCTACCACTTAGCTAATTAGCTACTCAGCTAAAGTATGGTGGTAGCTAATTACCTACCACTTAGCTAATTAACTACATGTTAGGTAATTAGCTACTACACTACAACCATAATAGCTAAATAGTTTCCACACTTTATACAGCTTACCTAATTAGCTACACAATGGTCACAAGCAACAATTTTACCTGTGTGTTTTCGCCACTCATCTAGGAGAGTTGTACTACAATCCCCCAAACAGAATGCAGCAATGTGACAGGCATATTGAAAACAAACGATATGGTATGTGTGATGGCATGGTTGTAGGTGAACCAATAGAGTAGCAGATTTGTCCTCTACACGTAATCCACAAGCGATGCAACGTGCTTGAACAATCAATATATCGTTTCCTGGTTCTCCTTCATTTCGTAAGGGAGCAAGAATGTTCAGGTCCAATTCTTGTCTGCTCCTTACCATCCCCTCCGCAAAATGTAGCGGCTTCTTAAGGCAGCGAACTACCTGTTCTTGACAGGAGTATTGTTCCTTCAACGCAGCTGAGAAATTTACCGACTAATTATTCCTTAATGAGGAAAATACAACAAGAAACAAGAATCATTAACTTACTTGTAGCTTTTCCAAATTGTAATCAGCGACAGTATTTACACCTAGAAGGTCCAGGTTCATTGAAAGAACTTGGATCTTTATCTGTAGTTGAATTTTCCGTTGGGGATCCAGCGACCCCTCAATTTCAAGTTCATATTGAGCAACCTATTCCAGATAATGCCTTAGTAGCACATTTTCATGTACAAGTTATTTATAACATATTACATACTAGCAAAACAATAGGTACCTTAATCTTATTTCTGATTGTTGTAACTACCAAAGTGACTTTGCTCTCCATCGCAGCAGCCAATGTTGCATTCTCTAAATCAATCTTAAAAAACTCCAATGTCTCACAGGCTTCATGGACATTTTTTAGCATATAGTTAATCAATGTCTCACCTGTATCATTGACATTGGCTTTCATTGTGTGTCGGTGTGGCATATACTTGGGGGTTTGTTGGGAGTCGGCAATTGCATCATCAACTGCCATGCTCCAAAATCTTGCCATTTTTTGTTGCAAGCTCCCCATCTTTCGACATCTTTCTACTGATGCCTCACCATAAATTTCCCAAGCTACCCTGTGCATTTCAGAGATTCCTTCGTTGTTTTGCAATACTCGTATGCAAAAGCTCTGGCAAATGAAACGGACAACTCGTTGTTGACCGGGATCTCTTTATGTACTTTCTGGTGCAGTCTCATGCAGTCGTACAGGTCTAGTCGTACATGCTTGAGCTTGACCTTGCCTTTCACTCTAGGAACTTTATATATTGACATCCAGTCTACATCACTAATCAATCTATTTGTTAGAACAGCAGGGTTAATACCCTCGAGCGACAGATCATATACGTTGTGAAAGTCCTCCTTTGTCTTGCAAAATTTTGCGAAGTTCAGCACTTTTTTAATGTGAATTTGGTGCAAAATTACAACACTTTGAGACAGTAATCTGAAATTTGTAATCTGTCCTTTTCAACATGTATCAGAAATCAACCACTTAAAAAATCAAAAACCCTAATCAAAATTTGTCATGAGAATTGGTGCAAAATTACAACACATTGCGACAGTAATCAGAAATTTGTAACCAGAAACTTGTAATATGAAATTTGTAATCAGACACCCTAAACCATTTAAGGGAAACACAAACCCTAATCATCACTAAAGGCAGAAATCAACCGTACTATGAAATTCTGTCAATCAGAAACACACCTGCTACCCCGATCTTCGAGACATCCTTGTTTGGGACTCCAACGACTTCGCCCTATTTGATTTTTGGGAAAGATGAACAGGAACCAAAGTTACAAACAGTTATCAAAATGGAATAAATAAATAAATTTAATATGTAACTGATACATACCTGGACAAGGATCAACTTGCTCGTGTGTTGTAGCTCTGAAGGTGCAATGTCGATCTCAGAGTTTTTGTGCTGCTGCGGGGGCTTCGTCTGTGTTCATGCTCAGAGTATTCCATCTATTTGGAGTTTGAACTCGAACTCAGGATTATCAAGAATTTAATAACATTCAAGTCGACCTTAGATGATGGCACTATTGCCCATGTTCCACTCTGTTAGAAACCAAAGTTCAAATATTTGAGTATTCTCATAAATTAAATGACATGTATTTAACTAATAAAACATAAAATTTCGTAAACCATCCTTATGATTTTCCCACAAAAAACTAGTTAAACAAATAGCTAATTAGTTGTGGCCATTTTAGCAGCTATTTAGTTATAATAGTGTTTCCACTCACATGCTTTTACCCTTAGATGATCTGTTGACTTACTCTAAAACACAGAAGGAGCATGATATACATGTCCAGAAAGTACTTCAATGCTTAAGAAAGTATGGTTTGTATGTCAAATTTGAGAAGTGCGGTTTTGACAATGACCAAGTCGAATTCTTGGGTTATACTATTTCATCCAAGGGTATCTTCATGGATCTAGCAAAAGTCAAAACAATAATTGAATGGCAACCCCCACGTTTTGTTCGAGACGTCCAATGTTTCCTCAGATTTGCTAACTTCTATTGCAAATTCATATGGAATTATTCAAAGATCGTGTTGCCTCTCACCCAACTCACCAAGAAAAACGAAGCGTTTGTTTGGACTATTCAAGGGAAAGTTGATGCTCTCTCTTGACATTCATATCTCGCACCTTGACCTGGAGATCCGGCCTTCGACAATCAAAAGCAAATTTGCTTAGGACCATGAAAGCTACAAGGAACAATGGTTTATGCCATGCCACTTGATTCAAACCTTGTTGATATTATTTGGCAACAATTTCACCCTGACAATTTCACTAAGGATATCTTAGCCCACATTAGTCCAAGCCATGCATCTTGCTCCACATTGCAAGGGTCATCTCAACACTATCAAGAATTCAAGTGGCAAGATGCACTCTTGTTTTTAGTAACACTTTTATTACTAGTGGGAAACCTCAAAGTGAGGTGAACAACCACAAAGAATAAAGAAAAATATACAAGTGCCGATTCGACACTAAAGAGCTTAAAATCACTCAAAGTAAAGATTGTAAATTTGTAGTGTGATGTCTCTAAGTTGCAGACAATCAAATAGAGATTGCCTGAGGGATTGCTTAAAAAAGCTAACTTCATGCAGTTGGTCTCAATCAAAGACCTTATTATTGCGGGCTTTCCAAATGCTCCATAGTGCCCAAAATCGTGTCCATTGGAGAAAATAGGCATTGTTGGATAGGGCGCATGGAATTTTTCCAAATAGCCAAAAGTATTTACCAAACCTTTAGCTAGGAAATCTATGATAAAGAGATGCACTTAGTCTTTGTACAAATGTTGTAGTGAATGAGCAAGTCCATAATATGTGTGGGACCGTTTCCAATCGTCCACCACATCTTGCACAATGTCGTGAGGCTATCGATCTCTTTTGAAGATTCGACCCAGACGGGAGCACACCCTGTTGCTTAAGTGGAAGACTAGAGCTCCACAAGCTTGTAAGCCTGTTTTTCCATCAAGACTGCATTTTGTGTAGGTTCCATAATGCATTTGCATGTTCGTGAAACCATGGGACAGGTTGCAACATCATATACACTGAATGTGTTGTAATGTTATGCATTGGAATAACAATTTTCCTTTTTTTGTAACATCCAATCTTGAATCCTGCCATCTCCATTTAGAGGTGGCACAGGTACCAAGGAAAGTACCAACTTTGTGACTTGATTCTAGATAACACGATGATGTGGCCCAAGACTATAACGAAATGTCATGTCATTGAAGTGCAATAAGTGACCTTGGTCATTTACCACATCTGCAATTGATTTCAACCCCTTCTTTGCTAAAAAATAAGCTTTCTTAGGCTCTTGTTCAGATAGTGATTGTGGGAATATAGCACTCCAATGTAAGCTTTCGAGGCGTAAAGAGTTCCCTGATTCTGAATTCCTACCTCTCCATTTTATGTGGTGCAATACTTCCTTCTAGTGCTTTAGAAGCTTTGAGCTAAACGGACAACCTTTGATGTGACTGTCGAGCTTTCCAAACACTACATCCCAATGGTTAGTATCCCATGAACCAAACGACTTCGTTTTCAAATGATCAAACATATCAGATAGCATTTTTGTCCAAGGCAATGTTTTTTCAGCAAAATTTGGCAATAAAGTAGCTTTTCTAGGCAACATATGCAAATTCAAATTAAGAATATTTAGCCCTCCACTCAATCGTGGAGTGCATATCTTCTCTAGTGATAGGAGTCCACCTTTATGCGATTGCTTAGAGCACCAAAAACTGTTTATGATTTCCGAGTTAATCTTTTGTATCATGTGTTTCTGCCAATCAATCATAATTAAGTAATACTGCATGTAAGCCATAAATATAGATTGCACTATCTGCTATCTGACATGGAGTGGCCATGTTGCAATCTTCCAATAGCCGCTTTTGTCTCACTTTTTGCAGAACCCATTCAACCTTTCTTTTCCCTGTTGCATTCCATCCCAATGGATAGCCAAGATGTCTAACCATTTCATTTGGGCTAACAACTTGACCTGGCCACAAAAGTTGATCCCAAGGTCGCACGAAACCCTAGTGTTGAGCATCACCTTCATTGACTACATCGAATCTAGTTAGAGTTATCTTCACATCTTCAGACAACTCAAGCACAACATAAGACCAATGCAGATCACTATCATCTTAAGTCTCCTTTTAAGCTTGGGACTGAGTATGGTTGCTTCAACGTCACATCAAGACTACCCGACCATGTGTGAAGCTCGATTATCTGTGCTTAGGTCCTTTTCTCATCACAACGCGGATTAATGATGCAACATTTCGTCTTAATCTTCCAGCACACATGCATATTCACCCAGTCTTTCATAGCTCTCTTTTGGAACATTGTTGCACCTCTTCCATTCCTAATCACGTCGTGCCACCTCCGCCTTCTGTCGAACTTGTTAAGGGCCCCGAATATGAGGTTGCTGCTATTCTTGATTCTAAGATTGTGCACAATAAGCTCTATTATTTGGTTGATTGGGTAGGCTATCCTCCAAGTGATTGCACTTGGGAACCCGTCAATAATGTTTCTAATGCTCAAGTTCTTGTCGACAACTTCCATCGTCGTTATCCAAACAAACCGATCCCTACATTGTTAATGCTGACTTCCACTCGTCGTTCTCGAAGAGGAGATAGTGTCATGAATACATAAACATCATGGCTTCACCTGGGCTTGAACCCAAAACCTTGTAAGACATAATCAATAACCCAACCCTTAGGATAACCTATGGTCATATAAAATGATAAAAGCTAATTTTTGTAATATATTGATTATTGTAAATACTTTGGAACATTCTAGAATATCCTAGAACATCTTAGAATACTCTAGGTGTAGAACATTCTAGAACATTATGGAAATCTTTAGGCTATTCTATAGGAACCTATAAATATAGACATACAATTATTCTCAAATCAATTCGAATCAACACTAGACTTTAGCTCTCATTGCATATCTTGTATCCATTCTCTTTCTCTTTCTATCTTAATACACCCATTCTTCTCTTATCATTTCGTCCTTTTCTTCTCGTATTCTCTTTTATCCTTCTTTCATCGCTTTATCTTTTATTATTGGTTCTGACACGATGAAGCATCTGAGGTGTGTGAACCGGACCTGCATCATCCCTTGGTCAACAATCTATCTGACCGACACCAAGTTCTTGGTGATTGTCAGAACATGCAGGACCTTCATTAGTCTCCCCTTCTGTCCGACATGGCTCAGGGGGACATCATCGACATGCTCGATGGGATGTGAGGTGTCGTCACTGGTTTCGACAACCCCCGGTTGTTCTGGTTTCTCCAAATATGAGAACTACTCTTCGTGGCTCGTCATGTGGTTTGACGCTCTAGAATCAACATACCACACCTCGTTTGGTTTTGAGGTGCTTGTCTTCATCGAGTTACCCTTGTGCTTCATCACAAAGGTCAGGTCCTTTCCGGCTCCTTCCGAGACTTTGGCGTAGTGTGATCGTTCTTGATTTCCTTCTTCGGCTCTACTCGATCCGGATTTATCTAAATCAACCTTCTTTTTCCAGCACTCACTTTCTCTGTGGGCTTTCCGGTCACAATACAAACATTCCATTTCAACCTTCCCTTGCTAGTTTCCGGTGCTGCCATGACTCCCCCTACTTGTGGAGGGTCTGAAACTGTTGTCGGCATGTTGATTATGCCTCTGATTCTGCTCTTGTCAGCCGCCACCATTGCGTGCCGATCTGCCTTCGTGTACAACATCCAGTTGTCTGAATGTGTGCTCATTGACACACCTGTGTGGTTCTCTTCGACCATAAGCATCGATTGCAGGTCAAAAAATGATGGTGGCTTCTCCCTTGTGTAGATAGCCATCCGGGTCGACCCGTACCTCTGAGCTAGACCACCGAGGCAAATCTATACCATTTTTTCCTTGTCCAAAGTCATATTGATGGACCCCAAGGCGTCGCAGATTTCCTTGATTTTGGTGGTGTAGTCAATCACCGTCATATCCCTCTATCAGATATTGTTGAGCTCTTTTCAAAGCTGCAACTTACGGGCCATTGTACTTGCGACGAAAATCTTCTTCAGATTTTCCCAGGCCTCCTTCAGCGTCTTTGCATCTCAAATGTAGTCAAGCATCTGGTTGTGCACACAAGACATAAGGTATTACAAGAATCTACTTGACACCTGCTCCCACGCCATAAAATCCTTGAGTGCCGGTTCTAGTGCTACTTCTTTTTCTCCCTGGATGTGTTGTCCGTCGATGTTGTCTGCCGGACCTAACACTTAGACGAGTAGAATATATTATTAGAAGCGTTAAAGAAACGCATGTAACGGTTCACGCTAGGAGCGTAACGGACTAAAAGCCCTGTGTATATAAAGGGCGGAAATCTTCTGTAAAGGGCTAGCAGGTATTTTAGGGAGCTACCTTTTGTAATACAATACTATCTTCTCTGATTCTCGTGTATGTGTCAGTCTTCTACTGCTTCGTTGTAGTATTCGGTTGGTAATTGTGGGCTAGTAAGTGTAGGGTAAGTGTGTATATGAGATCACGCACTGGTGAGCTTCGGTTGTAGCTATCTCCCTTCACATCCAAACAATAAGCTCTGCTTTGTAAGCCTGTTACGCTTCGCGCACCTACATATCTATTCCTTGCACCGGAATCACCTTGAAGTCTACCTCGAAGGACTGAGAGTAGACAGTGTTCCTAATCAGTAACAGGATGTAACTCCAGTAACCATGCCAGAGTAGGTACTGGTGCATCTTGTACTCCCAAGACGCGTAGTTGCTTCTGTCCAACTTCTCGGTCGGAAGAGCACCACCCATTCCTTTGTCCATTTTCTTCTTGTTTGTTCTTTTTTGGAGATTAGGGTTTTTTTGTATTGAACGCTTGTCGGCAGCAGTGGATTCTCAACCATCGCGCTCTGATACCATGTAAAGTTTCAAGTGTGGAAGCTAAATAGAACAGAATCGGCTCAGCCGGAAAGCAACAGAGAGAAAAACTGAGAAAACAACGGAGATGAATAGTACGTGGGAGAGACAGAGAGAGCAGAAGACTGAAAAAATCTAATTCGAAATAATATTTCTTTGTACATACAAATGTGCTTAGAGAGCACTTTTATACAAGTTCACAAAGGACAGTCAGAAGTATTGACGAGTAATTCAATGCTCATAACTGAGCTACTGACACTAACTCCTAAAAACATAATTGTCTACTAGGCTAGGAGCGTAGTCCTCTAACGGCCTATTGGCTCCCTGTGGATCTGGCTCACCGATCTGGGCCTAGCCGATTGGTCTTCATCCGATCCGGCCCATGTTGAGCTTGCTTCTCAACAGTATTCAATTTTGGTAAACTTCATCACAAACTTTCATTGATAATTAGGTTAGGACATTATATTAGTAGTAGTCAATTGGTTTATGAAGATAATTTACTTCATTCCGTGTTCTAAAGCCATCTTAGGGATAAAAACAACACATTTTCTATTGACAAATGTGGTAAAACTACATGGTCTTCTAGATGATATTTATTGGACTAAGGGGCACAATTCATTTCATGCTCTAAAAAGAATCTTTTTCAAATTCTCGAACTTCAACCACACTATTATCTGCATTTCATCACCATGGTGATGGAAACACAAAATTGATAAATTAGGTTCTAGAACAATACAATACCTTTGTTATATGGTGATTTCTCAATAGAATGACTGGTTCAAATTCGTACCACTTGCTGAATTTTCCTTTAACACTGTACTCTCTTAAATAAACAAAGACCCTTCTATGCTAATTATGGTTTACATCCATGATTTGGTGTGGTATTCCCCCTAGCTCAACAAATCCCTTAGTGGAAGAACACGCGTATATCTTGAAATGTTGCTTGAGCTTACCCATGCCCAAGGAAAGCACAACTCCTGTTTCAAGTTTGGCTTTTATGTCATCACATTGCAATGACATATCTTTATGCCTTGAAGTTTGAATACAAACATTTGGGCCCTTTCGGCATCGTGGACAAAATTGATCAAGTACCTTTCTGAATAGCCCTTCTAGAACATTTATGAATCCATGATTTCTTCCAAATGTTGCTTTTGGAGCCATACTATGCATCCACACTTCATCATCAAGAACATATTCGACCATTCCATATGGATTTCTGAATTTGAGATGATCACAAGGTTTAAGCAATCCTAGATTCAAAGAAGATGTACCGTTAACTCTGGTGCTTAGATGTGGAATTGGTGGCCTTCACATAGGCTAATATATCCTTAATGAGGTCATATTGAGATGTGTCCGCCCTTTTGCAACTAACTTAACTTGTGTGGTAGGGTTAAGGCATTGACACATCAACTTGTTTATGACATTGGCCTCTATCAATGATGACATCTAGAATGTCATAGCGATTCATATGTAGTCTGATGACCACATAATGCTCACCTTTATGATGGTGATCATCCATCATTGGTGGCATTCTCCACCACAAAAGGTGGCATGCCCCATGTTGTCCAAAACCATTAGTTATTATTGAGAATGACGTTCTTACACTATCATCCGCTTCAATTGGTGATATCATGTATTACCATTATCACTTGTGTGTTTAGGTGGTGATAGTCTTCCTATTGCTACCTTCGTGACACTTCATTGTTGTTATCGCCACTGTCATGTGATTGAATGTGTGACCCTATTGGCAATCAACATTTGACATCGTGACCATATATGTCATCTCTGTTCAAAGTAGTGAGTTAGTTAGTTATATTTATGTGTGGTACGTGCGCCATCCTTGCAACGTGAGGATGGCCATTACATTCACAACTTGTTTTGTACGTCTCAAGAGGGGCAACAAAACGGTGGAAAAAGCATGTACAAAAAAAACCACGATCTTGTCAACAAGTCATTCCTTAATGCTTTCACACATTTGATCATGGGGAACATGACATGATACACAGACACGAGGTTCACACCTCTCTAGCGCTTTTGAATCTTTGTTTCGAAAGGACTTCTCACCCAAGTTGGAGCAAGAATCATAACTGGGCAACACGTGGGTCCATATCCCATGGATGGCCACTCCTTTTAAAGCTCAAAGGTAAAGCGGGGGTTTTTTTTTTCCATTCATAGTTCAGATCATGGCATACAAACAAACGAAGATCTGAGCCGAGAATCCACAAGACAGGCGTTGGGGACAAGAATGATACGCTCATGACATGACAATCTGCATGCTCTAACACATGTACGAGAATGAGAACGAGAACGAGAACGAGAACGGGCGGGGGCACACATTCATATGACATGGTGGTGTGATTTCTTTCTGTATTTCCCAGAGTCTTGTGCTTGTGCATGGTGTGGCACACTTAACTACCATGCATGCACAAGTTCATTTGATTTAATATATTATCATCAAACGAATATCCTTATTTGTTTTTATTCATTTATCATCAATCCTTTGGCTCCTTCTTCTTCTTCTTCTTCTTCTTCTTCTTCTTCTTTGAACCCAACAAATAAAGAGAGAAGAAAATCCAATGAATTAATTAATTGTATTTAGTATCACTTGCATCTTCTGCATCTTCTTCTGCATCTTCAGGATCCTGATTCCCCTCCCCCCCCCTCCCCAAACATAACCAAACTAAATAATTAAATCCATGTGGGTTTGCCATCACTATACAGATTATATGTTGATGATGATCTCTTCACTGCCCACACAAAATGCTTGTGTTTCATCGTGTTGGGCGATCAGAACTCACCCTAAATTTAGAGTTTCTTTCATTTCTTCTCTGCAGACGAAGAAGACATATGTGAAAAGATTCGATCTCCTATCTCTGAGAGCCACGGCGAACGGAATCAGTGTAGATGATCTCCATCCGAAAGTGGATATTGTTAATGGATCTGAGAGCACTAGCTATACTTCTCCGGTGAGCATTTTCTGTCTTTCCATACATATAATAAATATTGTCTACTTTCTTATTTTGGGTTTTCGGATTTTTTTCCCCCTCTTTGTGACTATCTCCTTTAGACCTCTTCTCTTAGCATTTTCTGTCTTCCTCTACATATAAACCAAGTTTTTATGCACGAAAAATAAATAGAAGCGACTAAAGAATCCTGTTATTTATACATATAAGATGCTTAAGCCAGTTAGATTGTAATTCTCTCGGTCTCTCTCCAGCATGGGATGATCCAAAATGGAGAAACTGCTGAAGTGAAGGAAACACCTGTGATGGTGGGAGATAATGGTCTTTTTATGTGAATGAAAAAGATGGTGAGGTTCTCTTCCACAACGCGGGGGTCTATGTGCATGACAAAATTGCTATTGCCTGATTCATTTTAACCCCTTTGCAGTGTCTTGGTTGAGATCCCACTTGTGTAGCCTGCGATTGACTCGTAGCATGAGTAACAGCAATGAGGCTAAATAAATATGTGAAAATTGACCTCTTTAAATAAGTGCAATGTCTTTTGGATGCTATAATCCTCGTATTGTTTTCTAGGTAAAAAGATACATTATATGTCAGGTTTTAATGAGCCATGTTGAGTATGCTTCTAGTCTTAAGGAAGATAAACTAGATTTTCAAACCATATTGAGGTTTCCCATTATTGATCTAATAATAAGATAATAAGTGCAAAAGTGGGCGTGTGGTAGGAATCAGAGAAAATGACATTGATGCTCTTGTATCAAAAGATCTATATCTCAAAAGGCAGATATGAAACAAGTTTCTATATTTGTTTATTGTTGTGAATATGGAAAGTTTCACACCTAAGATGGTGCCCACAAAATATTCCGGTGAGACATTTGAGGAATCGAGTACACTGGATAATGAAAAGGTGCATGTTTGGACTCTAGAATAGAGGGGGTCAGTTTTGACAAATTTGGTGGATTTTGGGAAGGTAACAAATAAAAAATTACATCATTCTGGAATTACTGAACAACTATTTCGTTTCAGAAAGATTGAATGATGGTATAGGAACTACTGGTTGAAGGATGAGTGGAGATCTAGATCTGCTTGAACAATTTTTTTTTTTAAACTCAAATGGTAAAATTGAGGGAGTAGATCTGGAGGATGTAATTGGCATGGTGCCTCCCAGTGATATAGTTTTGCTTCAGCCATTGTATATAGCCCTCTATTATACTTTCCTCAGAATTAAAACCACTCAGTAATTCTGAGGGAGAGATAATATATCTAGAAGAAGAAAGAAAGACGTGGATGGTTCAGATTGATGAATCCCGGATCCTATTGTCAAATCAAGAGATAAGATTCTAGCATATAAAAGATGTTGTATATTTTACATAGTCACAGTGAAGACAGGCTAGAAGTTTTTGTCCAAGGTTACTTTCAGCAAAATCAGGGCAAAGTAAATAGTATAAGGTGAATGGGAGGGCTGGAAAGGAAATTCGAATGAGCTTGCAACACTTGCAGCAGAATTGTATGGGCTGGAGCAATCCATGGTGGTTTGGGTATTCAGATTTAGCTCTCAAAAGATCATTTTTCTGAACAAATTGGATAACAATTCAGACATTGGATTGTCTGGTTTAAAGTTGGAGTTAGATGAGCAGAACTAGGGCCAAGAAACTGAATGATGCATTCTTAATCGGTAGAGTATAGAGATGTGGTATCAATAATTCAATAGTTCAGTCACTTAAAATTCTCAATGCTTGAGTTGATGTATAAGAAAGGCTTGGGAGAATGGCTCAGTGAAGTCTTTCTGGCATTAATTTGATGCGTGGGAGGAAATGTTTGGCTTTTACAAAAAAGGAACATCATAAATCGTTTTCTGCAAGGGTTTAGATTTAGTGTCAATAGTCAGCTACAAATGATCCATGCCAATCATCTTTAGAAAGATGGAAGGCCAAAGTGTTTTGGAGGATCATCCTACTTCATTTTGACAGACGATGACTCTAATAGATGATGTGGGTATAATTCCTGAGAAAATGAATGTCAAAGACCAATCGAGTAGGAGAATTCCTCTAGGATCAGTTTGAGAAGTGTCATGCCAAGGAAGCACTTAAGGCAATACTGTTTATCTTACAAGAAATGATTATCACAAGAGGGTGCTTATGTGGCCGAAATGTTCCAATGGTTCTAATGCATGCGATCCTCATCAAAGTTTTCATATCCATCATTTTTTCCTGGTGTCTTCGGATCATCCATCAATTTGTTTGTATGTCTGGGTTCCAATTTTTTTCAGGATCAGATTAAACTTTGTTGCTTGTCAGTTAAAAACGACATGGCAGCACTAATCCTCTCTCATTGCTACCACATCTGGTCTTGTAGACTGGATCTCTTTTTTTTGTACACATAATATACGATTTTGTACATACCATTGCTTCATTAAAAAAACCATCAACAAGTAGCCACAATTTGATCTTCATTCTTGGGGAAATTTTAATTTTTTCTCATGTTGGCTTGTGTATTGTGGGAAAGCTATTTTTTCTTGTAAAGAAATATAAGCAGTTCATACTTGGAAGTTCAAAAACTCTAATTCTATTATTGTTGTCTTGGGAAATAAAAGTGTTATTTTCTCTTGACATTGAGATTTAGAAATACCCTGCAAAAGAAAATGTGATTCTATATCTTTAATTCAGGGTATTTCATAAAATTCATATGGATGAGGATTGAAACTGAATTTTCTTGATTTCAAATATTGTCTGCAAGGTCTGCAAGAATGAATAAAAAAACAGAGAGAGTGGTCATGTGTGGTGCATCTTTGTTACATGCTTAATTTGATTCATTCATGCTTATTTAAGTAGATTCAAAAGTGTGCTCGGCATTCAACACTCACATGAGAGTCTTTTGAAGGATTAGAGAGATGAGGACTGGGAAAAAGTCCTTAGATTGCAAGAATCTGGTGCCTTGGAAAATGTAAAAGTTGAAGGATGCAACAATGGAGGTCTGATAGTGCGGTTTGGATCAATTGCTGGATTTCTGCCCTTCTCTCAAATAGGAAGCAATCGGTCTCCAGAAGGTTGGTTTCCTGTATGTGCTTGTTTAGAGTGAGAGTTAGAATGAAAAACCATCTTATCTATGAGTAAAAACTTTTGCAAATATCAAATTTGGTAGACAAATTTTACCGCCCTAGAACAATGCTGTGTATACCCCAGTCTGATTCATGTTGGCCACATATACAGCATCATACCAGACCACAATGATATTACCATAGTCATCAAGGAGCAGGATCAGGGAATGGGAACAGAAACAGGCACAGGCACAGGCATGCCACACCACAAAGCAAAAAGTAGGGGAGTGGTATTATAAAATAGAATCTATGGAGTTTAGATGAGATGTATTATAAAATAGAATTTATGGGGTTTAGATCAGACCGCCTATCTTTTCTCAAAAGGCATGGAATGTAGTAGACAATGTACATAAAACATAGTTTGTGTTGGCATTTAAAAGGGATCTGAAATGTCAAAACTCTCATTAAAGATCATAGAAGCTCTGAAATTGAAGTAGCAAGCATAGACAAAAAGGGATAAGATAAAATCCTGTATAGCAAGCTTATACATAACAATATAAATATAAGCTAAGAGACTGTAACATTGACATGGGACTGATAATGAAGCTCCTTAATCATGAAGCATAGAAGATGTTGTAGCCTTAATGATTGTTGATGCTATAGTAGAATATGTTACGTTCGTCCAAAATGGGGGTGTGACCACGAAACAATGACTGCTCTCATAATACCCCTTCAGTTGTTTCAATTGCTGTCTAAGAATGCATCCATGCTTGCATTTGCATATTTAGTGAGAAACTCAAAATGTACACTCAAAAAAGACCAAATTTGATGTTTTTATCAATGGTAAGGAGATTTTGTTTTTAGTGAATGTCTGTGCACACAAACTCCATTATCTTGTTCCCAACAAGAGGTAACTGATTGACTAATAAGAATCTTCATCGGTTGTTGTTCTACTCCATGCCCAGGAATTAATTGTCAGTACTTGCACTCTGGTATGATGCTATGCATCCTACAATTAATTGGTCTAGTGTCATGGAAGTGTAAATTCTTTGGTCTATCGGCCACACATGTAATATAACGGAGTACAATGTTATTACATCAGGTTATTATAATATTGTTTAATCGTTTTGTACTACAGATAGCACTAAAAACATTGGTACCATTGCATATGCTATTTTCACAATTGCTGAATATTCTTTAGAAACTAATGATATATGCATGCTTTTCTAGGTCATAAATCTACACACACACTGACACTCCCTCTCCTTTCTCTCTCTGGTTGTTGGCTTGGTGGTTTACACTGTCACATCTATTGTAAAGGGCAAAAGGATAAAATAAATAATGGTAAAGTTTTGTGGTGTTGATCATACTTCGAATATTTTTCTGCAGATGGAAAGACCATTGCTGATGTGGGCAAGAGATTGATAGGGCAAACACTTCTAGTCAAAGTAAGTTCTTAGCTTTTATAGTTTACTTTTAAAATTTTGTTGAGAAAATATGAAGGCCTAACATTGTGTGACAGGTAATAGAAGCGAGCAAAGATGAGAAAAGATTAGTGGTTTCAGAGAAGAAAGCAATATGGCTCCAAAGTGTAAAACAGTTGAAAGAAGGGGATGTCTTCGAAGGAAAAGTGAACTATGTCACAGACTTTGGTGCTTTTGTAGACCTCCGTTTCCCAGATGGTTCGTATATATATAAGTATATGAATTCTACTACATCTTTCATTAAGTTTCTAAGTGGAAAAAATAACTATCTATTTTAGTACTAGAACAACTGCTCATGACATTGTCTAGCACTAGAACAACCATATATATATATGTATATGAATTCTATTACATCTTTCATCAAGTTTTTAAGTTTATAGTACTAGAACAACCGCTCGTGACATTGTCAAAAGCATACTGAATTTCTTTATTTAATTTTTTGGTATAGAAATTTCTTGAAAGATGTTTAACTTTTTTGGTTTAATTTTTTCTCCTTTGTTTTGCCCAACAATCAATCAAATACCTGTTTTTTTTCTTGATAGCTATCCATGATAACTTCTTTCAACTCACATTCTAACAAACTGTCTTGTGCATATACATATATATTTCTCTTGGATTCTCTTGTTAGGTTCATATCCAGTTACAGGTCTCGTCCATGTGTCTGAATTGTCTTGGGATCGGATCTATGATCCACGAGATGTCGTTCAAGAAGGTCAAAGTGTGCAAGTTAAAGTAACAGGCATAGATTTGTAAGTTCCCTTATTCAAATCATGTATTTTTGTCTAGACCGTTTATGTGTTTCATTTTTTATATGTTCCCAGCCCTGCTTGGAGTGTTGATTGAGATGGAATTCAATGAATCAAGTCTTTGTTAGAGTTCAGGCAGTCATGTCTCAATCTTGTTTTTAACTTGACTCTGAATTTGTACTGCAGGGATAGGATGAGATTAGCATTGTCGATCAAACAATTACAAACCGATCCGCTCTTAGAAACACTAGACACGCTCATGCCACAAGTAAAAATAAATAAATAATTTCATTTGTGTTTTGTGCCTATATATATATACAACAATATAAATCCAATGCAAAACTTGTTTTTCCATATTTTACTTTTCTGTTGTTATTTTGTGTTTTAAGCAAAACGATCATACCAGGAAGATCTGATTGATGGCGTGGTCAATAGTGAGGATGATAACAGCTTAAATGAGTCATTGCCAGGCTTAGATGAGATTTGCCAAGAACTACTCCAAGAAGATGGGTGCGTAAACAAATTTGTTGCTTTTAATCTTTTTGTTGGAAATTGATTTGTGTAGAACCAGTGGGATGCCTCTCAACTAGGATTTTGGTAATATTAATATAGACAAAAATGACATGTGAAAATGCAACAGGTATTTGAAAATGGAAAGATGATCAACATAACTATTGCATCAAAAAACTATTTGCCTTTGCAACAGTAAACTGAAAACCGAAATTGTCTACTCAATTATTAGTTGGAAATTTACATAAAAAATGTAGATAGATGAAACAAGATGGCAGGATTATGTCGTTCATAGTTGTATATAAAGTCTATTGTTCTTGGTTTATGTAAAGAACACATTAGGCATGAATGAATAACTGAAAAAGGATTTTATCTTAAAATTTGAAGGATTAAAATATGTTTCTTGGACTTTGACATGCTGACGAAGAATTTTCACATGTAACAGAAAGCCATAGAAACTCTCATTCAAAATGAACAAAGATAGACTAAGCAAGACAACCATTGAAAGAACGCATTAGACATAAATGAAAAACTGAAAAAAGGTTTTATCCTAAAATTTGAAGGATTAAAAGATGTTTCTTGCACTATTGACATGATGATAAAGAATTCACTTCTAAGAGAAAGCCATAGAAACACTCATTCAAAATGAACAATGATAGACTAAGCAAGACAACCATTGGTTAGCAATGACAGCATAAATAAAAATGAAATTGAAAGCTCAATAACCATTACAAGGTTGGTTTGAATTATATCTGTGTGACCATTGGGTAAAAACTGCGCTTCACACTCGTTTTTATGAATGTATATACAAAACCATTATTTCCTGCATTTATCATGCTCAATATGGGTGTGCATGATATTCACCTCATCTTCTCATACTTACACATGGCTAGGATTATCGAGGTTACCTTGGGGAGAAAGGCGATTGAAAAGCGTGTTGTTTCTCAAGATCTCGAGTTATGGTTATCGAACGTAAGCATTACATATTTTTGCAACTGTTACCTCTAAATGAGGTAAATGCATATATCGAGTCTATTTTTCATTATGAGCTCCAACTTTGATAACAGGCTCCTGGAGAACATGGAAGTTTCACTCTCTTAGCACGAGCTGGTCGTCAGGTTTGCGTTAAATTCAATATATGTTTTTGCAGTCCATAGGGCCTCTGGAAATCGCATCTTGGAATCATAAAATAACCTTTAAATTGTTATTGTAAAGGTACAAGAGGTTCAAGTAAAGACCACACTTGATAAAGAAGGTATGAAAGCAGCTGTACAACAAGTAACTGGAAGGGTTCCGTAGCCAATGCGAGTGGCACAACCCTTAGAAACTTGAATAATTAACTCATGACAACCCTAACCTCATCACCAAGCTCAATTGAGAGAAACTGGGCCTTGTGTTTGTTTGTATTATCAATATTCTACATATACACATTGTCAAGTTGTTTATAAATTTATTTTCCCCCCTAGTGAAAAGTAAGTACTCAACAATATAGAGCACAACTCAACATCAAATTACCACCCAAAAAGGAAATGTATGTTACATAATCGCATTACCTGTAGGACCTAATTGGAAATTACATCTTGAAAGATAATGTCAAAGAATACAAATGTACGATTAAAAAAAGGTTGAACTAAATTTCACATTACTACAAAAGATGAAACATATATTAACACTTTCAAGATGGTGAAATACCCTATGGCACCAAATGTAAGGGTGTAATAAGTAGTAGGCATGGTGGTGTGTGTGAAAATCGGAGGAGAGGGATTTAAGGCCCCATCAATCTCTCCTAAAATCAAGGCAAATATCCCTCTTTGAAAAGAGTAGAATATTTGGCCACTCATTTTGTAATAACCTCACCCTTTTCCACTATAAAAGGGGATGAGGAGGCACCATTGAGAGGTCGCCATTTTGTCGTTTTGAGGTAGATCGTTAGGGTTTCTTTTCTTCTTCTTCATCTTATCCTTATTTCGTTTTAGGGTTTTGGTTCTAGGTTCCCCTTTCTATCATTTTCTTTTCTCTTGATTAGGGTTTAGTTCTTCTTCGTATTCGGTTCGATTTTCTTCTAGTTGTGCTTGAGTCCGGCCTATATGGCCGTGATTGTAAATCATATCGTGGCTTTCATGCCTTATAATGGAGTTTGTTTGATGAACCTTGTCTTGGTCTAGTTCTTGTCGTGTTAATCCCTCGCACAGTATGCTTCCCCCTTTGTGCTCGGAAGCTCGTAAAGGTTAAGCTCCCATTCCCACTCTTTTACTCTCGAGTCCAATACCTCTGTGGTCCTGCCCAAGCCGACACGCATGCACGGATTTCCGTGACATCTTTGATGAACTTGATGTGAACGGACGGCAAGGGAGGACGAGGATGGAAGGAAAGACTTCACGGAAGTAATGGCGAGGATAGTAATAGATTTCGTAAGGAGAAAAGAAAGACGAGATGCGGCTCAATAAGCCATCAAGAGCGTGGTCAAACGAGTTGGCCGTTTCAACGGGGACGAGGTTCCAAATTTTTTGAGAGCTTAAAATGCCGAGATGACGAAGGGGGGCGTGGACAAAGCAACAAGGCTATAGTATTTTTGCTGGGTGGTGGCCATATTGATACACAAAGAGGTCCAAGAGCTTCGAGAAGCTCATGAGTCATGGGAGTCCTTTGAGGAAGCTCTATTGGAGGAATGCAGGTATGAGAGACCGAAGGGGAGAGGTCGGTGCGAGTTCAACCAATGGCGAAGACCCACCAAAGTGCAATGCAAGCATTCTTAGAGTTCGAGCGTCGTTTTGCATAACTCTCAGAGCCGGATCAAATATTGGTGGGGGTGGATAAGGTCCTATTATTCGTGAAGTTGATCAACTGGAAGGAAAGGATGGCCATTGGACTTGAACTCAAAGACGATGATGGAGCAAATGGCCTCACGGAGGATTGGACTGAAGTGGAGAGGGTATGTCGGTGAGTGCGACTTGCAATTGCTTGTCCTCGAATTCCTGTAGTAATTTTTTGATTGCCTCGCTATGGGTCTGGGTGAGAGAGGCGATTTGCTTTCTCAGGTCTTCTTGGAGCATTTGGACGCTGCTTTTGTCCAACTTGAAAAATCCATGACCCTCTTTTTGTCGATTGTCGTGGTCGGTCCAAAAAATTTGCAATTCGGTTGCTTGTGCCGACCACGTGTTCCAGCCTTTGGAGAGGGCATCGGTAACTAAGGAGTACAATCATTGCCGGTGTTTGAAGATTAGAGCTTTAATTCGTGTTTTGTCCATCTCACTCTTCACTCAGCATTCCTGCAAGTCTCTTTCAAATCTGGTGTGTTGAGCGTACATCTCCTCCATTTGAGCTCACATTGCATTGACTTGGACGGTGTAGTAAGCATGTTCAACCTTGAGTTGGTGTGCTAGCTCATGCTCTGCTTGTTCGATGGTGTGGAGTTCCTGACGATACCTTGCCATTTTGTCACGTTGTAGCCGATCATGGATTCAGAGGTCGAGCAACTACTGGTGAAATTTGTTGAATTTGGCCACCAATATGTCGTTCTCTGTCTCTAGTTTCTCGTATCTCTTCTGGGCATCCTGGAGGGCCTCCTTATGAGCGACGATTGTATCTTGCAGCGATTGTTGAAAGACGACTTCAACTATCTTTATGGCACCTGCCATTCAGTCGGTGTGAGCCCGCAAGATTGTGGTATGCTCTTCCTCTTTAGCATGCAGGGCCTGTTCCGTATTTTGTTGTTGCTTGTTTAGGCGTTCTGCTGCCTATGCCTCCTATGCTTCAGGGCTTTGGTGAACTGCCTCTTTTGCTTGCAAGGTTGTGTTGAATTGTGTTTGCAATTCAACCTCTCGATGTTGAGTTGTTTGGAGGGTTGTGTCGGGATCGTAATCGGCCACAACCAGTTCCTCGTATGTATGGACAAATTTGTGAACGTCCTCCCCGGTCCAAGACCCCGGTGGTCCCGCTCAAGCAAAGCACGATTGCGCATGAATATTCGTGACATCATTTGGTGAACCCGACAAGAAGAAAGGTAGGGGAGGATGAAGCTGGACGAAGAATATCTCATGGAGGCAATGTCAAAGACGATGATAGAATTTTCAAGAAAAGGGAAAAGACGAGATGCGACCCAACAAGCCATCGAGAGTGTGCTCAGTGAGTCGGATGATTCCATGGGGGTGAAGTGCAAAATTTTGTAAAGGCCTACAATGCCGAGATGGATTCGAGAGATGTGAACGAAGCAATGAGGCTGGAGTACTTTTCTCAAGTGGTGGCCGAACCAATCTACGAAGAGATGAAAGAGCGTCAAAAAGCTCATGATTCATGGGTGTCCTTCGAAGAAGATTTACGAGAGGCATATGGTTATGAAGAGTCGAAGGGATGAGGTCTATACGACGAAGATCCACCAGAGTGCTATGCATGCATTCGTTGAGTTTGAGTGTCACTTTGCTCAACTCTTGGAGTAGGATCAAGGATTGGTGGGGGCGAATATAGTCTTAATGTTTGTAAAGTCGATTGATTGGAATGAAAGGAAGGCCATTGGAGTCCAACTCGAGGATGGCGATGGTGCGACTGACCTCACCAAAAATTGGGCCGAAGTGAAAAGGGTATGCCAACGACATGTCAAGAGGAAGATGGGAATCTTGTCGACAATGTCACTGTCCATGAGGGACAATCAAAGGAGGATAAGATGTGGCAACACGCCACCACCGAAGGAAGAGAGCTCAAAGAGGGCAAATTCGATGACACTCAACATAGAAGCCTTAATGAGAGAAGCATTTGAGAATATAAAGGTGCACGTCGAGGTTAAAGATAAGCTTAAATTGGAGCCAAATTTGAGGCAAATGATGATCGACAAAGAAGAGACCTCCCAAAAAACGGGGATTAATGATGCGATTGATATGACGGCCAAGGTTCGGTGCGATAGTATGACGGGAGAAGGTGTGGAACACTCCATCTTCTCATCTTGTGGAGAAACGATGGCCAAGGATGAGGCCGATGACTCGAGGATGGTGAATGCCACTTCAAGGGAGGACGAATATTTCAGAGGAGATCGACCAAAGGCGTACGGAATCCTCTACACTTGTTCCAGAGCTTTGTGCAATTGCGTCTGAGAAACAACGTGACATCCAAGAGACGGAAGGTAGCGACGAGGAAGCGAAGATGGGAGGTGATGCACGTGACAGGACATAGCCATGGACAACGACATTGAGTCGAAGGAGTTAGAGGTGGCTATGAATGTTGGGAAATAAGTCCCTTTGGATGGGAAGAGAAGAACCGATTTGGTGAGTAACTCGGCCGAGGCCGAAACCGAAATTGAGGACATAAGGGTAATTCGACCGATGCCGAAATCAAAATCAAAATCAACATTGAAATCGAAATCGATTTGGAAGACTATAATTGTAAATAGTCTAAAATGCCTCTTGGGGGCTATACTTGTAAATAGCTAGAAAGTTTCTTTTGTTTATAAGCAACTAGGGAAAACTTTAGTAAACAGTAGTTGATCATTATTGAAAAGTTAGAACAAGGTAGTTGCCTCTGTAACCGTGAGTGAGAGAGTGGGAGTGTAACTCTGTAGCTGTTTGTCAGACGAAGGAGAACTTGAGGTTGTTGCCTCCAAGTTCTGTATTTGTCATTCCTCTTTACGATAGTGATATGTTTTCTCCGGGTTTGTGGACCCCCGTGGTTTTTTCCCATTCCGGGTTTTGCACGTAAAATATCGGGGTCTCTATGTCTTCACGTTTTTTTGTCTGTGTACTAGTTCTTGGTTTCTGCACATGAATACGAATGTGTAATCGGTTGTGGCCGGTCAATTCCTAACAAAGTGGTATCAGAGTGATGGAAGACTCATTCGGCGGCATGTTTAAGCTAACCGATGCCAACTAATTAGTGTGGAAGTCGAAGATGAGAGATATGCTCGTGTGCAAAAACCTTTGGCTGCCGATGTAGTTCGGAGATAAAAGACCAGAAAAGATCGATGCAGCGACTTGGGAAGTGTTGCATCTGAAGGCGGCCTTGTCTCATCGCCGACAAGGTTTAACTCATTCTCCTCGGTAATGAGCATTAGTTCCTCTTCACTTGTCGCGATTGCCGACATTCCCTTCCGATCCGACCCTTTCCGGTCCGAACCCTTCTTTGAATCGGTAGTGTTGGTTTCTTTCTCTTTCCGAAAATGCTGATAGTTCTTTTAGAAGTATCCCAGATTCCTGCAATAAAAGCAAGTAGGCCTCCCCCTTGACTTCGACCTCGTCCCTGACTTGTCCCGATTTTGGGGACACTGATACCTGCCTCTTCCCCGATTGTGATCATCTTCCGTGACCAAGGCTTTCAGATCAGTTCCGAACTCCTGGTCCTTCCGGCGAGCTTCTTCATCTAGAAAACTTGACTTTACCCTTGCTAGGGACAACTGTTTTCCTTCCGGTTGGTGTTGCCCAACATGACAACTAACGTCTCCTAGCTATTCGGGAGGGAACCGAGCAGGAGCACTGTGAGTACCTCATCGGCGAGAGGTACTTACAATGAGGTTGCTGTTGGGAGACAGGTCCCTCCGGATGGGAAGGGAGAAGAACAGTGTTGATGAGCAAACTCGGCCGAGGGTGATAGGCCGAGACCAAAACCGGATGAGGAGTACCCGGCTACGGAGAGCCGGATGGTGCAGACCCGGTGAGAACCAGATGAGGAGTACCCGGCTACGGAGAGCCGGATGGTGCAGATCCGGTGAGCACCGGATGAGGAGTACCCAACTACGGAGAGCCGGATGGTGCAGACCCGGTGAGAACTGGATGAGGAGTACCCGGCTACGGAGAGCCGGATGGTGCAGACCCGATGAGAACCGGATGAGGAGTACCCGACTACGGAGAGCCGGATGGTGAAGACCCGGTGAGGAGTGCTCACCGGATGAAGAGACATATTCGTAAATATGTTTCTGAGAGTCCATCGAGGCTATATTTGTAAATAGCCGAAAAGTCGTATTAGTATAAATATGACTTAGGGCAAACTTTTATGTAATAGTTGTTGGCGTTCTTGTTGGCGTGAGAGATTAGAGCGCGTAACTGTGTACAGAGAGAGAGAGAGAGGAAGAGGTCGTTGCCTCTGTTGTAACCGCCGCCTGTGGCGAAGATAGAAAGCTCGAGGTTGTTGCCTCGGTGCTTTACTGTTGTACACTGTAACATAGTGATAGTTTGCAGCCTGTGGGCTGCCGTGGTTTTTCCCTAGTTTGGGTTTTCCACGTAAACATCTTGTGTACTCTTCTCTTCATTGTGTCGTGCATTCATTCCTGTTTTTTGTGTATGATTCTAAGCTCGGTTGTGGCTGAGTGTTGCGCATAAGGAACGTGTAGTTCTCGTCAGTTGCTTGGTGTATTAGCCCCTGGAAGACATTCATGTGCTCCGCCATACTGGAGCCGTCTTGGTTCCGGAGCCTCACTAGCTTCTAGAATACCGAAACTTGATTAACGACATTCTTGTTTTGGAACATGATGTTGATCTTCTCCTAGAGTTCATGAGCCTTGCTCTCTTCGTTGAAGTTATTGTATAGGCTCATGTCGATGAAGCACGGGATGTATGCCATTGTCTTCATGTGCATCACCTCCCACACTATGGCGTCGATCTTATCCGGTCTCTTGTCCCCAAACTGAACCGGCAATCAAAGATCTTTAACCACCAACACATCCCTCATCTTCGACTTCCACACTGAGTAGTTAAAGCCGGTGAGCTTGAACATGCCCCCGAACGATCTTCCATTCCCTATGTTGTTCGCTCTGATACTAGATTGAAAGAATAGCGGAATATTGCTCGGCCACAACCAAGGCTTGAATCACTTCTATAAGAAGCAAACACAGAAATGGGAAGTAGGCAGTGAATGCACGTACACACACAAACAACGATAGAGAATACACAGGATGTTTACGTGGAAAACCCTAATAGGGAAAAACCACGGGAGCCCACAAACTCAAAACTATCACTATATATGAAAGGTACAATCAGAGATTCGGAGGCAACGACCTCGAGCTCTGTATCTTCGCCAGCCGGCGGTTACAACAGAGTATCGCTCTATCTCTCTCTCTCTCTCTCTCTTTACAACAGTTATGCACATACAACAATATGACAACTCTCTAAAAGTGATTGCCCTAAGTCATATTTATACTTATATGAACTTAGGGCTATTTACAAATATAGCCTCAATAGGCTTCCATCCGATCCGGTTTCCCGATCTCTTCATTCATAACTGGATCCCATATGGAGGGACTGATTTCTCAACAGGTACCGCCCAAGCCAACACGCACACACAGATTTTTGCGACAACGTGATCCCGGTGCTACTAAGGGAGAACATGAATTCCCCCTCTTTTATTCCCTAGTCCAAGACCCCCATGGTCCCGCCCAAGCCGACACGTATGCACGGATTTCCGCGACATCGCGATCCCGGTGCTTCTAAGGGAGAACGCGAAGCTTGATGTCGATTGATGATCTGTGGCATTTCCGGCCCAATGAAGATTCGTATAGCCCACTAACTGTTTAGCTATGCCGTGCCGATACAACAACCCATGATCCTTCATGCCACCGATGTATCAGAAATCCGATGCGCGCACTAAAGGTGCTTGGTTGTCGGCTTCTACATGAATTGGCTGTTACTCCTAGGGCTGGACAATAGCCTAACACAGGGTGTCTACGGAAGACACTTCACCAAAGGGTGTCACGACGAGGTAACTTAGACTAACGATTGATCAGACCTTTATCGGCTACTTAAGAAACATATCATGAATCTTAATACACGCGTAAGATAGAAAGTAACTAGCACAGAACGGTAATCAATACACAGAGATAAGACAATAGAGCTTTATTAATTATCCGTTGTGATTTACAATGTAACTGGGCCTTTTTATAGATCACCGTCTCTGCATACAAAACGGTGCCAATTGGCACATTGATATGAATCGGTCCGGATCCGGATCAGCATACCGATTCCGGTCCGTCCGTTCACTTCTCAAAATATACTTAATAACGTGATATTCTAATAACAACTTCCGATAATTCCTGCCCTTTCACAGTCTGGATTGTCCTCCACTCCTTGCCGGCTGGCTAACACATGGCACGCCCATGGGAAAGTACCTTGTACGTTGAATCCCATTATCCAGCCTTCAATCCTCGTCCAAAATGTCCAGAATGCTCTGATTGAGGGGCTCTAAGGGTTCTTCGGAAAGCTGATCGGACTGCTGCTGCTGTTGCTGCTCCTCGTGCTGCTGCTCCGTTGGTTGTGGCCGTTGCTCCGTTGGCTGTTGTTGTTGCTCCGTTGGCTGTTGCTGTTGCTGTTGCTCCTATTGCTACGCGGTCCCCACCTCTTCTGGGCGTTGCTCCTCTGATAGCTGTTGTCCGACTCTCGGTGCCGGCAGTTGTTGTGGATATTCCTCCCTTGGCTGCTCCTCCTGAGTTAAATCTAGTTGGCTTGTCCTAGCCTTGCCTCTGTCCGTCCTTTGCTCCGACGATGGCTCTTCATCACTGAGATTGATTGTTGCCGCGCTCTTCGTTGCTTCTTGCTGTAGCCTCTCCTTTTTATAACTTTCAAACCGGATTTGGTTATCCAGTCGATCATTGTCCAGTTGTGCCACTAGTTGCCGGACCACTGCTATCTGTTCATCAGCCAACGCTACAAAGTCATCTGCCAATTCATCTTTCACGACAACAAAGTCTTCCTTTTCCAGCTTATAGAACTCATCTCCTTCCATTTGCCAGTTTTTTGCGTCCGCCCTCGGCAACTGTAGCTTGGCAGCATGCTTCGCCCATTTCGACCACCATAACACTGAGCTGTCTTCAATCAAGCGCTTCGTTCGATTCTTCCATGCTTGTACAATGCACCGGATCTGCTCTAGCACCATCTTTGATTTGTCTTCTGCAGCCTGCCGTTCATCTTTCAACTGTTTGATCAGGTTTGAAGTTACCACCTCCTGGTCCTTGTAGCACACTAGTTGATTCTGATAGGTTGTCTGCACTCTTTGTAAGACCATGGTGGCGCGTTCCATTTCCACATGATGTTGCATCTGGAGTTCCAAGCGTTCCTACGCTGCTTCAGTTCGTATGTTTGCCTTCTCAGCCCGTTCTTCTGCTAGTGCCGTCTCCGCCCATTGCACTTCATTCTGGAGCTCGAACATCTTCTCCTGCTGCTGGTCGCTGTCGGTGATGAGTTTCTTGTATTCCGTCTCGACATGTTTATAATCCCGGTGCAGGCGGTCAAAATCGTCTGTTTTCTGCTTGAGCTTCTAATTGATTTGGCGGCGAGCTCGGTCTTCCCTATCCTTTTGCTATTGAAGCTCTTCTTTGAGCTTCTTTATCTCTGTTTCCGCCATCCTTCGGAGTTTATCCTTTTCTTGCAACAATTTTTCTTTCTCTTCCTTAAGCTGGTCATAGGCTTGGTGTCCCTTACGTAGGCTTTCTTTTGCTCGGCGGAGGTTGTCAGCAGTCTTCCATTGTTCCTCCTCCGCCGCCATTTTTAATTCTCTTTCCCTGGCCCGTAATGCTTCCTATGTGGCCAGGTCTTCTTTGAGAACGACAAGCTCTTGTTTCCGTCACCGGGGTCGTATTCATATGTACAGTTGTCGGTGTTTCATTATTCTTTACATGTACCGGAACCACCGGTTCTTGTTCTTGGGGTCCTGTTATGACCATCTTAGCCAATTCTTCCGTGGCTATTTCCAATTCTTGTTCCAAGCTCCGGATCCTTGACCGGGCCTTCTCTAGCTCTCCTGTTGTGGCCGTTCCGGCTTTGGTTGGTCCTGGTGTGCCGGTAGTGTAGACAACTGAATCACCGGTTCCTGAATAAAGAGTCTTGTTATGTCCTGACCCGCCAGCGTAGCCTGCTGCGCAGGGAATTCTGTGATCGGTTCTGTTCGAACTGGTTCCGATTCCACCCTTGGCTCTAGGCCCTCAGTGCGGGGTATCAGCGTCCTATCCTTCTCTGCACCCGATTGCTCCCTGGCATGGTCTGTAGTGCTCTTCTTCTCGCGCTGCTGGAGGTGCTCGTTGGGCTCCTCTCCTGTTTCCTCCTCTTGAGTCCCAAGATTGATTTTCATTGCCAAGGGATCTGGCTCCTGTTGACCTGGTCGGCGCCATGTAATCTTTATTGGCCGTGCCGGTGTTTCCTCCTACGTCTCCACCTGGTTAGGCCGCTCTTTCGCCGTTTTTCCAGTGTCGGCCTCCTTCCCTTTGGTTGTCTTAGTAGCAAATAACTGCTACCGTTTTGAAGCTGTTTTGGAGGTTCCTTTGGTTGATCTCCCTCGCTTCTTCGCCGTGATGGGCTCCACTAGTGGTGCTAACAGTGTGAGCCATTGCGTCACCGCCGTCCATATTTTCCTGTCATCCTTCCCTCTTATTGAGTCGATGGCCACGCGCAGTCCGTCGGTGATCAACACCGACTAGTCCACCTTTATACCCTCATATGTGGCTATAATTAAACTGGCTCTGCTCCTAGGCATTGCTAGGGGTCGAGGGTACACATGGCCAAACTCGTGGAGTACACGAGCAATCTCTCAAAATAAGTCATCCTCGCTGCCCTGTGTGCGATATGCCTTGTTGGCGAGAGAGTACTCACCGAAGTATTTCGTGAGCTGCTTTGGGGTAGGGTTGTCGATGGTGAAGATGCCGCCTTCGGGTAGGCCCGTCAGGGCACGGATTGCCTCCTTTCTGATTACTTTTGTGTCGATGTCTTTGACAACCTTTTCCGCCTCTCTGTGTGGTGGTGCCTCCATGATCCTCAAGAATCCTTCCAATCCGTGTTGCTTCAACCACTTCTTGGTTGCCTTAGAGAGCGCCATGCAGTCCATTTCTCCTTCGGAGTCAGTGGATGCTGGTGAGGTAGGTGCGTTAGTGGGCTCTAGGTGCTCGCGTCTGATTATCTTTAATCGCCTGTGTACGTTTGCAATTCTCTGTTCGCGAAATGAGAAGGCCTCCATGTGGTGGAGGTTTTCTTTCTGCATGTTGGCGCCTTTCTCGATTCTTGCGCATGGCACGTCGTGTACTATAATAACAATGAAGTGCCACAACATTTTAATGCGCTATAAATAGCCCACTACGTGGCTTTTCAAAGTGCCCATTCACTCCTTGTCATTGCATGTGGCCGTTCACTCTTTGCCATCACATGATTTGGGTTTGATTTGATCTGATTCGATTTTATTTTATTTTTTAAGACAATCTTGTTAATCTGTATCCGGCCCAAACGGACCCTTCTCTAGATTGTGTTCCCTTTCACCGGTTTCGTGCTTGCCGATTGCTTGACCGGTTGTCGTCTCGTCGTGCTTACCAGTGTCTGGTTCGGTGTCAGCCTTTGTCTGTTCAAACGGGTTTCTTGGCATGGGTCCATATTATGGTTTGAGTCAAAACCCATTGACCCATTTACCCATAACTTCTCCGACGAGTATCCCTAGCTGGTAGGAACCGTTGAAATCTTGTGTAATCCAATATGGTCCGGTCCACCGAAACCGTAGCTTCCCCGACATCTTACCCATCCGGGTCTGGAATACAAGTACCGGCTTGCCGATCTCGAACATTTTTTCGTTACCTTTCCGGTGTCGATCGATGAACGCTTTCCTTCTCCGTTGCTCCAGTTCCATGTGCATCAGGCTGGTTATCCAGTGTTCCTCTAGTTCGCATAGTGCTGCTAGCCAGATTGTTTCCGACTCCTTCTCGTTTAGACGTTCCCGAACCTATAACCGCAAATTGGGAACCTGGAATTTGATCAGCATTACCGCTTCCAATCCGAATGCTAATCGGAAAGGCGTTGTCCGGATACTTGTCTTATATGCTGTCTGGTAGGTCCAGAGTGCACTGTGCAGCTTTGTATCCCAATCCGTCCGGTTCTCATTGACGATTTTCCGTAGGATGTTTTGTAGCGTCTTATTTGTGGATTCGGCTAATCCATTGGCTTGCGGATAATACAGAGTGCTTCGCTTGTGCACCACCGCATAGAATTTCTTCAAGCTCTCCACCACTTGTCCTAGGAAATGCCCACCTTGGTCGCTAATTAGCTCAATTGGACATCCATACTGGCACCAGATATATTCATATAAAAACTTTGCCGTGGATGCCACGGTGTTGTCATGTAGTGCTTTGGCTTCCACCCACTTGGTGCAGTAGTCCGTAGTGACAATCACATATCGGTTGCTGGTTCTCATTGCTGGTGGTTTAAATGGGCCGACGAAGTCCAGCCCCTATTTCTAAAATGGTTCCAATGGTAGCACTGGCTGGTGAGGCATTCTTGCCTGTTCCGTTGGTTGGCCCATCCGCTGACATAAATTGCATTCCTTAGCATACTGGACGACGTCTTTTAATGTTGTCGGCCACCATACGACTCTACCATATTTTCCTTGTCGTAGTGTGCCCAACATAATGCCCTCAGGCAACCCTGCAGTGTGCTTTGCGCATTATTTGGTCTTTTTCATCATTGCGCACCGCGCGCTGCCATATGCCATCCGCGCCTTTATGGTACAATGTGTCCTGCAGTAGGCAGAAGTGCCGGCTTTGTACTGCTAATCGTTTCCGCTTGTCTCTGTTCATATCCTCTGGAGGTAATCCGGTGCTCAGGAATTGGTGCATGTTAGTGAGCCACTTGTCCTCCTCGACGACCGTACCATCTGTTGCCATTTCAGCTGTGATCCTAAACAACACTGCATCTGGAAACTCGTTTGGGACTCCGTCACTAGTTTCACCGGAGTCTAACCGGCTCAAATAATCTGCAACCGCATGTCGTATGCCTGGATGGTGAAATATCTCGAACTCAAATTCCTGTAATAATAACGTCCACCGGGCCAACTTACCTGTGAGCGATGCTTTTGAGACCAAGTAAAGTAACGCCGAATGGTCTACATGAAAGGAAAATTTCCTCCCCAATAAATAGTGTCGGAACTTGGTGACGATGTAGATCGTGCCCAAGGCTTCTCTTTCCGTTGTTGAGTAATTACGTTCCGCCTAGGACAACTTCCGGTTGGCATAATACACGGGCCGATACCACTTCGGTTCGGCAAGCTGCATTAATGCGCTCCCAATTGCTATGTCCGATACATCTACGAATACGTGGAATTCTTTAGACCAATCCGGAGGTTGCACCACCGGTGTTTGTGATAGTAACTTACTTTTAATGCCTGGTAAGCCTTCTCTTCTGTGTCCGTCCATTAAAACGGTGTCCGGTGCACCGCAACATGCAATGGTGTGGCCAGGTCTGCCAGATACCGGAGCATCCAGCTATGCCACCGGATTTGTCCTAGGAACCGACTCGATGCTTTCGCCGTGGTGGGTGCCGGTGCCTCCAAAATTGCTTTGACCTTGTCCGAGTCTATTGCAATACCATCCTTGCTAACGATGTGGCCTAGTAATGCACCGCTTGACACTCCGAACACGCATTTCGCCAGGTTAAGGCTTAACCGGTAAACCCTACATTTCTCAACACATAGTCGGAGGTGTTGGAGGTGTTCCTCTTCCTGATTGTACACGGCGAAATCATCTAGGAACACCTACATGAATGCTAGAATAAATTCTCCGAAAATCTCCATGATTATCCGCTGAAAGGTCGCTGACGTCGTTTTAAGTCCGAACATCATGACTACGGCGACAAATACTCCCCATTCGGTAACAAAAGCGGTTTTCTCCTAGTTGTTGGGGTGCATCCGGATCTGATTGTAGCCGCTGAATCCGTCCAGGAAACTATAAACTTCGTGACCAACTATTGCATCCAGGATTCCATCCGTAAAAGGGAGTGGGAAGGCGTCAGTTATCGTTGCTGCATTCAACTTCTGGTAGTCGACACATACCCTGATTTTTCCGTTCTTTTTTCGGTACAATGACTATCGGACTCAGCCATGTCACCTTCTTGACTGGTCGGATGAACCCTACCCGTAACAATTTGTTGATTTCGTCCTTTACTTTTGCTGCATAGTTAGGGTTCATTCGGTAGCGCTGTTGTGCCACCGGCTTGTCATCCTTACTTAGATGTATTTGGTGTTGATACAACTGAGGATCTAGCCCCCGCATGTCCTCATAAGACCACGCGAATACGTCCCGGAACTCCTTTAATAAGGTGATCATTGCCTTCTTCCTATCTGGAGTCATTTCTTTGGCGATGTGAACCAATATTGTGTCTTCTGCGGTGCCTAGGTTTACCTCTTCCAGTTGAGAGGCTTTTACGCGTTGAGATACTGCCAATTCCTTCTCCAAAGCTTCCTGCGCTTGCCGTAACTCTCTGATGGCTTCTTTATCCAGTTCTTCATTGGCATCCTCCGGTTGCATTATATATGGTGCCACTGCTTCGGCGACATCAATTTCAAATAAAGGTACAATTTTCGGATTCTCCTATTAGTACTGATTGACCTCTTCATCAGCCAATCCTTCAAGCATGTTGACACATTCTGCATACAACGGTGTCAACTCCTTGCCAGTACTTGAACGTGGTTGTGTAGGTACTTGTACTTTCGCTTTGCCGCGCTGGAAAGTAATTATGTTTTTCCACCAGTTTTGCTTGATGTGCACTATTTTTAGCCATGGGCGGCCCAACAACAGTGGGTATACCCCTTGTGCATTGAGTTGGAGGACTACTGCCGAAATGCGGAATGCGTGACCTCCAATAGTCACTTCCAAATCTCGTATCAATCTGGTAGGTCTTACTGAACTTGTGTCCGCCATCCGGAGCCAAAATGGGCATGGCTCCCAGTCCTGGATTCCCAGGGTATTACAAGTTCAGAGGCTAATCACATTCACGCCGGATCCTCCATCTATAATCGTTCCGGGTAGCTCTCGTCCCTTGACGATGGTTGTGATAGCCGGATTGCTCGTGTCCACTACCGTCGGTCCTTCCTCCGGATTAGAAAAGAACATCGGAGCCGGTGGCGTGTCGACCGTAGTCACTCCCGTCTTCAGTCCTTCCGTAAACCGAGGTACTAACTGCAATAGCCAACCTAATGGTAGCGTGATTTGGCATTCTTGCAACGCTTGCCATGTTGGGTTTTCCACCTGGCTATTGTCAGTGGGCTCCTCTTTTTGTTGTTCTAGTTCTGCCACATTCCGCTCATTTGCCTTCTTTACCCATTCGGTGGCTTCCTTCCGGATGGCTTCTTGGGTTTCCCACTCCGTTGCTTTTCCTTTTGACCTCATGGTCACTTGTTGTATGTCCGCAACTTCTTCTACCACCATGTTTACCGTTGGTCGCTTATCGTAGCTTTTCGCCAGACATTGGTTACTGTAGTGTCCCTCTTGTCGGCAATAGTAGCAATAAGCCTTCCGGGTGTTGCTGGATTTTGGTGTAAGTGCTTGGCCTTGGTCCGGTTGGGTGCTTGGTGTACCCTTTTCCGGCTCCCGTTGGTGATCCCCTTTTTTATTGAAATGCCGTTTTTTGTTGAAATGCTTTTTGTTCCGGTAACCCTGTTGGGGCTGGTCTTCATACTTGCCATAGTCCTCCCTTCGTGGGTTTTAACCGGGGGAGTGATCCCGGTTGTATAGCTCATTCCGTTCCCCATTATAGTCCCGATATCTATCATATCTATCATACCGGTCGCGGTCATAAGCGTCTCTTCAATCACTGTACCGGACATCTTGTGTCGGCCGATAACGCTCCTCTCGCCGCCAACGCTCTTCTTCCTCCTCCTGGTTGCTCCATGGTTTGATTAGCTAGACCAATGGCACTTGCCGATTCAACAAGTTATACTCGCACCGATCCATTGTGTGGTTTGTGGAATGGCAAAGTAGGCATTGAGAACGCATGGTGCACTCCAGTGCCGATTGTCCAGCATTCAAGCAAGTCGTACATTGAATTTCTTGTCGAAATCGGAGGGCTTCATCAGTTGGTAACGTTCATTGGAGTGCCCCATCGTCAGCCACGAGCTGGAGTTTTCCATTTCCCTGACTCGGTCTATGACCTGGTCGACGGAACTCGTGCGGAAATCAATGACTATGCACACCGTTCGTAGGGGTTCTCAGAATGCTGCTAGGAATATCGCCTTAGTCTCTTCCTCCGGTGGTGCCCGACGGAGCTAGTTGTGCATTCTCTGGAATCGGATTACAAATTGTTGAATGTTCTTCGTGGGCTCTTGCCGGATGGTATAAAACAGGCCAATCATTTCCTGTTGATCCACCTCTTTGTGAAAAAAGTGCAAGAATTTAGTTTTCAATGCCTCAAATGTCGTGATGGTGTTGGGATCTTGTGTCAGGCGCCATCTAGTGGCGGGCCCTTCCAGGGTCATGCCGAACCCTACCATCTTTGAGCGTTCTACTTCGGCTGCGGTTAAGCGTTGTGACACATGATTCGCTTCCCAGGTCTGTTGAAATGCATAGACGTGGGCCTTTGCATCTGGATCATCTCGGTACTTGGGATATTGAAACGGCATGTCGTTGTCCGGTGTTGGAACGCGGGCTGGTGGTGTCGGAGGTCTTTCCTCCTCCTCCGTCGGAGGTCTTTCTTCCTCGGTGGGAGGTCTTTCCTCCGCTGCTTCGAGTGTTGGGGGTTGCTCAAACCTTGGCCGGTTTGTGGCTTCCAGCTCTCTCATTTCTGGTTCCCGTGTCGATAAGGTGTCTGATTCCTCGTTCGCCGGTTCATTTGGGGTGTCGTGACTGCTACGGTAATTGGAATGAGCACTATATTCGCTGTCCGAGTCCAAAGGCCGAAAATAGTTCTGAATCACCTTCTCCTGCAAGTAATGCCTGCAGAAGGGATTCCGCTTCCCGAAGACTACTTAAGCTGCTTCCTTCGTCGGGGTGGAAATCTTGTTGCAAACAGAGTGACTACTCGGTCACTCGCCGGATCACTTTGGAAAATGATTGATCCACACAAATCTCTTCCGCCACTTGCTTGAAGGCCTCTCGCTTCCGCAGCCGCTCAACAAGTCTCCTTGTGCGATTCGTAACCGGTCCGTTCGTTGGTCTAGTCATCCATTCCCGTTGTTGTTCCCTACGCCTATGTAGGAATCGTGGTCGCCAAAAACTGTGTTACTCCTAGGGCTGGACAATAGCCTAACACAGGGCGTCTACGGAAGACACTTCACCAAAGGGTGTCACGACGAGGTAACTTAGACTAACGATTGATCAGACCTTTATCGGCTACTTAAGCAACATATCATGAATCTTAATACACGTGTAAGATAGAAAGTAATTACCACAGAACGGTAATCAATACACAGAGATAAGACAATAGAGCTTTATTAATTATCCGTCGTGATTTACAATGTAACCGGGCCTTTTTATAGATCACTGGCTCTGCATACAAAACGGTGCCAAACGGCACACTGATATGAACCGGTTCGGATCCGGATCGGCATACCGATTCCAGTCCGTCCGTTCACTTCTCAAAATATACTTAATTACGTGATATTCTAATAACAGCTTCTGATAATTCCTGCCCTTTCACATTCTGGACTGTCCTCCACTCCTTGCCGGCTGGGTAACATTGGCTAACCAGACTGACTGGATAGCTGAGATTAGGTTTGGCGATAGTCAAATATATCAGGCTTCAAACAATTTGCCTGAACTGTTTCTCATTGCAAGCCGCTCCCGAGTCATGGCGAAGCTTTAGATTTCGGTCAAGAGAACTGGCGACAGATTGGCAATCCGTCATTCTGAACTTGATAACATCGCTACAACTACAACCAGTACCACACGAACGGTCATCATCCTTGCTACTGGTTGAAAGGTCTCATCGTAGTCGACGCCATGTGTTTGTGTGTAGCCCTTGGCCACCAATCGGGCCTTGTACCTTTTGACAGAGCCGTCGGTGTTGTACTTTACTTTGTACACCTACTTTCATCCGATCAGCTTGCACTGCTTTGGGGGGTCAACCAGGTCCCATGTCTCGCTGTCAGCTAGTGCCCACATTTCTTCCTCCATGGTCTCTTGCCACTTGGCATCCTGTGATGCCTCCGTGTAGCTCTTTGGCTTGCGAACTTCTGCCACATTCATCATGTTACGGGCATGACCATATAATATCCTATGGTGAGAATTTACCATAGTATTCTATACACGTGGATAAGTGTGAGGTTTACGGTCATGACCATATAATACAGCATGTATGCATAGTGATGCGCCATGTACTCGTTGTACTCGTACCGGATTATGAGCTTCTTGTGGCGAGTCGATCAGTGCAACTTCTTGTTGGCCAATTTGATGGCCCTCTTGGCCGCGTTTGACCTCAACTCTAGAGGTCCTTTGTCACGGTCATGGCCCCATTGGATTCACTCCGATCTGAGGTTTCCTCATCAATGCCGTATTCTGACATCTTCATCTTCCCCTTCTCTCGGTGAGTCAACCTCCTTGGCTTTTTCTTTGGGGAGAGGACGACCAATTCTTCTTTGCTTTCCGTGTAGCTGTTTTGGCTCGATTCCTCAATCAGCCCACTTAGCTGAAATGAAATTGGACCCTCTTCTTGAGTGCTATTTCTTCCTCAAATGAGTTGGCTATGCTTGCCTTATCTTCAGAATTCAGCTCAGAGCTCACTAGGGTCAGATTGGCTGGAGGTAGATACCACAAAGCCGATTTGTTGAAAACAACATCTCGACTAACTCACACCTCTTTGGTTCGGGGGTTATCACATTTATAACTCTTTTGCTCATGCAAGTGGCTACCGAGCATACACTTTTCGGATTTGGCATCTATCTTTCTCGTCTTTTCGTCCGAGAAGATTACCCTCAAGTGCGCCAAATTTGGCTTCCGCCTGAAATCTAGCTCATGTGGTGACACTTTCCCTCTATTTGTCGATGTCCTATTCTGAAGGTAGATAGTCATCTTGATGGTGTCATCCCAATAAAGTTTCAATATTCTCTTCCCCTCAAGCATTGCCTTGACCACTTCCACAATCGAATGATTCTTCTGTTCAGCCACACTGTTCTGTTATGACGTGTATCTGTAGGAGAATTCCCATTGAATTCCTTTCTTATATAGATAACAAGTGAATTGACCGAGAAACTATTATTTTCCACCATTGGACCTCAGGCACTTAATCTTCCACTCAGTCTCCCATTTGGTTAGGCTCGTCCGCTTCAGAAAACACGAGAAGACTTCACTTTTCTTTTCAATTAAACATACCCGTGTGTGCCAGGTGAAGTTGTCGATGAAGGAGCCGATACTTCGGCTCCTACCAATGCTGATATTTTGTGTTCGTCCCCAAATGTCCAAATGAATCAAATTGAGCTTGTTATAGCTCCAATTGCGTTCACTGGGGAAAAGACTCTGGTGCTGCTTCCAAAGTTGGCACGATTCACATATTTGGCCTTTCTGGCCATTGAACTTGGGCAAGCTGAAAACTATACGTTTTGACTGCATCTCTTGAAGCCTTGCGAAGTTGATGTGGCTGATCTGCTTATGCTAGAGGTCGATGTCTGACTCGACGTTCTATCCCTTTGCAAACATTGTGGCACCAATGTCATTCGTGTCGAGGATAAACATCCTCCCTTCTCTATTCCTTCGTGCAATAATTCAGCCTTCATCTTCGATGAAGCAGCCATGGTGATTAAATCAGACTTGCATGCCTTGGTTGACACTAGATTCTTGGCGATTGTTGGAACATGCAAGAAATTCCGCATCAATTCTCTTTGGTCAACATAGCTCAGAGGGATATCATTGATGTGCTCGATTCGGGTGTACAATGTTGTCGTCGGTCTCAACAACTCCTAGCTGCTCCTGCTTCTCTAAGCTCGAGAAGCTCGGGAGTCGACACACCAAAACTCTTCCTACATACTCCCCTTTTATTGGAATTGTGCTTCATAATAAATACAAGGTCGTTTCCAACATGCCTTGAATTCTCGGCGTAGTGCAACTGTTGCCGATTCCCTGCCTCGGCTCTACCTGATTTGGCCTTCTTCTAGTATTCTCTCTCCATGTGGACCTTTTTGCCACAACACCAATAGTTTTTCGATTTTGTTTGCCGGTGTTGAAATATATCAAGCTCAACTTAGTTTTGTCGTTTAGTCAACACGCGTAACATAGTAGTTACCTACATAGAATTTAGTTAGAAGTGTTGACCTTAAACCCTTAAATAGGATTTTGTACTTGTACGTAAGTGGGGATACATTCAAGTATATTGAATATAGGACTTACATCCTTGTACCTATATTCTACTCTCACATGTGCACCGTTGCACATGAGTTGTATATATACCTCATTGTGGGAACTCAAACCTTCATGGAAACCATCGAAGAACCTTCGGAAGAAGTGGGAGCTTCCATGCCAAACAAGGTCGGCAAATGAGGCCCACAACTTGCAACTATTGCGGAAAAATCAGCCACTGCGAGGAGGAGTGCGGAAAAAGAAGAAGCGAGTCGGCTTCGACAAGTCGACAACTCACGAATTACACCACCAACTCCGAAGACGACGACTATAGCGGACAATTTGTAATGAGGCATAAAGAAAACTCTATATCGGCCTCCGACTCCGCAAGCACCTCCAATTCGGAAGACTTGTGGTTCGTCGATTCAAGCGCCTCACATCATATGATGTCACACCAAGAGTGGTTTCGTGACTTACGAACAACGAACCAATCCGGCTTCTTAGAGACAGGAGACAACACCGCACATCCCATTCGGCACATCGGCAATGTCCCATTCGGAAAAGAAGGCGAGCAAACTTGCATCAAGAATGTTTTGCACGTGCCCACAATAACGAAGAATTTGGTTTCGTTTGGCCAAATCGTGGAGCAAGGCATGCAAGTCCACTTTAACAACGACAATTGTTTCATCGAGAAAGATGGCCAACTCATAACCAAGGGACGGAGAGACAGTCGAATGTTCATCCTCGATTCGAATGAGTTGAAATAGGCCATGTATGCCAAAGGTCTCAAAACCGAGACAAGCATCGAGTTGTGGCACAAAAGAATCGGCCACATAAACCTCCAATGGCTTCGAGCAATGCAATCAAAGGGAATTGTCATCGGACTTCCGACATTCGAATTGAAACAAGTCGACCGAGTATGCGAAGCATGCCAACTCGGCAAACAACATCGACTCCCATTCCCAAAGGAAAGCTATGAAAGCAAAGGCCTCCTCAACATCATATACTCGGATGGATGGGGACCGACTCAAACGCCGACGATTGGCGGATGCTGATTCTACGTCACCTTCATCGACGACTACTCGCGATGCATGTGGATCGTCCCGATGAAGAAGAAGAGCGAAGTGTTCTCCCACTTCCAAAAACTCAAGGGAGAAGTCAAAAAAGAAACTGGTCGGCACATTCGATGCCTACGATCGGATGGAGGCAAGAAGTACTTCTCCGATGAATTCACCTCCTACCTCCAAAGTGAAGGCATTCGGAGAGAATTCTCATGCTGACACACATCCCAAAAAAATGGAGTCGCCGAAAGGAAGAATCGGCAAATAATCGAGGTAGTACGTGCCATGTTACATGAGAAGCACATCCACGGCTGAAGCGGCATCCACGACCGTCTATCTCATGAATCGATGCACTACTAATGGAGTGCATGAGCTCTACAGAAGTGGCTCGTAACCCAAGATGGATGAAAGTAGTTGGCCTTCGCCCACACACTAAAAGCCTTCGTCACCGGCTTGAGGGGGAGGAACCAAGATTGCCACAGAAAGGCTGAAGAAAGCTAAAGGCTGGCCAAAAGCCATGACCAAACTGGATGTTGGATGCCTCACATTTATTGCCATGGAAAGGCTGAAGAAAGCCGAAGGCCGGAGCACACGACCAAACCGAATGTTAGACGCCTCACACTTGAGCTTGAGATATATCAAGCTCAACTTAGATTAGTTGTTTAGTAAACGCACGTAACTTAGTAGTTACCTAGATAAAATCTAGTCAGAAGTGTTGACCTTAAACCGTTAAATAGGATTTCATTCTTGTACGTAAGTGGGGATACATTCAAGATCCTCCACTACCAAGTATATTGAATATAGGACTTACATCCTTGTACCTATATTCTACTCACACATGTGCATTGCTGCACATGAGTTGTATATGTACCTCATTGTGGGAATTTTTGTATTTGATGACGATGATGCTAATTTAATATAGAGTTAATCATCCCCCATCTTGTGTTGTTCATAATTGTAACTTCCTCTTTCTCTTCCTCTCACACAAATACACACACATATCACTTAATCTTCCGCTTAGCTTAATCACATAATTATGTACTAATTAACCCACAGTTAATTACCTAATTCTTAACAACTGGTTTCTAACACCACCTTGACTCCCCCTACTACAGGAAGGTTCTTGCTTGCTTTCTTCTCTTTTGTTCTAGCTCTGCTCATTTCGGCCGCCAGTATGTGTATTAAACCACCTCTTCCCCCATGACCACGGGGCTGATCCGCCTTCCTGTATAGCATCTGGCTATCAACATGTGTGCTTCTCGACGCACCTGCGATTGGGTCAAGGAATCGTGTTGCGTGAGAGACTAGTGGTGTGAGTGGTGGTCAGATCATTTACGAAAATTGATATTGACACTTTGAGAATCAACTACAACCAATGGGTAGTTAACATCCTATATGTTGAGAAGCAAGCTCAACATGGTATGCGATGCTTATTGGGAAATAAGCTATAGTAGCTATTTAGCTACTAGTGAACAAAAAGGTAAAATAGCTATTTAGCTAGTGACAGCTAATTAGCTAGTGAACAACTATTTAGCGACTGACAGCTAATTAGCTACTGGCAGCTAATTAGCTGCATGTGTAATAACTTATGACTTAGGTAAAAGTAAGTGAGAGTGAATAGGAAGTAAGTAGTAAGAAAAAAACAGAGAATAGTGAGTAGAGAACTCTGAGAGAGAGTGAGAGACCAGAAGACTGACGAGAGCAAGTTGAGCTCTACATGTAATAGAAGAAAACCATTTTGCTACTACTGAGGTAAGTCCCCTTTCCTTTCTCTGTCTGTTTAGAGCACGCTAACGATCCAACACACTACGATCCGCCGCGCACATAAGAAGAGCCCGAGTGCCTTCTTCACGTTTTCTTAACATGGTATCAGAGCAGAGTTGCTCATAAAGAAGAGTACAAAAGTGCATAGATCTGAGAAAGGTATTTCTCTGTTTGCTGATCTGAATCAGAAAGTTACTTGTTGAAGTAATTGTAACAGAAAACCTAGTTTGGAAGAGATAATGGCTGCAGAGAATGCGGGCCAAATAGTTACAGAGAAACTAGATAAAAACAATTTCCCGGCGTGGAAATTTAGAATGACAAATTTCCTAATGGGGAAAGGATACTGGGATTACATTGAAGGAGACCTAGAAGAGGCTCCGGAGATCCCAGAAGAAAATGCCACAGCAGCACAGATTAAAGCATTCAAAGATTGGAATCAAGGGGCAAGGAAGGTAATGCATTGGCTCTCACTTAGCATCTCAGATTCGATGCTTGGGCACATACAGGATGCTATGCTCCCAAAAGAAGCTTGGGACAGTTTGGTAAAACTGTTTGCAGTAAACACAAAAGCTAGAAAGCTACAGTTGAAGACTGAGCTAAATACCTTAGAAAAAGGTAAGATGTCAATAAATGAGTATGCCCTAAAAATCAAGAGTATATGTGAATCACTTGCTTCTATCAATGTGAAGATAGAAGATGATGACAAAGTGGAAATATGCTTAAGAGGCTTAGGACCTCAATACAAGAGTTTTAAAACTTCTATGCTCACAAGGGATAGTATCCCAAGTTTTTCAGATCTGGTCTCAATGCTTGTGGTAGAGGAAAGGAATCAGATGGATGATGCAAATAAAGGAAACTCAGAGAACGAGGGGCAAGCCCTCTATAATAATGCCGGAAGAGGCCGAGGAAGAGGCCATGGAAGATTTGGCTCAGGAAGAACCAATAATAATGGCTTTCAAGGAAGAGGACAACAAGCTCATAGAGGAGGAAACAACAACAGAGGCAGGGGGAGCAACCGAGGTAGAGGTAAGCAAACTTATGTAAATGATGATGGCTGTTGGTATTGTGGTAAACCAGGCCATACACAGGCTGAATGTTACAAGAAACAAAATGATGAGAAAAGAGGAAAAGGACAACAGAGTAACTATGCCTCTACTAGTGAAGATTGTGAAAAGGAAGGTGTTTTTGTAGTGCAACATGAGATAGCAGCAGTGGCTGAAAGCTCACAGAAATGTAATGAAGAGTTTACGTGGTATGTAGACTCGGGGGCATCTAACCATATGACTGGACATGCAAATTGGTTTGAGAGTTTAAGAGAACCAGAGGTTCCTGGTTATGTACAAACAGGTGATGACACAACTCACCAAATAAAACATGTTGGAGATATCCCATTGTGGGAAGAAAGAGGAAAAACCAAGTATATGTTGGATGTGATGCATGTTCCAAATCTTGCTAAGAATCTGATTTCTGTTGGACAGATAGTAGAGCAAGGTATGCAAGTAAAGTTTAAGCCAAGTGGATGCTATATAGAAAAGAATGGGAAGCTCATTGCAAAAGGGAAGAGACAAGGAAGAATGTTTATCTTGGATGTAGAAATGCCCAAACAGATTTCAGCCATGTTTGCAAATGGAACGAGTGTAATCTCAGATGTGGAAATGTGGCATAAAAGGATTGGCCATATAAGTATGCAAACATTAAAGAATATGTTGAGAAAAGATGCAGTGGCTGGACTGCCAAACTTGAAAAAGTGTGAAATGGGAAAAGTATGTGAAGCATGTCAATATGGTAAGCAAAACAGGTTGCCATTCCCTCATGAGAGACATGTAAGCAAAAATCTGTTGGATTTGGTACATACAGATGTATGGGGACCAACAAAGAATGCATCTATTGGTGGATGCAGATTTTATGTTACATTTATTGATGATTGTTCACGGAAGACATGGGTGTACTTCATGAAGGAGAAAAGTGAAGTATTTGACTGTTTTCGTAAGTTTAAATGCATGGTAGAAAAGCAGGCTGGTACTAGGATAAAATGTTTGAGATCTGATGGAGGAGGAGAGTATTTCTCCAATGAATTTTCTGATTTTTTGTGTAATCAGGGAATAAGAAGACAGTTCACATGCCGATATACTCCACAGCAAAATGGAGTTGCTGAGAGGAAAAACAGAACTTTGGTGAACATAGCAAGGGCAATGATGACTGAGAAGAACATGCCATTATACTATTGGGCAGAAGCTGTAAATACAGCAAATTACATTTTAAATAGATGTATTACATCAGGAGTACATGAGGCAACTCCTGAAGAGTGTTTTTATGGCAGGAAGCCTAGCTTACAACACTTGAAAGTGTTTGGATGCCTTGCATATGTACATGTGCCTGCAGAA